>NC_074707.1:35974765-36325442 GCF_024334085.1 Lutzomyia longipalpis
CGCAATTCATCTGCAAGAGGGGAAACACTTTATTTTTCAATCTTATATTGAATTGTCGCGGATGGGAGATTGTAGATTATTTTATTGAAGTCTGTCAAGCGTGAAAAGTGATTTATCAAAGAGGCGCACAAAATCAATTTTCAAATCAATGACGACAACAAACTAATTCAACCTAATCACCAACTGCACACACGGATACTTGTCTCACACACGCTTTGTACAATTTAAGTACGACAATCCATATTAATCCATTAAGAGTTTAGTTTAGTACGTCACTTGCTGATTCATGGCACAAGAAATTAATACATCTTAAGACGAATTTCTAAGAAAGCTCGTGAAGGATGAATTAAAGTCCCGGAAGAGATAAAGCCACCCGTATTGAGCCTTCCTGTACGCACGACTTATAGTCAGGGACACCCCTAATGCACTGTCAGTGCGAAAATTTTTTACCCTGCTTAGCAGGCCCCCTTTGAAAGCCATGAAGTCACCAGAAGCAACGCGGAATCCCCAACAAATAATACCCCAAACTTTTATGTAATTTGCCAAGTTAAATGCGGCAAAATCACTGTATGTTTTCTCGACTTTTTTTCCGTCTTAGCAATGCTATAGAAACATATCGTTGTTAACTAACACACAACGCTCCCGCTGAACAGACCAACCCACCCACATTTGACTGCACTTTTTCAGTTCAGTAGGGGTTGGAAGTTCACGAGTAGGCAAAAAAAAAGCAACTCACACAGCCACCCACCTTCCAGCCCTTTTGCACCCTTCTCGGCCCATATTCAACATGGAAAAGAAATGTAAGAAAAAGGAGTTGAATACAAATACGACGGAGGCGAAATATGATGTCAGAATGTTATATGGATGGTAAAAAGAAATATAGTGTTTGATGATCCCCTTTGTAATCTAATCGATTTAATAAAATTCACAATAAAACCACAAACCTTTCAATTCTTAGATTTATTTTTCTTTTTTAGGGTTTTCGGAAATTATTGTGAAGTATATTCCAAAAAAATGTTTCTATGGTGAATAAGGTGAATAAGAACGATATTAAAGTCCATTTAATTGTATGTCTATTAAAAGAGATATTAAAGTGATTTTAACTTTTATTCCCACTTTAAAATTTAGTGAGTAATATGTTGAAAATTTATAAGAGTTTAATACGAAATTAATTAAGAGAAAAAATCTTTAAACACTCAAAGTTTTCTCAAGACTTTCATTTAAGTCATGTGAAGAGCTTTGAATCAGAACTTGAGCTTTATACCTTTGTACCTATCAACTAAAAATAATTTGTCACTCAATCTATAAATAGTAAATTTATTAATATCCTCAATTGAACTATGATAAATCCCCATTTATTTTGAAACTTAACCCATAATCCCATGGAGATTAAAAAATCATTAACTCTAGGAAGGGGTGTGGATTTTGTTGAGCTTTAGCGATAAATTGAAGCTCTTTTTTTTCAATCCACAAATACAAAGAAATATGCTCCACGTTGAAAAAAAAATTAAAGACCATTCAATAAAATCCAATTTCCGAGGAGATAAAGAGATAATTTCGGTTCCGTCTTGCCTCACGCTATTTCGGTATGACTTCAGACGCATTTTTATATGTTTCTGTATACTTTTCTTATCAAATACTTCGCGAAGAGCTTTTCTCCACGGAAATACGCGCGTGAAAAACAATTACAACAGGTGTGGATTATCTAACCTAAATATATCAGTTTGTTTAATTTTAAAACTTGCGTAATTTGCAGACATTGAATGTCAATATTTACATAAAACTGAATGAAATTCATAAGTCCTTTTTGTATTTGATTAGCGCAATCGCTTTTATTTTATTGTCATCTAATTAGTCGCATTTGTGCAATAAAGAGAAAGAAATATTTCCAATATTATTTTATCTCGAACTTTATGGACTTTTCACCAATGGGAAGGTCAGGAAAATTATCAAGAAAGTAATTTTGTATAATATTTGTTTTGATTATCATGCACTAATAAATTAATACCTAAATAAACTAATTTTCAAGGTTAGATATAGCTCTTTCCTATATAGAGTTGCAAAAAACGGTTTTGGATTCAAGATTTTATAAATTATTAAAATTAATTAATTTACTATTATTTTTATTTAAAAGAAACACCGAAGAAAATTTTTTTTAACATAAAAAGTACATAACTCAGAGATAATTTCTTTTATTAAATCTTTAAGTTTTTAAGAACATTTGAAGAACAAGATAAAAGTTCTAATAGATTTATCCAGGAACGGTAAAAAAAACACAAATCCTTACGTTAAGATTAGATTAGGCGCCTCCATTTCTCTTCCATGCAGATCATCCCAATTGTCGGATATAAAAAATGGAGGCGCCTGGTCCCTGCTAAAGTAAGTACTTAACGATTATTTCTATCTTCAATTTTTCTATACATTTCCATTAGCAGTGTAAAGAGAAAAGATGATTTCGAGGAACTCCCCAATGCTTGAGATAGAGAAGTTCACTTTTTTTCGCAAATCAACTGATAAGTCAGTTGATGGATGTGGAGGTACTTGAGCTCTAAGCCCCTTTATTTGATTATGCGTTTCTACATTTAAAGTCAGTCTGCAGTGAACGCCAGAACAGAGCAAATGCTTCCAGCAACACTTCCCACATCCAACGCCAAAAACTCTAAAATCAGGGGAGTGCTTAAGTAACATTAGTGCTGTATCTAAGTGAATACCAAGTGGTCTCTCTAAAGTAATATGAAAATATTTTGTTGTTCGAGAAATTGGAATGTCAATTCCAGAGATTCGGTTGGTTCGGATCGGAAAACTGATCATTTTGATGTAAGTTTCGTGAACAAATAGGAACGAATTAACAGAAAGAAAAAAGACTTATCTATGAGTGAAGAAAATAAATGGCTCCTCTTGACTTCCTTTGCAGATCATATCGCCCCTTCCATTCGGGACCATAAAACATGATAAAAACCTCTCAAGTGTAAGTTTAAATCTGGTGCAAATTCTATTAGTTAAATATGAACGTGATTATGAATTGGCATTTTTACGATAGTCCCCACTTCAGCGGAGACATGGAATACGTGCTGAACCGCCAAGTCTCAACTTTACTGAAGCTGAAACAATCCCCAAGGATTGCGAAACGAATAATCTTCTGCGAAATGCAATCCTCACAAATGACTACCTCAAGAACATCATGGATGATACACGGTTGCAGCTTCTTGTGGATGCTATGATACCAGGAAGTGCAGAGGAGAACACCATGATTATCAGTGAAGGAGATGAAGGGGATGCAATGTACGTTTCGTACGAAGGGAAGTTTGAAGTCCTGATCGGGAATAAATTCATGGGAGACTTCGGTCCAGGAATTCTCTTTGGGGAGCTGGCAATTCTCTACATGGCTAAGAGATTTGCCTCCATTCGGGCACGTACGAATGTGAAGTTCTACAAACTCCCACGGCAGGTCTTTCAGAGAATTATGGTTGATACAGGCCGACGTGAACGGAATGATAATATGCGCTTCCTCAAAGGTGTTGAAACCTTCAAGCGCTTCACAAATAGATCCTTTGTGATCAATCGCATGACTGATCTCCTCCGTCGGGAATTCTATCCAGCAGGATGGGAGATCATTAAGCAAGGCGACATTGCTGATAAATTCTACATCATTCGTGGTGGAACGGCAACGGTTTCGCTGAAGTATGACAACGGGAGGAAGCTTGATGTGAATGTTCTCAAGCGTGGAGATTACTTTGGGGATCGATCTCTAATCACGGAGGAAATGCGAGATTGTACAGTAACCGCCAATAGTCCGGGAACTGAGTGTTTGATTTTGGACAAAAGTGACTTCATCAGATACGTTGACTACAAAGTTCTCGATCAGGATAGGAAAATCTCACTAACGGACTTGAGTGTGATCGGAACACTTGGTGAGGGTGGATATGGCCGTGTAGAGCTCGTTAGTGGACCAAATGATGAGCGATACGCTCTAAAGTGCCTCAAGAAAGTGGATGTGGTACAGAAGCAACTGCAAGAGGAAGTTTACAGTGAGAAAACATTACTGAAAATGTGTGATCACAGTTTTATTGTAAAACTATGTGCCACTTTCAGAGACACCCGCTATGTTTACTTCCTAATGGAACCCTGTCTCGGCGGTGATCTCTGGACGCTTCTCCAAAAGAAGCGAAAATTCCGCGAATCACACGCAAAATTCTACCTAGCTTGCGTTATTTCTGCCATTGAGTACCTTCACTCGAAAAATATTATCTACCGCGATCTAAAGCTTGAGAATCTCATGTTGGATTCCAGTGGGTACCTCAAGCTTATTGATTTGGGTTGTTCCAAGGAAACCGTACCCGGGGAGAAGACGTACTCATTTGTCGGTACGGCGGCGTATATGGCCCCTGAAATTATCATGAATCGCGGATATTGTCGATCTATTGACTGCTGGTCACTTGGGGTGCTGGCCTTTGAACTCCTTACGGGCAAAGCTGCCTTTACGGGAAGCACAAACTTTATAATCTTCAATGAGATCCTCAGAGGAATCCCCCAAAACCGCTATCCTAGACACCTTTCCAAAGCAGCAGTAAGCCTCATTTCTGGACTCTGTCGCGTGAATCCAATCAAAAGGCTTGGATGCCAAAAGGAGGGTATCTCAGGCCTCCGTACGCATGATTTTTTCCGCAAGTTTGACTGGAAAGCCCTCACAACCATGACAATGAAACCACCATACGTGCCAAAGGTAAAAAATCTCACTGAACTCCTGGAAGACCATAAACCCTACGTCGAACCACCAGAAGACTTTACCGGATGGGATGAAGGATTTGAAAGTTAAAAAAAAACCAAAAATGAAAACCAAAAGAAAATCCATAACAAAAACTAATGTTATTTATTTTTTTCAACTTTTGTGCTGTCTTTTTATTTATTTCAATTTTTTATTCTAAATTATACTTTGAAAAATTATTATTTCTCGTTTCTTTTTTGTGTCATTCTTCTCTTCTTCCTCTTCTTTCATGCACATTGTTGCTTTCACAGACTTTTTATGTGGTTCACGCTTTAAGTGTAGAAAATGAATTAAAATTCATTTTCAGTGTAATAGAGCGGAACTCGGGTAATCATCATCAATTCATTATCACTGCTAATTCTACTTGAAAATCACCGTAAAAGTTATGATTGTTGACACATCCGTGTGTTGTGCTATGCCATCATTAGATTACTCATATAGAGTTCTTCAACATTAAGAGGTTGCACTTGCACATGGGCTTGATTGAAAAGTACAATTATATTTTAGTGAGCTTTTAATGAGCTTTTTTCTTTAACAAATTAATGTTATGGCTGAGTTTTTCTCATTTCCCTTAAAGAGTAGTTTTCTGTCTCTAAGAAATGATTTTTTTGGTTTTAGATAAAACTTTTCTTTATTATCTTTTCCCATCATTTCTGTAGAAAAGACATGTTGAGGTAAGAAAGAAAAAAATTTTATTTTTTTGTTTTTTTTTCGTCTGTTAAGTAATTGAAGTAAAATAGAATGAATTTAATGAAATAAAAATCATGAAAAGAATAAATTTTGTTTCTTGATAATTAGTTGGTATACCACAATCGTGGCATACCAAGTATTGTAATCGTCGGAAAAACCGACCACCTCACATCGGGCTCAAACTTGGTATGAGCACGTTTTAGACATCCCACATTACGAAAATGGTGGTGGAAAATTTTTGATCCGGCCGGCCTGCCGGCCTTCCGGCCGGTGGTCCAAACTTTGCCTTATATCTCGAAAACGGTAACAGATAGAGACTTCCGGTTTGAAGTTTTCTATAGAAATGTGGGTGTAAAATTTCATTTTTTCGCATTTTCAAAATCCAAGATGGCCGCCGTCCGCCATTTTGAAATAACGTCAACCAGTTCCCTTATAGCTAGAGGTCTGAAATTTTAGTATGTTGTAGAGCTCAATGAGATGTTTTCATCAACAAATCATACTTGAAAATCGGTCAAGCGGTTTAGCAAATATGGCGGCCTAAAGCAAAAAGTGTTTTTTCGATATAACTCGAGAACGGCTTGACCGATTTTGACCATCTTGGTATCAAATGAAAGGTTTCAAGAAGCCCTACAACTGTCTAGAACATTCCAAGTTCCAAAAATGGCCACAAAAGGCGCTAAAATCAAAAACAAAAATTGCCTAACTTTAAGGGGCAATATCTCCGAATCCCCATCTCAGATTTCCTTGAATTTTTGATATGTTGTAGCCTGACTTAATATCTTTCACCAGCCCGAAAATGAAGAAAATCTATGTCGCCGTTTAGAAGATATGGCCATTTGAAAAATTCTTGAATTTGAAAAGTTCTAAGAGCCATATCACTTGAACGGCTTGTCCGATTTTGCTCAACTTAGTATCAAATTAAAGGTTTTGCAAAACTCTACAACTTTCTAGAACATCAGAAACCTCTAGAACCATTCCTTTAGGACAAAAAGTACAAAAAACTGTTTTGGTAGAACAAAAATCCGCCATTTTGTATTCTGGAGGTGACCTTGAAATGTATCGAAATATATGTCATATTATAGCTTATTTTAATACCTTTCCATAACTAGTCAAGAAATTTCTGTAGGTCTTATAGAACTTCAGATATGAGCATTTTTATCTTTCATATTGATGAATTTTAATAAAAAAAATCAACTTTGCCTACTAATTCTGCTCACAAATTAAATTACAACGCATAGACTGACCCATCCGCGTTGTGGTATACCAACTTTAATAACTGGACGCGTTATGATTGACTTATTGATATATATGTCAACTTATAGCTTGTTTCAAGAACTTTCCAAAACTAGTCAAGAAATTTCTGTAGGTCTTATAGAACTTCAGATATGAGCATTTTTATCTTTCATATTGATGAATTTCATAAAAAAAAATCAACTTTGCTTACTAATTCTGCTCACAAATTAAATTACAACGCATAGACTGACCCATCCGCGTTGTGGTATACCAACTCTAATAACTGGACGCGTTATGATTGACTTTTATTTAAAATCATTGATATTAGAACAGAATTAAAAGGATCTAAAGCTTTATGCTTCATACCCTAAAAGAATTTTACTTAAATTTTTTCCTTTTTCTCCGATATGTATAAACTATCATGCAGCCCTTAAGGTCATTATATAATTTATTATTCATTTATTCGACATTCCGTGATGAATATACACAAAATGTATCGAAAGTCACATAAAAAATGTAGCTGGTAGTGTTTGCTTATCAAAAGTAAATTAATTAGCAAATATATTCGGTTTAAGGTCGCATAGTTGGTGAATAAAAAGCCAGGCATGAAGGACATGCTCTAGTTAATTTTAGGGCTGTAAATCACCCTCATTTGGGATTTTGCCATCAAAATGTCGCAACCTCTTGTATTTAGAAATTTTCACAAGGATCGATACAACGTAATTTACTGGAAAAATTCCTGATGTAAAACAAGCTGAAAGATTTTCCACAAAAGGTTATGCTGCTGAGGTAAAATGTCCAAAAAACTATTTGAAAAGTTATTTTAAAACATTCGTGCGGGTTTGACGCTAACAAGTCTATAGTTGGACTAACTTGCTACCTTACATGTGGGGTTGGTTTTCGGTATGTAAGTTTAAGAATAAGTTTGAAAACTCATCACGTGCAAAAGCTTTAAAATTAGCCCAAAACCGCAAGTTAAAAGGTGAAAAGTCAGGGAAATACGATAATTGTTTCAAGTTTTCATGACGAACGCATAAATAGAATAATAATTTCCACGTGGCTCTTTTTTCATAATTTATCATCGCATTGAAATATTAATGAGGATGGTATGTAGTCAATAATTATTCGGTATTGTTATGTGTCTATTTTTGGCACATAATACTTTGTGGAAATATATTTCTCATTACAAGAAGAGGATCCTCTATGCGGGTGCTTCGCCTCTCTAGTATTTTACCACTAATCACCGTGCAAATAACTCTCAATGGTTCTGTACCGAAAACTCTATATGACGGAATGACATAAATTCTGAAATAAATTACATTTAATATGACGATTGCACACAACGCGATTGTCGTTCTCCCATACACATGTTCCAATCATAGAGTGAGAAAGAAGGGTTCAATATTCGCGAAATTTATTTTCACTGTGCGGTTGCTACACGAAACCTCTTCCGGATTCCATTTGCGGAACTTTCCATTTTTAATACAAATGCTATTCATCACGAATGTATTGTTTATATCGTCTGTGCAGACAATTGATATTGCACGAGGTGTTCCTCAACTCAATACCCTCTGCAACGTACAACGATATATTGATTCCATTTGATATCTTCTTTTTTTGTGCCTCACAAATGCATTTCAATCTGCACAAAAAAACCTCTTGTCTGGATTTGTTAACATGAATTCAATTCTCCATAGCTCTTGAGGTATTTCTGTCTTTTTTTTCTTATCTCGTGCTTCATAATCGTAAGAAATATGATTTCGTTCACCTGCTGTGTGCACTCGAGAGTCAACATCAGTGACTTTTTTTCTAAATATCATTTCACATATATGGGAGGGGGGACGATATATGACATTTTTGATAAAAAGCTCTCGATGGACTTTATGAAGCTACATGCATGATATATGGCATAAGTCAAGGAATTCGCAAATTGTTGTACATATACATATGTATGTATGTTGGTTGTTGGGTACGTTGCACTCAATGCTGAATGAATATATTACGTTACCTATTCTAAGGTTAAGGAGTATTATTATTTGCAATTTTTCTACGAGATTTGTTTAGCGTGCTTTGAAAAAATGCAAGAAATGCATGAAGATCGTCAAAGCTTTCTGGCTATATGTAGTGTCAAGAAAAGCTTGAATTTATCAATGAATCAGAGTAAACTTCAAATACAACATAAAGCTTTGAGGTATGATTTAATTTGGCAATGAATTATGATCAATTGAGCTAATATTTTCCAAGAACAAAAATAAGTTTAAAGGAAGATAGATAATTTTTCAACACTGAACTTTGTTGCAAAAATTCGCTTCTATTCGGGACCCCACTGTAATCTGATTTGGTCAATGGATTTTTATCAAATACCTCAAATAAACTTGAACCACTTAAAGGCTATAAATAAATCAAAAATTATACTTTTGCAAGATTTATCACTTTTGCACACCTTTTAATTTTCTCTGATCCCCCAGCTATCTTTTCTCAGAATTTTCTTTTCGCACGACAATCAACTTGATAATCGAAAAATAAGTAATTTGAAACAAAACTTCTAAATAAATAATAAGACAGAATATGTTAAAGCCAATCAATAGACCAAGAATGAATATTTGCTAAAGAATTGAAAATAAACACCTGAGAAAATCCCCAAACGCTCCTTGTCGAAAGCTCTGTAAATAATTCATGAAAAACATCGATTTAAAGGCTCAGGCGATTCAGGTCACCCTGTATGCCGAACGACTTTCGAAAGCCACCCCAAATTGCAATAAGGGTGGAGCTTTTTGTAAAGTTCTATGAAAAATTCTTTAATTAATTTAGGGTCACGCAAATTTAATTCAAATTGTCACGTATTTTCCCTCTAAAAAGGGAAATTTGCGAAAAAATATATAACAAGCTATCTGTTAAAGTCCTTTCATTACATAAATTCCCTGTCGTAAGGAAAGCAGGGCTCTATCAAGGACGACAGCTTGACATGTTCGAGGAGGTAAATTACGTTGCACACGAACGACAGCAATTTCTGCCACACTGCGACGAGATGCTGATTTGGGAAAGCTCCGAAGGTCACGGACTTGAGGTCACTGCGACAAATAGTCGCAGGATTTTTCCCTCAAACGCACGCATTGGTAATTTTAAAATCGAAGGCTCACAGAGCAGTGACAGCTATTGAAAATGAGCTGAGAATTGATTTTTCCGGGAATTTTATTGTGAAACTTTTTGAAGTCATTATAAGATTAATAAAAACAACGTTTAAGGTTTTATAAATAAGCAGGGTCTTGTTTATTTATTTATTTTTTTACATTTTTTAATATTATTGAATTTATAAAAAAAATCCACATGCCTATCCTCAATTTTTTCCAATTCCTGTTTTTTTTTCTTACAATTTTCTATTTATTTAAATAAACTTATTCTCTTAATTCTGTTGAAAACATGCACTCACTGTTTTAAAATAGCTCCAGTGTCTGAGCTTTTGATCTTTTTTTTTAAAAACATCAACAAAACACACCTGAATAGTTAACTGTCTTAAAAACTTTTATTGTTCTTTTTATATTAATTTAAAAATAAACAGTTCTTGCAACTTCTTGAATTTTTTTCAAGTTTACTTATGGAATTTTCATGAAAGTAATTACTAATTTTATTAACAGAAATAAAAAAAAATCTATGGATGGGAGAAACAATAATCTTCAAAGCCTGATAAGATACTCTTTCAGTTCTTTAGCACCTAAGACACACACTTAGCTAAATAACCCATGCATTTTAGGTCTCCACAGCAATCTTCGTAAACATAGCACTGTGAGAATAAAATTAAAGTACTTGCTTATTTAGAAACACAAAAAACTGCATAAAAACTCACTCTTTCGCCCGCTTGACTACATTTCTTAGCAGTATAGTTATCAAGAACGTCCATTGCACCACCAGATTTTGAATCAGAAGCTATTGATTCGACCTCGACTAGCATTTCTGAAGGAGTTTCTTCTAGAATTAATATCTGTCTTCTCGTACGCAAAACTGAATTATGCTATGAGGAAATTAAATCAGCTTTAAGACATAAATTTCCTTCATTTGCATGATGCTCAATGGGTGCAACTTAAACATACCTCTTGCGGACTGGATGATTTATTCAGTGGGCGAGTGAAAACTAACGCACTTGTTGCAATGATTAAAATACACAAAACTAGAATTTGAGAGTCCATCATGGTACACTCTCAATTACTCACTAAAATCAAACTAAAATGCTCCCAATAGTGATCACAAACTAACGTTGACTTTGCACTGATATAAAATAGCTCAACATAACGACTTTTATATCTTTCAAAAAAAGGGGGCAAAGCAACAATTCAGAGAACTATAAAAATGATAACTAAAATGTTTATTGTTTTTAAGATAATTCGTTGTCACGATTGTTACTTATACAGAAAACTTTGTTCAATTATTAGTTTTAAAAACTAGGTGAATTTATGTAATTCGGATTTACCCATTGAACTATTTATAAAAACGCTCGTCACTAACATGCAAAAAAGTAAATAAAATTTTTATTTTCCCAAGTTGGATGGAAAAGTTTTAGAACTTCATAACAAAGATTTCAAGAATATTGGTTAGCCCTAGATGTTGCGCGCTGTGAAAAGTGCCCATAGTGATGATGATGAATTTATTTTTCTAAAGAATTTTAAAAATTTTCAAAAAATTCTCACAATCAGGAAAATCTGGGTAAAGTAAAATAAAATTTTCGAGTCATTTTACTTGATTTATTTTTTTCATAATTTTCAAAAATCATATTTTCGAAAAAAAAATTTTTTTTGATCAAAAAACAATAAATTACTGATCAAAATTTATTCCTGTGAGAAAAGCAATCCAGTGTACAAAGATAGAATCATGAGTCATGTAAGTAATGCTATCCTTTACCACAAAAAAACTTTCTTTCACGCATAGTCCTAAAATAATGAATGTAATTTTTTCCACACTGAGTTTGGGGCTCTCCCCAGCCCAGCGGGGTGTGAGTCACCATGACCACGAGACTCAATAGAAGTGCACGAAAGAGTTCTGAGGGGGCCGTGAAAAAGTTGAAAATGATGGAATCCTGTTGCATTCTCAACTTGGCTAAATTTAGCCGGATCCACCAGACGGGAAGGAATTAAAAAACATAAACTGCCAGAAGTGATGGCAGGTGATAGTCGCGTGCGATTGGGGATCTCTTCCGATTTTATTAAAAATCAATCTCGCCTGCCGTGGAATCCGCCGTGGAGGCGCACGAACAGCCACAGAGTGGGAGTGTGGGTGGGATGCCTCTTACAGGCCCATCCTCACACCCCAGCCCTGATGCACCGCCAAAACGTGTAGACTTGATGCATAATCCCCCCTCAATGTTTATTTACAGCTCAAACAGTGGAGATAATTCAGTTCAATTGACGGCACGGAAGGAAAGCAGGACAGGAGCATAATAAAAATTGCATGCGGCTATCGATTTTCCTTTTTTGCAGACTTGCCCTTCACATACTTTGCGACACTTTGTCTTATCTTTGTGCTAAAATCTCAGTACTCACACCATCGGCCAGGTGAGATGAACATGTTAGGCCCCACTGTGGAATTCTATCACATTGAATCACTTCATAGAACACGATTTATTCACAAAATTTTATGATAAATTCTAATATTTTTTTCAAAAAAAACTGCACCACTGTCCGACTGTCAGCCTGACGGCGAAATGTGACGAAGAAAAATACCGCGAAGGGGAAATTCGCCATCACGCATGCGCCGCTCAGTATGCAATTCGCAATAAACGAACAAAACAAAATTTTCATTTTACTTCTCATATTTTTCAGATCTTCAGCATTTTCCTCACAAATTCTTCAAGAAAAGGTAAATATTCTACAAATAGATCTCCTCAAGTTCATTGATGAATTCATCAATGCTTCGGATTGAGTACTTTCGTTTCCTTGTACCTGTTTCACGTGAATCTCCCGCCTTTGGTTGGGTAGTCTTCTCCAGGAAATGTAAGTATTCCGGTGAGATAGATTCCAAGTAGAGGATTCTATTCTCCAGTCTCTTAATTCGCTCAAAAACATCCTCAGACGATGAAGGGGATATCTTGAGATGATTCTCCATGCTCTTGAGACGCTCGGTAATACCAAAATTCTTGCAATCTTGGGGATTTTCTTTGCCATCAGATTCTCCCTCATCAGTTCCTCGCCCTTGGAGTTTACTAAAGACTTTCGTATAATCTTCCTGGAGCGTCTGGGGCCCGTATTCATTTATCACGCGACGAACTGCAAGATAAGGACAGGTAGGATATTCGATTAGCAAAATTATAGATTAAAGATGAAAATTCATAAAGGTAAGTTTGAAAATTAATTTCCTAACTAAGGACAAAATCTTCTGAAGCTAAAGGTAAGTAAAGGATAGAAAGATCCCGAATTGTCTTAAAGATTTTTCGTTTTGATAATAAATCTATGCGAAAAAAAACATGGATTTATTGCAAATGATTAATCTGACAAAGCCAATCATCTGAGGGACGGGTATCAAGGACTACAAATAAGGAATTCTAATGGACCACATCGATTCAATTATTTAATTGTTAAACATAATGTACTTTGTAATAGTTAGATTAGGTTTAATATCAAAACTATTAATTTTAAAACACTTTTTGTATACGCAACATTGTCTATTATTGTTTTTCAAAGACTGTAGAAAAAATAACAAAAACAAGTATTCTAAGAATCTAAAGTATGTAGGTTTATTTCTTTGTATTCATTCAATCAGTCACTTTATTATTAGTCTATGTAAATGAGCTCTCAGTTAGCATATTTTAATCTCATGTGACCTCTGATCTGTTAGAGTAAGAATTATGACGATTTTTGCTTTCCTTTTTCTCATAATTTAAACAATTTTTCTATTAATATTTATTGTAAAATGTAGTTTTGACTTACCTTTAAGATGTCCTTTGGAATCCTTAATGCGGAAAACAGCGCACTTAACTCTGGCGCATGAGTCCGAATTGTCTCCTTCTATGAAATCCTCAATATTGCTTGCATTGACCTCCTCACGTTTTCTCTCAATAAACATGTTGATCCTACGTTTGATCTCCTCGTGATTTGCATTAATTTGTATTAAATGCTTTGGAACCTCTGCACCCACAATGGGACACTCCTGAAAATTGATTTTCACCTTTGGTTTCCGCATAGCTGCAAGATGCGACAGAGAAAGACATTTTGTGAGGAAAACAGCATTTAATAGGAACCTCTCTTCACAGACACATTTGCACCATAAGATTTTTGCTATATAAAAGATTTTCTATTTAAAAACAAGAACATCCTATTTGATAGGAAAGGCATTGCCATTGCACTTGGACACATTACTGGACCAGCCACACTCTCTGTTCTCCTTCCATGTACCTTGAGCTTCGGAGTATTGCTCCTTCTTCCATATGGGAACCTGCTTCTTTAGCTCCTCAATGGCAAAAGCTGTTGCATCAATGCCATCTTTGCGATGTGGAGAACTAACAGCGATTACCACGCTGGCCTCCTTGACGGGTACTTCACCAAGACGATGGTGGATGGCAATGTTTTTAACATCAGGCCAGCGTGTTCGAATTTCTTGGCAGATCTTCTTCATCGTTTTAAGAGCCATCGGCTCGTAGGCTTCATATTCGAGGGAGATAACCTGCGCAATAGGGAATTCAATTAAATAATCAATATCGCGCGATATGTAGGAAGAGTTTTCCCGACAAACCTTCTTATCTTCGAAGTTATCTCGAGTAGTGCCGACAAACAGAGATATGGCTCCACAACTTTCATGCGCCACGAGATCGCTAACATCACTTACTACTAATTTATCCTTTGCTAAATTGAGGAAATCCATTTTATTGCTTTTTTTTTTGATGAAGTTAAGGCGTAACTTCTTGGTAGAAGGGGTAGGAAGTCTCACTCCTTGGAAGAGATTTATCCCCCGGAAATGGGTGGGATGAGGGCAATTTCGTCACCTTCCTTTAGTTCAATAAATTCTGCTGGTTCCCCTGAGCAATATTCCTCGTTTATGGCTACAATTAAATTCTCCTTGATTGCAGTTAAACCGAATTTATCACAAATCTCATCTACAAGTGTCTTCTGATCAACTCTGTGCGGTACACAATGCAAAACACTCGAAACTCCAGCCAATTCACGACACTTTGCAAAGAACAGCACTTTCACCTGAACTCTATCACTCATTTTCCGCACTCTACCAGCATTTTATGCTCTTTGCACGATGGAAATGTGAAGAAAATCGTCTTCACGTGCGCTCGCCGTGAGTTGTTGGCACAAACTGCCCTCCCCTCCGTCCGATTCGCCTCAATTACACAGCACAATTCCCAATGGAACGACCTTGAGGCGCGAGTTTTGAAAAATTTCCCCTCCCAACGGCCACAGCAAAAAACTCTCACATTTCATCAAATAGTTTTTTTTTCTTTAATATTTCATCGTAATTGAGGGAGTTTTGCGGAAGTTAAATTCATATTGGCGTGACGCTTATTTTTTGAATTTCTGCAGCTGTGGCGCTGATAGTTTAACTTTCCCTGGGATATTGCGAGCTATCATTTCATCCTTGACGCTCTTGAGGAGATCCTTCTCACGGCCGGTGCACGTTTTATCCTTCTGGAAGATCAGAACAGCCATCTTTGATGCCTTTCCGCGTCTCCCCGTGCCTGGAGTTAGTTTCACCTTGAATCTGTTGGAAGAATAAAATATAATTAGAAGTTAATTGCACAAGGGGCACATCATTGAGGAGTTGAAGTACCAAAGCTTTTAAAAAGTATTGAAGTTTTTAGCAACTTACTTGTAGTTATGTAGTGCTTGATAGGGTGCAATCACTGGGACAGCAAAGAGGAGTTCATCTTCCTCAACGGGAGACCCTGTGAGGAAGTCCAGCATGTCCACATCTGCTGCAGCTGGGGTTTCATCAACTTCTTCCCCTTCCACGGGCTCTCGGGGCTTCCTGGCGGCAACATTACGTCGATTAATCTTCTTAATTTCCTCCTCTTGAGCCTTCTTCTTCTTCTCCTTCGCACTCTTCCCGTCGGATTTGAGAATCTCCATCTTCTGCTTTCGCTCATCTTCATCCTGATCCTTATACTTCTGCTTCATCTTCTTTAGTTTCCCCTTCTGCCGGCGTTTCACCTGATTCCCACCTTGCTTGTTCTCCTGCCCTTCTTCATCGGACTTCTCTTCATCCTTCTCCTCAATTACCGGCTCTTTCAGCATTTTCTTCTTCTGCTGCTGCTTCTTCTTTGGTGGCCGCGGGAGAGCAGGGATTATGTAAGGCTTATCGTCTCCGAGATAAATAGCATTGTCCACGGTGTCTGGTTCCTCTTCAATTGATTGCAGACGCTCCATTATTGCGTCCGATTTCAGGGTTACTCTTCCTGTGTCGTGCTCAATCTTTACATGAGTATCCGGATACTTTACACCGCCTTCTTCGTCTGAATCTGACGCTGAATCATTCCCTTCGTCATTCCCTTCTTCCTTCTCCTCGTCCTTCTCATCATCTTCCTTGTCCAGATCAATCTCAACGTCTTCCGAGATGCTGGAAAGGCGTTCTGTTTCAATAGAAGTTTGCCGGCTGAGGGAATCATCATCATCACCAAATTGCCGGACACGACGCTCCCCTTTGTGCCTCTCAACGGAACTATCTTCCAGGCGGAAGAGGAAGCTTAGACCGAGAACAAGCTGACATGGGGGAAGGAAGTTCTTCTTGCCGCGTATCATGAAGCTTCCTGTGCCCAAATATTCTCCCGTTGGTGCAGTCTTGCTGACCTGATCACTACGCACCCAGTACGCATTTGTGACGACTTTTGCATCCCACGCAACGCTGTACGAGATAGCCATTGTCCCGGCTTCAAGGAGAGTCTTCGGGGGGACTTCTCCACCTCCGGGATTGCGTATTACAACACTCGAAGCTCCCTGAATCTCAGCGTGCACGTAGATGTCCGTTGGGCGCATGTAGCGCTTCACAATCATCTCGTTCTGCTGCTGATCACGTCCACCGATCACGAGGTAATTTTCAGAGCTGATAAACCAGTAGAATTTCTCAAACCAGTACACTTTCCTTGCTTTGGAAATATTTGTGAGTGTCTTGACATCCTTTAGGGTCTGCTGGGTTCGTCTTTCCGCCGATTTGAGAGCCTTCCCGGACGCATCGAGCGTCTTCTGCTCTTTCTTCGCGGCACTACGCTTCTGATCGTAGTAATTTCGAGCATTTGCAAAGGCAGAAAGTGAGAGATCAACATCCACAACCATTGTTTCGAGTTTATCTCTTCCTTCCTCGTGTTCATCATCATCTGAAGCATCCTCGTCGGCGTTTGAGTAGGGATCGGAGAGTTGGAGGGAGATACTGTTGACTTCAAGCTTTAGCTTCTTGATCGTAAGCGCTACGGGATCTTGATTATTCTGAGCTACCTTCACGAGTTCTTGAATATCAGGCCATGACATCTGATTCGCAAGAGCGGATTGAATGGCAAAGATTGCCTTGTCCACAAGCTCCTGATTGCGTGTTATGAGTTCAGCCTTATCTCTGTCCACAAGTTGAGTCTTTGTCAGCTCTTCAATTCTCTTGGCATGATCCTCCCGGACGTTTGATAGTTTCTTCAGGGCCTCTCGTTCCTGCTGCATAGCCTTCACGTCAATCTTCTGCCCTTCCATGGTGGAATGGAATTCATCCACAGCTGCATCGAAAGAATCAAACTCCCGGAAGGGGCGATCACTGAATTGCTGGAAGAGGAATGGATGGTACTCAACGTTGACAAAGAAGGCCTCCCCAGGGCCATTCTGTGTGGGTCTTATTTCCTCCTTTTGGATTATAATGCCCTTTGAGGGATTACTCGAAGCATTCTCCAGCATTTCTTGTGCCTCCTTGACAGCTTCCATTAGTGCCGGAAAGTCTTTCTCAAAGGAAAAATCCCTGCTTCCGTACTTTGTGCTCTCTTTGTTCTTCTGTTTGCGCTTCTTCCCTCCCCCGTCGATTGGCTGGGCTTCCTCCTCTGTCTTCTTACCCTCAACCTTGCAAGCTAAGAGATCTCTCTTCAGGAGAACATGATCAATCACAGATGGACCACAGTTGAGAATTGGATTGAGAATTGTACGAAGAGCTGCCCCTTGTTGGGCATTCTCAATTGCCTCCCGGACAACTTCCTCACTAACTTCCGTGTTCTGCTTTGCCCTCTGCAGTGGATACTTCTCCCGGACGACGAATCGAACTTCCTCACCCTCTGCATGAGGTCGTAGGACATTGAGGATGGTCATCTCGTAGTCACACAGCAGGATATTTCCACGATCGTACAGCTCCAGGATTATGTGGTAAGCAGCCTCTCCGGTTCCAAACTGGAGATCAACAATTCTGTCATTTCCCACCTGCTTCAGGCTTTCGAGGCGTTTATTCTTCAAGTGCTTCCGGAGCTTCATTGTGAACCCCGATGGTGCCACGTTTTTGGGCCATTCAAACGCCGTTGTGTGCAACCTGTTTCCGGACTCCATCAGCAGTACAACCTTCTCCTCCGTCCGCTGCAGCCGCAGAAGGTAAGTCTTGTTGTCAATATCATAAATCTGATTAACACGCATCCCAATGAGCCTAAAAAGAACATCAAAAGCATTTTTTTCACACGATTTTTTGCCTAAAATTGTAAATTCTTTATCTTTGAGTACAAAGCATGACGTCACAGCATGCTAAAGATTCTTATTTTCTCAAGGAACTCACTTTTGCAGCTCCGTGACAATGCACACGATGTCATAGGTGTTAAATCGGATCTTCATTTTTGCAGATTTTCACGCAATCACTACTTTAATTCACTACAAAAATCCCCCAAAAAATCACACGTGAATTTTTATGAAGATTTTCTTTCCAACTCTGACGTTTCTTATAAGACCGCCAAGGGGCGCTGCAATGATTCTTGATTTAGAATCAGAAAATGATTCTGATTCTTATTTTCCTTTTTATTTATTTTTATGAGAAAACTGTGAAAAAATTAATTTAATACGCAGAGATCGAGTACAAAACGTCTTGAATGATTTTTATACAACTCAGAACAATTTATTACACCCGAAAGCTCTTTGATCTTTGCGATTCGAATATGAGAATCTTTGGAATCATTCCGAATAATGATTCCCTTTGAATTTTCTTCATCATTTGAACTCAATAAATAACCGTTAAATCTTTGGTGCTCATTGCACAATTTTATGAAAGTCTCTCAAAAAAAATATTCCCACGCATTTTCTTTGAATTTTTCCTGTCAAACCTCTTCCTTTACCCACAAAAACATTAAATTCTCTTTCAGGATCGAAGAAATATCAAAGGATTTTCCAATTTCGCGGAAATTCTATGACCATGCGCACAAAATTCTATCCTTTGACAAGCTGAGAGAAGGGAAATTTTTTGGCGATGTATCCTGCCACACATAAATTTCCTCTTTCAACTACCCCCCAATTTTCCGCAATTATTCGTTCAAAAACACTGGGAAAAGTCACATCGATGGTGTGTATACGTGTGTGTGGGTGTTGTTGAAGTTAAAGTGGAAATGGCTGCCTGTTTTGACAAGAAGTGCTGAAAAGAAGGATTTTCCAGTGTGAAAAATTTCACATTCATTTCCACAGCACGCACCGAAGCACCATTTAATCCCGTGTGAACGCGTGAAAACATTCCGAGTGTGCGTGAAGTGGATTTTTGGGGTGGTACAGGCAGTGGAAGTGTGGGAAAAAGTTGTGCACGAACGAAATGGTGGAAAGGCGGATGTGAAAATTTTCAAAGTGGAAGAAAACACGGAACCCACAGGGTGGAAACGATTGCATAGGTGCTCTGAAAAGGGGGTTGGTTTTGTGTGGGCAAAGTTCTTACACCTTTTTTTCTCGTGGTGCTTCTTGTGAGAAAGCTCAATGGGGGCGCACCCCTTGCGTGAAGTGCACGAACACCCTACTTCCGTTTGCTGAAAGCTCCATCGTTTCTTTTTTTTTGCTAAAGAAGGAAAGAAAAGCAGAGAAAAAAGTGAAATTGTGATGTGTCATCTGTGAAAGTGAATTAGCCTGATTAAGGGAGGAGAGCTTTCGATTGTGGGCCCCAAAAAGTGCGTAAGCTGTGTATGTGTGTGTGAGGGTGAAAAAAATCCAAATGTGTCAGAGGGGTGGTTTAAGCTGGGCCACACGGAAAATCGATGAGAAAATGAAAGCACCACGAAATATTACCCTGATTATGGCTGCAAAGCTCAAAAGCGCCCATATGGCTGGCTACTTGTGAAAATTGCGTTGCCGTCGTCCCACATCCGGTTGAGTGAGGAAGCACAGCCGTGGCAGAGAGAGAGAGCTTAATTTCTTACAATCTCACACCCCCACCAGAGTGTCTACATAGGCGCAGTACTAAGAGCTTTTGGGCCTGAAAGTATACATAGAGAGTGTGTCAAAGTGGAGCAAAATTGTGTCCAACGTATATAGCGCGCAAGGAGGTGAGGGGCGGTGGTAGAGTCAGCAGGAAGGTATAAAAAAATTGAGCCAAGGTGAAATTCATCAGCCTCCTTCGTCATCATCATCCACCTTGTCCCGGTGTGTAGCCAACCCCACTACCACTGCCAAAGTGAGAGAGAAATATTAATTATTATGTGGAATCTCTCTGTGTCAGTTTGTGAGCGAGAAAAGCTCCGTGGTGGGTGCTACTGCGAAGCCCCACCGTGTATTTCGTGCCAGCAGCTCGTTCTGGTGAATTATCGATGATCCTGCGGTGTAATGAGTGTGATGCCTCTCGATTGGCGTACCACACACAAAAAACACAATTTGCCATTGTGCTGAAAATCAAGAAAACATTCCCTAGGCTAAGCGAAGAGAGTTTCAGTTGAGGTCATCCGGTACACATAAGTAGTAGGCAGCATTTGTAAGCTGATTTTAGTAATATTTAGGCGAATTTTAGTCACATAGAGTCATACAACACCACCAAAGCTATATATAAAATAAATATATAGCAAATCCCCATTCCCTGAAAGTTGTATAAAATCTCCCAAAAGTGCTATACAATCGATATAGAGAGAAAGCTAGAGAGAAAGGAGGAAAACCAAAATTGACGAGGATTATATCGGTAGTCGAAGGGCCCCCACAGTGATATAGGAGATATCGTTTCGTGCGTGAGGAGTTTCCGTTTTTGCTGAGCCTCGGCAGGCTCGCCCGTGTGTGTCGCAGTGAGAGGGGTGAATATGGCATTCGCCCTTGGAGGGGATTTATGAAACACAATGGATTCTATGGATCCCAGCATAGCAGCCAAAAGCTACTGTCATGGACCGCCGACGCCGCAGTCGTCCGGCGGGGAGATGCCCAACAAGACGAAGGCACAGCAGCTGAACTCAGGAAACTACATCAATGTGGTGCAGATGCCCGTTGGTGTGCAATACCAACAGCAGCAGCAGCCACAGCAGCCGCAGCAGCAGCAACAGAGGAGGAAGTACTCACCCCAAGTTGCATCCGAATATCAGTGAGTATCGATTTATATACATACATATTATAATACTTCCGACGATATTAATATGTTTCTCAATGCAATATTGTGTGGCACAATCTCGGGGCTTTTCATACAACATGAACGCATAGATTTTCATCGAAATGTTTTTCTCATCCGGTATTTGGGTCTCAGCTGCTGAAGCATATCGAAATGTTAGGTCTTCCTGTATGTTTGGATTTTTTATTCTACTCATGCACCACATTTTATAGGCAAGAATGGAGCTTATGTATGGTTGACGTAGTAAAATCAAATTGTGGTGAACAAAACTTTTTATTAGAGAAGCGACTGGAGCCTATTTTCCGATTAGAGAAAATCTAAAAACGAAATAAATAAAGAAATAAATTAGATTAAAAATAAATCAGAACGTCGCTAAAATTTATTAGACTCAATCGTTTGATTTGAATTTTGAATTTTTTTACCTTAAAGTTTATAGCCTTTAGTCAAAATATACGGGGGTTTGCCTTTTAAGCTCTAGGTATTACAATATTTTAAACAAGAGATTTCAAGAAGTAATTTTGATAAAAGTCACGGAAATAAGAAAAGAAATATAATAATTTCTTGGAAAATGGAAATCTCCAAATAATCTGCTCTGAAGTAAAATTCATTTCGCGTGAAAGCAGGAAAATCTTTCCAGAGAAAAATATCTTCTTGGTATTGCTTATTAAGATATTTTTCCCAATAACAAGACGAAATTCCGACTATAGAAGCTATTTCTTGTTTAATATAAATTCTTTAGGTATTCTTCTTATCTTTTCTCAAATTATATAGATTAATAATTTTTTATAACAATAAACTTTCCTTAGGAATTATGGAACTTTAATGTCAAAACTTTCCTTTGAATTCAAATTTTCTATTCAAGAAAATGCAGCTCAAGCTTAGTTTACTTTTCTTTGTTTTTCCGAGTCTATCAAGAAAGATGATTTCTTGCAAAGTTTTTTGATAAATAAAATAAATATAATTCCTCAAAAATATGAAAATAATCAAAACAAAGCTAAAGAATGAAAATAAATTATTTTATATTAATTAAATATTGAAATATTCTTTTTTAAATGGCATGAATTTTAATAAAATCGTTCATTTATTTTTCATTTAAATTTTTTTTTATTTAATAGCTGTAATTTAAATTGATTTTTTTTTCAATGTGAAAATGTCAATTTTCTCCCTATTGTAAAGAAATATTCCTGGAAATATTCTTCAATTACAACCTTTTCTAAAAATATACATATCTCCAAACTATGTCAGAAAAACAGAACGACAAGTGCAAAAGGTCAAATGTGGCCCTTTCTCACCGTAATGTTTTATTTGGTACAAGTTTTAGGTCAATTGAAATGCAAACAAACTAAATAATAAAGGATTGTTGTCATAACAATTAAAATCAATCATAGTCATGCTAATTTTAATAATATTCAACCTATAATTAACAATTTGTAATGCCATTATAAATGTACAATTTATATTAAAATGACAAAAAATCACTGAACCATGACCAAAATGGGGAGTATAACCAATTAATATTGAACTACGCATAGGTACGAATTCAATTCAACTAATAACATGTTTGTGAATACATTATTCAATATATAATTACTGTTTTTGAATTAGGGCATGGGTTTAAATTTATGAATATGAATTTCCGAAAGCCTTTCAAATTTCCTGTTATGTATGTGGGTGGGATTAGTTATGTCCTTGCTTTTAGCATTTCCAAATTCATCAAATAATATTCGATGAAAGGACTCTAAATTGCGATGAATTAGTTTTGTGGAATAAATAATTAATATTGATGATTTTCATGCTGAGTACTAATTCATTGAATAAGCAGATTGTTTTGCATTCTCTGCAAGTGATTAGCTTTTAATGGGCTTGAGGGAGCTTTCACTGTCAAAAGATTCTCTCCTACATAACATCTCCTATAATAGCAGCTTTGAGGCGAAAGTTATGTGGTGAAGGGGCTTTTCTTCCTTTTCAAAGTTTCACCACTCTCCTTGTGGAGATTGTGATTATGATTTTCCTTTTGTCAATTAAATGGGTGCGATATCGTGCAGAGAGACACAGAATTGAGTTACGTGTGCACTGACAGTCTCAGTTATCGCCACTGCTGTGGGAGAACTTCCCACATTCACGGTAGTGTTGTAAAGAGAGAAGTCCCAAATAACTTCAGCAACCCATCCGTGATACCCAGGATAATCCTTGTGTCAAGAGCTCACACTCCCCTGGTGTTATTATCACTTTCGTTTTACCCTTCATCTCGGGCAAAAATCCCAATAGCCTAGGGCACCATCGATTTTGGGTGGAGCTTAAAGCTCGCTTCGGGGGTGAAATCCGTAGAAATTTCAGTATGTAACGGGAAATCCTTGATTAATTTTGCCAACAATCTAGGACATCATCAGGCATCCTCCCACGTTCTCATCCCTCCAAAAAGGAAGCACAATTAGTTTTTATTGAGATAACAGACTAACAAGTTTGGAGTTTGAATTGAGATGAAAGCAAATGTAATAATCCCCTGGCTTCAACCCCTTGGATGGTAATATGGGGTGTATGTGTGTAATTATACACATATTCAAAAGTATGTTACATATATACGAATTCATAAGTTCAGTGGGAGAAAGTTTGCTTCACATCCCTTAAACTTTCCTCCATGCACATTAATTAGAGAGCTAAAAGTCAGTGAATTTAATTTACTTTTCTCCTGAAAAAAAAAGGAAACTTTTTTTCCTCGCTTTTCACGAGTCATGAGACAATTTTGTACAATTTTTGTTTTCCTCATACTTCAGAGAAAAAGCATAATTACTTAATTTCTTCTATGTTTAGAAACATTTTTGCCCTTAATGGGTTAGAATAATTTAAAATAAAATTATTTCTCTATATATTTCCATAACTGAAAATACGTTTTAAGGGAATATTTTCAAAAAAATTCTGCATTCTGTCAATATATATAAAAGTCGCAGGTGTCTTCAAGTTACCCCATTATCCCTTTCCTGCACCAAAACGTCTCCACAATTTTCCCTCTTTCTCCATTTCTTTGCAAATTCGATCGATGATAGAATGCTGAATTTACATGAGTTGTAGCATTTTTCCAAACACACGCACTCGAAGCATGAAACGTGTAAGTCCTTCGGAGCATGTAGCATATAAATAAAGCGAAAAGGAATAATGCAAATTTTCTGCATTCTCCCATTTTACTCAAGTATACACGTTCTCTGCTAAACCCTCCTTGTGAAAATTCCTCAAAAAAATGTCTCGCATTTTGTTCCATCTACATAGGGGAACGTGGCCCAATTGCGACCCCCTAAATTCTGTTTCAGAAGGACTGAAAAAAGTTATATTAAAATGAATTAAATCTTCCCAAGTTTGGTACCATTGGAAAGGTCATTTAATAGGCTAACTTTGTTCCATAGATGCAAACATTCTAACTCTTACCTGTTCTGAGAAATAATGTAATTAAAAAAAGTTGCTAAAATTGCACTTTTTCACCACGGTGTTCTAATTGCGACCCCCCGAGTGTTCCAATTGCGACCCCCTTTTTTTGCCGTAATTTGTGGGTTTTTCACTAGTAGATCACTTTTATCTTTACTATAAATAGGAAAAACGCCATGAATTACACGGAAAAGCCGGAAAATCAAGAATTTATTTTCAATTTTCCCCACATTTGTTTTGACATTTCGCCCTTGAGGTGACTACACGGAATTTCACACACACAGACAATTGCGCACTCACTGACATAATTCGCAGAAAATCCACGAAAATTCTTCTGAGGAATGCGTAAATTACACTTTCTGCTTTCCCTTTTGGTTGTAGGAACATTTTCACTGCGAAAAAACTTTCAAGAAACGTGAAAAAATATTGATTTTCCCGAAATCAAAACACAGCGCGTTCTGTGTGAGAGAGACACTTCCACACCACTACACGCATGCGCGACTGCTTTACCGTGGTGAATGGTGGAAATAGACGGTCCGAATTGAAACATTTTGGGGGTCGCAATTAGACCATTCTGCATGTATTACATTTTCACTTAATTACTTAAAATGCCTAAAATCTTTCAAAAAATTGTAAATCAAGTAATAAACTAGACCCTCTAAGCTACAGAAACGCGGCATAATATGAGACATAATAGTGGGAAAAAACTCATATCAACTTAGTTTCTAAAATCAGAAAATGTCGGCCAAGTGTTGAAAATGAATTTTGATTTTTAATTTGCCCTGTTGTGTACCAAATTAATTTATTTTAGGCGCTAACATTACCTTACTATAATATCTTCATAATGTAGTGAAACTAATTTTATAATATTTCGTCATTTACGAGAAAAAGGGGCGGTCGCAATTGGGCGGCGGTCCGATTTGGGCCACGTTCCCCTACTTTTTTTTGTGTCGTCCAAAAAGGGCGGGAATATGTGAAATTATTACACATGCCGTGTGGGTGTTCAGTATAAGAGAGGGTGACATGGGTGGAGGGTTAATGGGACTGGGAAATGTGTATAATAAATGAACGCCGTTGTTACCATGTTGGATGAGAGAGATGTGAGGAGAGTATGGGGGGTAAAAGCAGGTCGTATCTACACAACAAATCCCACTCTTCCCAGAAAGCTCGCTGCTGAGGTGACAAAGTCTCCATTATTCGATTCATTGCGACACACTGAAGAAATGTCACAGTGTTAAAGTTTGATTTTCCAATGCCAAGCGAAGGAGTTAGCAGCCATGTAGAATTACATGTTAAGCTGTCTCCATTCAAACATTTAATCGATCAATGGATTCCAGGTAAGACAGAGTTGAGTCTTACTTATATTTAGGATTTGTTTCTTAAATAATTTTTAAGATTTTAAGATTTCAACTTTAGGAAAATTAAATTTGAAAAAAACCTTCATAAAAAGAGTTGAAAGAGGTCGAAAAATGTCCGAAACATTAAATTTTGCTGAATTCTTTGCTGAAATGTGCTTGAAAAATAAATAATTTTTCATATTGAGCTACTAAGCAGCTTCCCTTGTATTTAGTCTTCTTCATGGACCTAGACAATCATTCTGTTATGTAAAGAAAACAAAATTGTAATGTTCTTGTAAAATCTACTTCCTTTTCCATGATTCAGTGTTATAAATTATTGAGGCGATTTTTCTAGTGTGGGTTGATAATTTATTTTAATGTATCAAATGCGGATGAATGGGATGAATAGTCGATAGTACTGTCTGTATATTTTAAATTTCGATATTTAATGCCAACATTGAATGTTGTATTGAATATATATAGTGATGTAGCTGCGACCTAAATAGCATTGTTGCTGTTGCAATTGATGTTATTGCTGGTGCAGTGTGTTGTTTATTTATTTCATTTGCAGTAAAGAGTTGCAATAATTTTTCATGATTTTTCTGTAGCTTTTCCTCCCATGGTGTGATATTACATCCTGATTTCAGTAAGACTTGTATACAGATTACCTTGATTTTCAACAATATCCTTGGGCTCATATTGAAAAATCTTGTCACGTACACCTTGTACCAAGAAGAAAAAAAACTCTCAACTGAAGATCTTCTTTAATAAATACTTAACCAGAGTTAAGCAAAAAAAAAGCTTTGAGGAAGTAAAATTCTCAGAAAATTTCGTAGGTATTACTTGCGCAATCATCAACTTTATACATAATATTTCTACGTAATATTTGAGATGTGTTGGCGAAAAGTTACCGCAAAACATCCTCCCACCACACGCCTCAACCAACGTGTTACCTTCTTGGGGTTAAGTGCAAAATGACGAGGAAAACTTTCTTCCCTTTTACATCATTTGGCGCGGGAAGAAATTAGAATATTGCGGGGTAGAAGCGTGCGGGATCATATGATTTTCTGGAGGTTTTGTCAACCAAGAGCGCGAGTAAAGTGAATTTATGACAAAGCCATCTGAAGGGAAGTGATAAACAACAAGTTTCAAGTGTTTTCGATATCCCCATGAGATCCGCGCCGTAAATTCGTCGTTCGGTTTTCCAACACAACGGGGTTGAGGTAACACAGCAAATTGGGTGGTGAAAAGTTTTCAATTCATCCCCAGTTTGTCTTTTCCTTCATCCACACTCCCACCCATTCCACAACACTGTCACACATAAAAACGACAGTTCACCCCCATCTCAAGCCTATATAGAATACAATTTGGGGAAAATTCTATTACAAGGGCAAGTCAACGCGGGGGATTATTTACAAATGTAATAAAGTGGATTTGGATTGCTTTTTAGTCAGTGTTTTGCTGAGTGGAATTATTCCCATCGATACTTTGACTCCCACGATGATGCTTCAATGCCATGAGGCTGGGCTCCAACTAAATTGGCATTTGGTTGGGACGCAAAATTTTTCCTATGAATCGAAAAACTCCCCCCTTGTGCGATAAAATATGAGCGATAGTATGAATGATGAAAGTAGGTCATCTGTCGAAGGAAGTTCAGGAGAGTGGAAGGGTGGGGGAGCGGAGGAGGATAAGATATCGAGATTGCGGAAACCCCAAATTCGACAAATTGCTTATAGGATGTCGTAAAAATCAAATCAACACCAATAGAGATTATCTTGCACTTTCTGGGTATTCTTCTGTGATAATTCATACTTTAAATGACAATGACGAATGAACTAGACTAGTTTGAAATTGATTTGTTTTACATAGTTCTTTTCTTGTTGTTTTTTAATCTTAGCTTTGTTGTGATTTAAGGTTTTCCGATATTTTTTTTTTAGCTGTTTAGTATAGGAGTTTCTTTAGCATGATTAAATAACGATAAAGCCGGAATAATCTCAAATAATAAAGACCGTTCTTAACCGAAAAAAAAAATCAAGAAAATTGGCGAAAAATTGTAAAAAGTCTATAGGTTTCTCAATCTCTCTCCTTGTACGAAAAAAAAAACAAAATATTTTTCAAAGTTTAAATTCTCTGCTTGTTCATCAGTCCATATGTATATTCAAAGTCAGAACTGAAAGCTTGCAAAAATAATATATTTTCCTTTTCCAAGAATTTTCACTTGTTTCATAGATAGAAAATATATTCAAAGGATTCAAAGGATAAATTATGTACGCCATTTTTTTTTTCAACAAACGTTATAGACAGACATTGATACAGAAAATATTCCAAATTTCTCTTTGCCTCCTACTTATGTGTATAACATCAAACAAGGTAGGTATGTCTGAAAAAAATCTTAAATATAATATGGTAGGATACCTTACCTATCCACCACCATATTCCAATACTAAATTATTCAATTCCCTGAAATGTTTTACGTGATTCGGAAAGAGAAAATTATTTTAATTGAGTTCATGGATCCACATTGAAAATGATATTCTTCAATTTAAATATACGATTTATGTTGGATGATATGGGGGAAGCTCATCCGCAGTTAATTTCCATTCTTGTTCTCTCCTGTGTATGCGGGTGGGAGTGAGCCCACAGGGGGATATTTTTCAATCTGTATAAGATGAATTGAGTTGTGCACGGAGTCGTGAATTCAGGATGCATTAGACATTATAAATTGCATGAAACCAAAAATGATTAAAATTTAAAGGAGTTCATGTAAGTTCTTCCTTTTCTTCCGGAACCCTCGCCTTCCCCCTCCCCTAAAGCTACCGTTCCTTCACTATTGCACCTTTTTGGGTTGGTTAATTTATGATTTTACGTGAGCGCTCCGGCAAAACTCCTGCCATGCGGGAATATGTGAAGGGATATGGCAAAATTGTTTGGGTTAAAAGAGGTGGATGGATAAGGGTTGAGGGGGAGAGAGTGCTCATTGAATTGTGCAGATTCTACAAGGTGGTTAGAAAGTTTATACCTCATTTTTAATTATTTTGGTTTATGAATTATTCACATTTATGATCATTATGCTTAAGCTTATGCGTGAGGATTAATTAAACTAAAATAGCTCTTATTTTTAATTGCAAAATTGTCTACAAAACTATTAAATTTTCTCATTTATAAAACAAAACTTTGTTATTAAAAAAAAAATTAAAAAGGGATTTTAAGAAAAATATTGGGCGACAACACCAACAGAACATATCGTGTGCAATTTTATTCATTTACATAAAAATTTAATTATGGTTTAATACTGGAAGTTTATAAAAATAAATTGGCAAAATTAATTAAATTTGTATTAATAATTTATTGTATGTAATACATGGGAATATCAAAAGTAATTCAATATTAGGCCTTTTGAAATTATAAATAAAATTTTGTATTCGTTGGCATATAAATTGATTAATAAATTTATCAGAAAAGCCCCAAAGCAGGTATATAAAACAAGTAAGCAATAATTTAGCTAGACGCGCGTGTATCTAAAAATGGAATTAATCTTTCACGCCATTTTGCTGGAGAAAGCATCATAGATGGTGTGAAACGCGAATTGTTGGTGGATATTGCGAGTTGAGCGCAAGATAAATGAAATATCTTTGAAGAAAATTAAATTATAAATTAAAGTTTTGAGCAGAAAATCAATACTTTTGCGTGCGCTAGAGGGATATATTAAATGTCGTTAAAGCGAAATGGGACACTTTATTGTAAAATACTATGCTGGTGGCGACGGGATAAAGGTGTGAGAGAGTTATTTGTAATTCGGTTGTAACCGTTGTAACATGAGTAAAAGGAGGTTATATATTCAAATTTGCGTGGTTTGATGTTGTATATGAGGGGGAAAGAGGAATGGGAGGGCGACAGGAAACCGCCGCATGAAAATTTATATGCAAAACACAAAGGACGATAATCCTCATGGAAAAATAACTTCAACATTAATTAGTGATGTTTATGCAGGAAGCGAATCGGGTATTGAGGGGGTGCACGAAAAAGTTTATTAAAACATCCAATTTGTGGTTAATAATGCCTTACTAATCCTCCCCCGCCCGATACAAGCGAGGGGGGAATCGTCTCTCCTCCCAAAAATCCAATAGACTTTCAGCTCGTGATTATGTATATTTATTCATGTACATTTTGGCAAAATAGATTCCTGATGCGAAACCATGTTGCTACATCGACATGGACGCAAATGTTTGATTACTGTGGCTGATGGGGAGCATAAATTTTATTAAGTCCCACCTCCCCACAAACCATACGGCCCCCATAGATATGTTGGAGGACGTTTTTTTATTTTTCTTCTCAATCCAAATTTTCGTACTTCTCTGAATTTAATGGGGCCTCCTCGAGGGAGAAGGGGTTTGCCTTGACATATATGTGTACTGTACACTCTTCTCATAGCGAGCAAATAATGATGTGACATTTCGAAAAGAGAATTTCTGAAATATTTACTCAATATTCAAATATGTCTATTATATCTATGAAAATTCCAATGAAACTCTCAAAAAAATTTAAATTGATAAAGTTATTTTATCGAAAAATAAAATTTTAATTAGGATTCCCAAAATTATAAATATGAAATCCGATTTGGGTTGATCAAATTTGCTAAATTTTCGAAAAATCCCTGAGGTCGGTTAACTAACCCATATAAATACTGCTGCATATGAATGTTTTACGCCTAGTAAATGAATGGCAATATTTTCCTATTTTTTTTTTAATTATTGGAAGTTTAAATTGGATAAAATTTCATTATTATATTAAATTAAACTTAATGAGCACTAAAAATTGTTTTAATGACTTAATTATATCGGAATAATTATATACCTATATTTTTTATAATTCATAATTTCTGGAAAATATTATTTGGTTTAAGAAAAATTGGAAGTTCCATCCGTGTATTCATATGTTAGAGCATTCTGAAAATTCTGAAGTGGTAAAACAAGATAATAAATAGAAGCATTTAGCAGAGAAATTAGCAGAAGAATTAGCAGATTGAAAGTGGAATTAACGAAGTAATTTATGTATGAATGAAATGTGTTAATTTGTTCTTTCAATTTGCTTTCAATTCTTGTTTAACAGACTTAACACTAAAAAAGTTTCAAATTAATTTGGAATTTATACCATAATCCATTCATAGGAAACTCACAGAAAACAGATAAAATTTTGTAAAATCCCTAGAATTGTTTTATCTACATAGAACTTTTACTATCCCAGTCTATAGAATTTGATTATGAATAGATATTACAGTGTTGATTAAATGTTTAAAATTATGTAGAATTTAGTATACTTTCTACATGATGTATGATGTCAAAAATTGTAGGGAAGTTGAGTTTAAAGTACATCCTATTTTCATGGAATAGGATCATTTGAGCGGGGATGGGAGGGAAATTTGAAGGGTGTGTGTGAGAGTACAATGGAGGGAAGAAATGGGTGACCGACAGGGGAGGCGGATATCCGCGTCGAATGGGAAACGGAGATGTTAATCTTTTATGGATGCTGTGTGCAATCTTCATCTGGCTGCCACACAACGAAACGAAAAGCTCTTTTGTAAACCACACCGAACGATGAAACCCTTTGGCAACTTATCAATATTGTATTGAAACCAACCCCATTGCCTGCCAAAAGGGTTGAGATGAGCTACATTTCTCTCTCTCTCTCTTTGCCTACTCGTCTCTAATGGCATATGTGGGGGCTCAGAGACAAAACGAGGTTGCGGTGGAGCCCCTTTCTGGGGGGAAGACCCAAAAAGTGTGTAGTGAAGCCGAAAAAGGGATGAGTTGAATTTCATCTCCGGCCGTGAAAGTGTGCCGACCCAGGGTTCCCATGAATGACACCATGAGTGGGGTTCTTTTGCATAAAAGCCTGTGAGGCGGGGGTGGAGGACTTTCTTTTGATTTGTCCCATTTTTCCATTTCATTGCAGCATTTGAAAAACGCTAGAGGGGGAAGAGAGATTCTCCTCCAAAGGCTGGACTCTTTTTCTGTTAAGAGAACTTTCAAAAGGAGTCTCCTAATTAGGAAAAAGGAACTGCACCCCCATCCCCATTGAACGTTCTTTTGTATATAAGTCTCACAAAAGAGCGATTCATAAACAGCAAATTAAACTCTTTAATTTTATCTTTTTCCACGTAATTAAAACAGACACTGGCTGCTGACTGCAAAAGTAGATGGAGAAAAAAATCCCCAAAAGGAAAAGGAATCGCATAAAAAGCTTTCAATCTCAACCACTTTCCGACATTGCTTTGTGCTTCTCCAACATGGCTTTTTGATATCCCACCCCCCAAACAACACACAACCCAATACCATTCATCCCCTTTCCCTCTTTGTGGGATTCTGTGTGTGCGTATATCGCTTTCTGCGGAACCATGAGTGCTACACAGCCGAAACGAATACCAAACTAATAGTGATTCGAGCGAATCTGGCGGATGGAAAAGCATTTCTGCCAACCCACCCACGCATCGAAATAAATTCCCGGAGAATGGTGGAGTGCCCTCAAATCGATTATTCATATACCGAAGCCACACACAAAACACCTCCGTCCACCCGAAAAACGCACCCCCCACCCGAAATCCTACCCATGTGGAACTTACAGCAAATTTTGACCGAATTTCGGAGGGGAAAATCAATTTTTAAGTCACACACCGCTCCACACCGAATGATTTATGACTTTTACCCAAAAAATATTCGTGTATCTCTTTAACCTTTTGCCAATCTTCGAGGGTGGTGTGCTGTATTACGAATCCACTTGCGGTACCCTCAAGTAAAAATCGATATTATGGAGACCCAAGCATATAAATGTATGCAATGGGTTTTGCTTCATTTATTAATATGGGGTATTTTAAACGTTCCCTTTTATTGAATTTGAAGGGTTTTAGTGTTGGAATTTTTTTATGTGTAAAATTCAGGATACGGAAATACCAAAATAGAGTTATCGGAATAATAGATATTTTTGTGGGGCAATGTTTGTGCAATATTAAAGCTACTTTAAAGTTTTTTTTAAATAAAAAAAGTGATCAAAAAACAAGCAAAAATATTTTTTGCTTGTTTATTTAGTAAAAAAAAAATAATTGAATGAAATAAAATGAATAAATTAATTTGAATTAAATCATAATCGAATCATTAAAGTATGACTAAAAAATTAGCTTAATTTTCAGATTATTTTAAATATTTTTGTACTTATTGAACAAGATAACAATTAGATGTAAGTTTAGAGAAAGTACCTCCTTAAATTTTATAGGATAAAGTAAAACGGTAAAGCCCGTGTTTAGAAGGATACAATGTTTAGTCCTGATCTAATACATTTACAAGGATTTTGCTCTCAATGGAATAATTTCAGCATCAGCCTTGTGGTGCGTATATTGTGGACTTTCAGAACAACAATGTAGCCCCCATTAAATTGCCTATATAACATGGTTGGTATTATTTTAAGTATCGGCCTGTGCATGGCTTGTTGATTAAGACAATATATTAGAAGTTAATTGGATGATGGGGATGACCAAATTGGGTTACTTGTTCGTGTGATTAGCCAGTAACGAGGGCACACTTACTTGGTGTGGTTTTGTCATCATGAGCACCACAATTCACAGTCCCATTTGGTGCGCGTAAATTTATGAGTTGTCCCATATAATGCTCGTAATGCCCATAAAAACGAAATTAAATTTTTCTCCATCTCCAAATCCATCTGTAGTTACACGATGGCTTTGCGCGCCAATGTCATCCCTTTGCATTCTATATATTTCCGTTATTCACGACTTTGGTTCACAGCACATCCTTCATAATATCCTGTCAAACTTACACAAAAGTCTCCGTACCGTGGTCAGCCACACAGAACAGTCCGCCACATCACTGTCGCTGTCGTTGTCATCAAACAGAAGCAGCACAAAATGCCACAATGTTTTGCGGTTCACTGCTTGTTTCTCTGTGTTAGGACACTTTCGCATGTGACCGGAAAAGCTCGCAACTTTCCCACATTCGTTTCTTCCACACCCCCCTTTGCAGAAGCCATTTGGGTTGTCTGTCTGGAGCATCGTTAGTTTCGCGTTCAAATCGACCAAGTTTTAAGGCCACTTTACGAGTTGCAAAATATTTGTCTCGTACCAAATACGTAACTGTGGGGTTTTACGGATTTATTCTATATATTTCCGTTATTCACGACTTTGGTTCACAGCACATCCTTCATAATATCCTGTCAAACTTACACAAAAGTCTCCGTACCGTGGTCAGCCACACAGAACAGTCCGCCACATCACTGTCGCTGTCGTTGTCATCAAACAGAAGCAGCACAAAATGCCACAATGTTTTGCGGTTCACTGCTTGTTTCTCTGTGTTAGGACACTTTCGCATGTGACCGGAAAAGCTCGCAACTTTCCCACATTCGTTTCTTCCACACCCCCCTTTGCAGAAGCCATTTGGGTTGTCTGTCTGGAGCATCGTTAGTTTCGCGTTCAAATCGACCAAGTTTTAAGGCCACTTTACGAGTTGCAAAATATTTGTCTCGTACCAAATACGTAACTGTGGGGTTTTACGGATTTAGAAGAGAAGGTAATTTTATTGTTGATTTTTGATACGGTCTTCCCTCTTTTTCGAAGTATTTTCCATGTAAAATAAAACTAGGAAAATTGAGGAAATTGAACCATTTTCTCTAATGAATTTAATAGTTATTCATCTTACTTAGAATTTACTTTAAAAATAATTATGTATAGGTACTGAACACTATCATATTTCGCCTAAAATTATGCACTATGTATCTGTGCATGTACTATATATTTGTGCACATTTTGTGCTCTTCTCACGCGAATTTCTGCAATACCTTGCGGCTATATAACGTCGTGGTGAAAATCATCTTCAATAGAGAATGCGACGAAGTAAACTTAACCCAGTTAATCCAATCACAGCTCTGGATCGATTGACCTACACAACCCCATTTCTAGTGGAGGAAATTTAATAAATTAATATATTCGACACTCGAGGGTTGTGTGATGGTTGCTCTGGCACATATAATTTGGGATGAAGAAGATGGGAGAAACCAAGAACAAGACAATGCTCTAGTAGAGCTACCCACGTTCCACCTTAATACATATATGTATGTGCCATGTACTATATATAAAGCTGAACTTGCTTTCGTGGAACGATGGGAAAATGTAATGCAATTCAATGTTAGAATTTTGATCAACAATGTTTCATACACTTGCTGTCACAATTTTATCTTATCGTCGAAGGCGAATGAACTGGCACACAGGATAAAATTGTGGCATTATCTGGATGTTTTATCAAATATGTACACACACACCCGCGCAGCAAGGAATTTATCTGCGAACATCCCTTTTTTCCAGCTGAATTATTTAAGAGTATCACCACAGAAAACTACACGCAATTTCTCTCGGTATAAGGTGTTTTATCACCTCGTCGTGCATCCTTCAGGACACACTCTGCCACATCGTTTGCTCACACGTACCCATGCTTAACTGCTACACATATAAAAGCACTACAACCTCGCGTGCCAATCAGTGCTGGTTAACACAAAATTACTATTAAACTCACTCTCACCTTTCCACACCCCTACCTTGTTATTCAACTTTCATTCAGAGTACTCACCCATTTTCGTACTTTGCATTTTCAACCTTGTTTTCAGCAGGAGAAAGATGTCCTTATGTTGTTATTATTGCTTACACTACATAGCTACTTTCTGGAATCAATAAAGTAAAGAACAATAGAAAGGAAATTTTGAACATTTGGTTGGGTTTATATATTTTGTTCCAAATCGACTTTATTTTTTTAAATTTATTTTTAACTTTTAAAATGTTTCTTAGTTTTTCTCTTAATAAAATTCCATTATAAATATTGATTTTCCGGTTTTCCTCTCTATATTTTCTCACTTTTCAATTTGAACTAAAGCATTGAAAATCAATATTTCATTTAAACTCGTAAAGAAAAAAAGAGCAGTAGAACAGCATTGAAAGTTACTGATTTGCATAAAATTCTTTATGATTGCACATTAAAGTTAAAATTTCTCTTAAAGATAATCGAATATTTTTGCAAATTAAAAATCGAAATTCTTTAATTTCTATTCTATTATTTAACGTCTTCATAAATTTTTTCACTTATTTGCAATTTTCTTTTCGATAATTCGAATTGTGTTTAATTCTGAATATTGTATTGATTTAATATTCAAACTTTGACCAAAAAACTTGAATAATATTTTTTCATCTTTTCTTGAAATTAAAAAAAAACTTTATGTAGGTAGTTGGAAAGTTTATGTCCTACTTTTGACGACTTTAAATGCAATAAAAAATTAAACTCGAAACAGTTTGTTTGCCACCTTTTGTGTTCTCTCACAAATATTTAATTTTTCTTGTCTGTTCCTTGTATACAAATCTCCTATTCACAGAGTAGGTACAAAGAATTTTTCAAATATTCAACAACATCTCAGAGCTGTAAATTAGTTATTGACTCTTGGAACTGCAATATGTCATAGGTTATGGATTGAGTGTGTTTGATGGACATCCACAATGTTCTATAGATGCATTAATATCAAAGAATCTATCTGTCTTTGAAGTCAAAGTGTTTTTGAGGAAAAGAAGACTGAGGCAGAGAGGGCTACAATGGCACATGTAAGCTCATAAATTCAAAGATCATGTTGGATTAGCATTAAAAGATAAAATTAGGAATTATAATTTCTGAGATATTTCCCAGAGCAGCCAAATAATTTATGTGCAAGCTTATACGGGACATTCATGGACTGCAATGGAGAATACATTAGTCGTCCATCTCAATAGAAGGGATCTTAAGGCGAGCGGAAGAAGCTCCGTATGGGTGTGTTTGTGTGGAGTTTCTCACACCAAAGGATAACATTTCTTCGATTATGATTCTCCCAAAAGGGAAAACTTGCAACACTATAAGGAAAATGTGTATACAGGGCGAGCTGGGAAAAGCGGATTCCACCCCCTGGAAATTGCCTTACAGAACAATAGGGCAATGTGCTACTGTAGTTTGGTTGCAAAGTTGTTGGACTGTCTTCAGGGTATAAGGATAATACGATGTGGGTGGGTGTGAGAGGCCACACCAGAGTGGGAATAAAGTGTACTTTAAAATGCAACGATGCTTTTAGAAAACTTTATGACTTTTGTCTCGTAGCTTTTCGTCGTTCGCCCCACAGTCATGGGCATAAATCAATTCAAAAGCCATTAACGTATGGCTGCTGCTGTCGGATGGAAATCTCCTTTCGCACTTGAAGTCTACAAGCAACTGCTGCCTCATTGCAATGGGGCACAGATTGTGTAATTTATTGAGAATGTAGAAAATTCTGCTGAAATTAGGTCTTTTTTGTTTGCAAGAACTTGTAAGTCTAAAAAGCTTCAAAACTTTTATTGAATTCAAGCTTAAATTTCAGAAGTTTATGACATCATTTTTTTTTATAATTCATGGAGATCAGGAGTTGAGGTCATGTGGTGTAGTTCAACACTTAAAACACGACTTTAAGCTTCTGCCTTTTTAAAGATATTTAAGAAAGCTTTTAGAAAGCTTCGTTAAAGCTCGTATAGAGCCATACGAAACATGGGAATCACGAGAATCACAGATATTTTAACTAAATGTAGGTTTACCGCTGAATTTGGTGGGGTGCTTCCTCCCACTCTGCACCAATGCGGCCTGTATTTCCGTCCAAGGCGAAAATGTAAAGCTCCTCAGACAGCTTCCGCAACAATGTATAAATCATTGGCATTGACAGCATAAACACAAGTCGCATCCCGGGGCTGTGTGACACGGCGCAATTGATGATTTACAAGTAAAATGATTAGATTGTGTTGCACATGCTGTGGGGGAGGGTATTACCATTATATATATCCCTTCTCGGGTGCTGAATTTCTTGTAAAGCTGGTGCCATACAATCACTTTCCGCCCATCTAACTCATGTCTCATGGTGTTTCCCGCGCGTTTGATTCACATTTTTTATTGTTCCTCTGTTATTTTTGCAGATCCCGGATCTTCTTTGGGGAGTACATGAGGGAGAGATGTCGCGACGAATTTTACGCAATACCATCAACACCAGTGCCAGCAGCAACGGATTTGGATCCAACATCCGTTGTGTCGCCAACACCGCCCCCGCAGCAGTCATCGGCGCAGCAACCACAGCAGAATGTACCCTCTGTGCTGTATACGGTTCAGAGGGTGGTCACCACCACGTCACAGATTCAACAAGCAACGGGGGCGAATTATGCAGTTAACTCGAGTCTGTCGAATGCATCCAACTTGCCACGAAGTGATGTCGATTGCGGAATGCAGAATTCTCCAGGTGAGGCTCCAAAAACACACCCCATGCATACCACTACAACCACCCCTTAGCCCCTACCCCCGACCCAACCCCATTGAATAGTTGGGTATTTCATTTATCCACCCCCATGAACAAACACCACCAATTACAGTTCAGCAGAGTGAGCCATTTCCATTTTCAACGAACCTCCAAAATTCCGAGATTCAAACATTTATGACTTTTTCCTCAAACGACGTGCATGAGACAGCAACCCACAAACTGTGAAGGATTGATTGAGTGCGCGCGGGAGGGTTGTTAGTTTACAGACCAATGTGGTGAAAAGGAGAATGCCCGCTGCAGAATTAATATTCAATTTCCGTTGAAAGATAATCATGAGTCGCATGGGGCGAAGAAATGCAAAGAGAGATCAAAATAAGTGGAAAAGCAACTCGATGAGTATTCTGGGGCGAAAGTCAATTAAAACTTTCGTCCGACAGTCCATTAAAAATTCCCAACTAGGATGGAAAGAGATACACAAATTGCAATTAATACTGTATGAACTTTTCACCATGCTATAATTTTTCGGTGGAAAGTTTTGTTGAGATAATTGTCGGCTCGGGGAATTTCTTTCGTCATCAAACAGCTACAAGAATAACTATGACGTTGTCTTTGTAGGTCAAGAATGACTTGCTTAATGCAAAAGCTTTAGATCGATTGTTATAATAATTATGTAATAGGCATAAATTCTATGGAGAATCTTTTCTTTTTTTTTCTTTTTTTAAGAATTTCTGTAAAATTTTGCATTCAAGAAGGAAAGAAATGTGAGAAATTTTATTTTAAAAATGAATAAACTTTTTTTTGGCTTCTTAAACGGAAGGAATTATTATTTTCAGACACGAAAAAATAAAAAAAGAATGATTTAATTATTTTTAAATTAATTCTTAATTCCCATTTTCCTCTTTTTAGTAAAAAAAAGACTCTAATAAGTTTTTTAAAGCTCACATATAGTCCGGTAACTAACTTAATCCTTTTTCAGACAAATTGAATTCCAAATCAATGCAGCTTTTAATACTTTTAATTAAAAGAGAAAAATCGATTCATTAATTAATTTAAGGACAAAGAAATTTTTGTGAAAAAAATACAATCCCTTGGCCAATTTATGCTATTTGAATGCCACTAATGAGACATCGAGGATCTAAAGAGAGGAGATTTGTGTTTGTGTGTGTATCCGATTGGTAAAGGGGAAAAAAGCAAAAAAAAAACCTTTTTTATCCAATTATCCTTCCTCCCCCATTTCATGTTACATACTTTTTGTACTTTGAACGTTTCTTCAAGCATAGTTGGGACAAAGTTCATACAAACTTTCATTACACGCTTTTTCCGAATCATCTTCCGCTAAAGCTTGCAATATTATACTTCATTCGGAAAACTTTCATCGGATTATTGGATTCTGCTGTAGTGCCTCATATTTATCCCCGTATTGTTGTACTATAATTTTAATAAGACTGAAAATATTCCACCATTCGATGGAAATTGGTATAGTGCACAGGATTGGTGGGTGGGTGGGTGGCCGTATAAGAAGGAGGGTGGAATGTTGAAAAGTATATACACTTTTTTTCAATTTGCTCACTCAAATTTTAATACATTCACAACAATATATTATTTATAGGAAATGACGAAATAAATGGAACTGTAAAAGGGAGGGTGTGGGGATGGTTAAGTGGAGGGAAAGACAAGAACAAGAAGAAAAGAAGCAGAATCTTCTGGAAAAATGTTCGTGTTTCAGCAAAAATGGAAGGCACACAGGGAGAAAAATGGCTTCGATAGGGCGCAATCACTGGCTTCAATTCGATTTTCTCTTCGTCTTATTTACTTTATACGTCGGAATTCAATTTACATGCAAAATCTACACACAGCTCCGGTGTATACCTATGTCTTAATTTGAATCGTGAACAGCATTAATTTGGTCGGGATTTTCGTGGAGCGTTGACTTTTCTCTCACACCCCTTTATGTTGGGATTTTCGCTCTTAATGTGTGTTTATTCAAAATGGGGAGTTGATTGGATTTGGGACTTCCTACCGTGGCTATAGGTTATTCCACTTTAAAGTAGGACTCTTTCGGTATGGTTTGTGGAAAATCGATGGTGCTCATTCCCCCAGAGGGGAGAAGAAAAAGAAAATTCATGTTTATGGAGCTAACCCAGCTAAAGTCTGTATTTCTGCAGATGGATTTGCAACATCCTTCGGGCTACAGCGTTGCTATTATTCAAATTTCTTCCCCAAGTTGTACACTCCTGATCACCAGAGAGACTTTCTTCCGTACTTTCAGTGGGACACTGAAGTAGATTTACAGGGCGACATTGTTAAACAGCTATGGGCAACAAAAATTTTGTTTATTTCATTCAATGTATCTTTTTGGCAATTTTATTTGGCACATACTTTTTTTTTTAAATTATGTAATTTTGTACGTACATACATATAAAGCATATATATAGCGTACATACATAGCATACACAGCAAAGCATGGATAATTCAATTAAATTATTAAATAAAAATTATATTAAATTCATTTTTTTGCTCGTCTGAACCTAAATATAAAATATAAAAATCCTGAAAAACATTATTTTAGCCTATTAAGTTGGGTTGAGTTGGTTTGTGCTGTTTGAGCTTACAATTAGTTTGTGTATTTAAATAATCATTATAAAAGCTTCTGATTTAATTTTTTTATCATCATATTATTATAGTACCTTTGTATCTAACTACTAGCATTTCAAATACGAATTCATTTATTTTAAAATCACATTAAAAAATTTTTTTCATTATATTTATAAAAAGCAAATTTAGCAAATTAATTGGAATAAAAAAAATAACTCGAAAACAGAATATTCGCCAGAAAAAATGCAAACATTGAAAATGTTCATCCATAATGAGTTTACTCTACATACACGCATGTAAACCTACATATGTAGGAACAGTAATAACGCGAATACACCATAATAACACTTCCTCAATTTAAAATTAATGTGAATAATAATTATTTCGGTTTTTTTTTAATAAAATACAAATACAATAAAAGCACAATAAACAAAAAGAAACACCAATAAAATATCAAATACATAGTTTAATTTTATTTTAATGGAATTTAACACTTACACAGTGAAAGGGAATGAATATTTTTGAGTATGCAAATAACATTGTTCAATTTATCCAATAAGTCAACAAAAAATCAAAATTGTATTTTGCTTTTTTATGTATTTATCTTTTGGATTTGGATAATAATACCTAAATATTCAGCTTTTAGATCTCTTTTTTGAAATTTCCCTCATATTTTATTTATAGTCATTTTATATCATAAAAAATAAACTGATCTGATAGTCAATAATTGCATGATTTGGTGTGCGAAGAGTATGAAGGGGTGGTACTTCGGGAAAATGTGGATAAATTGGGATTTGAAAAACTGTCCAAAGAGCTAAATCGAATGCCATCTAAAGCACATATTGCATGACATTTTTAAATATTAATCACGTATAGAGTTATATATACTTTATGTATAAAATGTTTAATGTGGATTTATATATGGGCTGTACCCAAGCTTCATTCGGGGGGTGTGAGCTCATAAAGGGGGATGTTTGTTTTAATAAATAAATGTCAAAGTGGATTTTAATGGAAGTGCCCAGAAATTTGATGGGTCATTCTCTGTGGTGGATGGATGGTTTGCGAGAAAGAATTCATCTGCAAATGACTGCAAATATTGGTAAAAATATTCATGATGACATTTAAAAAAAAATTTATGCTATATTTTTTTAATTCATTGCCCTCAAATATTTTTAGCAAATAAATTCTCTCAATATACTAACAATATGTATTTGCTTGTATATTTGGGTCGAGAAACTTTCGCTTGAAAGAAATCTGGGAAATCTCTGAGGCAGCGCACTTGAATTTTCTTTGGATTTAAGCCACCACCACGGTGTACTCCTTAAGTGTCCTCTTTTCTCTTCATAGTTTTCATGTCTTGAGAATTATGAGGATGCTTGTAAAGAAAATGTCGTTGCTATGAAGCCTCAAAAACTATCTATATACCTCTACTTTGTAATACTTGTACAGTACACCTTAAAGGAGCTCCTTTCGTGATTTTCTTCTATAACAATTTTTTTATTAAAAAAAAATACCTAAAGAGTTATTTCTTCCTCATCTTTCATACCTTTCGACATTTATGCTTAGTGAAGCATTTCCGTGAATGCATTGACAGAGGAGAAAAATTCAGGAACTATATTTTCTGCTTCGATTGCTCACGCCCAAGCTCACCCCTGAGGGTTGAGCAACCACAAATGTCGAAGGTGCCGATGATCTTGTGTTGGTCATGGGGTTGATTTGTGCACGTGGAGAGCTCTCAATGTCAGAATTGTCAGATTGCTGAGGCACATCCGTGTCACTCCCACTCGTTGGGCTGGCAGCCGACTGACTCGTGGATGATGGCCCTGTTACGGCATTTGTAGCTGGGGGACTTCTCTGTGAGCTACTTTGCTCCTCAGATATCTTGCGGCATCGACCGCAGCAGATTTTCTTCATTGTTTCCCGAAATCCATTGTGCCACCACGCATAGATAATGGGATTGAGGAGACTATTGGCAAAGCCGAGAATTGCCAATGGGCTGGCGATGGCAATGCGGAGACTCGTGCAGAATTCCGGTGTTGCCTGTGGATCGCAATTCACGTACATTGTAGATGCTATGAAGTAGGGTACCCAGGTGAAGACAAAGCTTCCCGTTGTAAATAGCACAACTTTAATTGCCTTCCATTTGCTTGGCGATTTTCCGGTTGCCTGCCGAACATTCTCCCTCCCATTGGTCCTTCGCCTGCAAAAAGGGATGCGTGAGGATGCCGGGGAATTTGCAAATAGATAGCATCCGCCCACCTGTAAAGTGTGTCAGCTTGTGGGGAATTTCAAGATGGGGTGGGTGGATGCGGTGGGATAGGGGGTGGTGAGAAAATTCAGTAGATAGGAGTTGTGGGTCTATTTTCTGTATAGCTATGTGGAGTACGTACCGCGATAGGAATCTGAAGAACCTCCTACGTGGCTGCAGAGGCTCTTCTGTGTCGGACGTGGTCGCCACACCGGGTGCAACAGTTTCATCGTTGAGGGTCTGGGTGGAGGCGCCCACGTGCATCCGGAGCTCCCCGTGCTGCACCCCCTGTGTGGCCTTCTTCAGTTCAATCACACGCCGGAGAGCGTGATAGAGGATAATACCGTACAGCACAACCACGAGGAGGATGGGTAGAAGACCAAGGATTGTAGTGAGAAGCACCAATTCCGGTGGCGCCAGGACAATAAACCAGCACACACGTCCGTTGTCTGTGTCTCCGCGCCAACCCATGGCCGGTAGGAATCCGATTATCAAACCTGTGCAGACGAGAGACGACATTCTATTATTTGCCATAGATTGCGTTCAAGTGTACCAATACCCCCAACCGAGATCCTTTTTGGTAGAAAAAAAAAATACTTATATAGAGAGTTATGAGACTTGATATAGAAGGAGTTTTTGTGCAGTGAAATACCACGAGTTGCTGAATTGGATTTTCTTGTCAATTATTCAACCCACGAATTGAGTTATTCGACAATGGGATTCTGCATGAAAATTCATCAATATGTGCGGCTATTTGACGAACTCTGTTTGCCCATTAGCTAAATGCTTAATTGCTTCAAGGAAGAAAATTTCAATTCAGTTTGTTTTTTAAATTAAAATTATTTGAATTTACGAGGGAAATCAATGTTATTTAGAAAGAAAACATAAATAATTTTTAAGCTAATTTCTAAATAAATTTCTATTGTCTTCCTCCTATATCTTACAAGACAGCTATCCCTACAAGAAAGCTAAATTATGCTCATCCTATCCTGCAAACCTTTTGTGAAGAAAGATCATATTCAAATGTGGTACAAAAATAGTTTTGAATCTTCTATGCTTTGTATTCTTTTTTATTGCGCACATAACTGCAAAATAAATGCAAAATAAATTCTGACTTGGAAAATGCAGAAAATGCCAACAACGACAATGCTCAAAATGTGAAAGGACAATATAAAATGAATTTTTTTTTTATAAAATGCTTAAAAAATTCATTTTGTAGTCATCTAATGTGAATGTTGGCATTTTATTTTCCTTCTCGCATTTATTTCATTGTGTGCTATTTATAAAAGAAATGGGATGGAAATTAATTAAAAATTAGAGTATAAAATAAAGAAAATGCCTTTGTTATAAATTTAAGCAAAGACAAGTCAAAATGCTATTTTCTGCTTATTTTCCACACACCCTTTTAAACCTTTCTCAAACGACACACGTCAGACTTGACGTCATTTACCCAACATCCCCAACATAGATTCAATAGCAAAAATATTCTAAAATTCTAATCTGATCTGTACATGGCCTACAAGAGGGGCTCGAAGATGCTATAAATATTGAAACTTGAGCTTTCTCATTGATAGAAAGAGCGGTATTTACATATTTCCATCCATACTAAATGCTACCTTTCCCTATAAAGCTTATACATCCTTAAATCATTTCTCTTTTCGATATCCCACTTCTTTCGCTAAATTTTTTTCTTACGTAGAAGAAAATCCTCCAAGGATAAAAATACTTCTGGCATACGTCTATTAAAATTCATTCGGGATTCCAAGAAGTGGATTACACAAAGGGCATTCAGTGATTTTTGAGTTGCGAGCTGTATCAGATCGTGCTGAATGAGGGTCAAGCTTGCCCTTTTTTTTCCAGGAGGGATGGTTAATGTTACCTCTTTTGTGGAAATGGAGGAAAATTGCGTGGGTGGATGAAATTCATCGTTTCGGAGCAACAAAATCTTCCTCATGGAAACGATTTAATGGCTACACGGGAAGAACGTGCAAGCCAGGAAAATTCTGATTGATTAATTGTAAGGAGAGAAGACGGGAGAGAGAAAGAGACGGGTTTTCCGGTGAGACTTACCGAGAATCCATGTAAACAATATGAGGATTCGCGCTCTATTTGGATAAATCCATCGTTGATACTGTAGACCGTACAAAATGTAAAGGAATCGATCGATTGCAATTAAGCCCACGCTGTAAACGGAGGTTACCGTTGAAGAGACAATCATCCCTGGAAAAAAGAAGAATCAGCAATTAAGGCGCAATATTTCGTGGGTGGAATTGCTGAATCTCAGCGTTATTGGATGTCATTGCTCCGAATATATTGATTTTTGAGCTGGTGAATTTATGAATAGCCCATCATTGGGGTCATGTCCTCTGTGGAGGACAAAAAGGATCACAAAATCCCTCTGACAGAATTCTTTGTTGCATATCAATAACTTTATAATTATGTATGCTGTCCGAAAACATAACACCACCCCCTCTGGTATTGGATCAACTTACACCAGAGCAAATACCAAATTGAATGGAGCATGTTTGATATGCGGTGTGTGAGGGGGGATGGGAGTGGGGTTCGGAAGGGCAATGGGGGAAATGGACTAGACACCATCAAATGACAAAAATAATGAAAACAGTCACACTGAGAGCAATGAAATTCGTGCAATTTCCCACCCATTGTAGTGTGCGGATTGTCAGCAAACAGAACAACAACATACCAATTTGAATGGCACATGAATGCTCATCCCGATACTGGTTCGGATAGAAATTGCCAAAGAGTACAGCAATGCCGGTCACTAAATCCGAGAGAGCCACATTCCCCAGGAACATGTAGGTACTTCTTGGCTGCTGACCTGTAAAAATTCAATTAGACACGAGATTATGCCATGAGATTTTATGTGCCACATAAAATTATATGTCGGCTTGTTTTGCAACCCCCAAATGCGCAATGCCAGGGGATGCCTCATACCGAAATTTTGCCATGGCATGATGAACTTTCTGTATATAGCGCCTTTTCATTTTAATGAATGTAGGTATACACACAGAAAGTACGCAAGACTTTTGATATTTACTCTCGCGCTGACTTATTCGTAATAACATCGTCTTTGATATTGATATAAATTATCACCCCTTGGGGCCACCCACCCCCCACAACGTGCTTAAAATGGATAAATCAAGGGAAATTTGTGAAAATCAAATGCTAACGCGGTGATTTCTTGGAATGGGGATTATGTTAATTTTCCATGAAGGATATGAGAATATTGATTAATTTATCAACTGGCGGGAAGTATTATAAATTTTCCGTCAAGGAAAATTCTTCATGTGGCATCTTAGAAGATTTAATGAAATTTTACTCTTTTGTGTGAGAAGCTTAACGACCCTTATATCGCGACCACATTGTAATTAAAATGCATTGAATTGGGGGAAAACAGGAAAATTGAGATATTTATGCGCGAAGAAAGAAAAATTGTGTGAAACCTTGATAATAAATTTTATTGGTTTCCTTACATATTTTTCATGAGAAGAATGGTGAATGTGTTTATTTTCTGCAAATCGCAGGGCAAATCGTTTCACACAAATACCTCATCCCTTATATTCACTCCTCTTTACCAGCTCGTAAACAGAAAGATTGCCAAAGGGTCATTTTTGTAAATCTTTTCGTTTACCCGGAGCATGCATTAAAAGCAAAATATGCTGAATTACAGGGGGTTGAAAAGTCCCCAACTGATTGCACACAGAGAGTTTCTGAATTGAGCTGCAAAAAAAAAGAACGAAATCTGTACGATCGTATTCAAGCAAAAAGTTTCCCTGCTTTGAATATCTAAACCACAAAGTATTCTAAGCGCCGTATATTGTGAATTTGTTCCACCATCTCGTGGTGCCCAACTATTTTATTGCAATTTTGGTGGAGAGTAAAAGAAAGAAACAAGATTTTATTCTGGAATTTACGACTCCATTTAAAATGTCGCCCTGCGCTGCCATGCATACCCAAGTGATGACATCCCCTTTTGCCATCACTTCCTACCCCCACAACACACATCCAGTCACCAGACAAACATGACCCTTTTCCACCCCGGAGCATATAGCATAAAATAAAATTTTCCTACACTTGGTGATGAATGAAGGAAATGTGTGTATGCTTATATGGAGTCAATAAAATGTTACTCAAACCCATGAAATTTCCGCTTATCAGGACCACACATAGAGCTTTTCGCATTCAGCAGAGCTCCCAATGAGCGAAAATTGTATGAAATTTCCGCTACACGTTCGTTTCATCTCATATCTCACCAACTCGTATGCATAAGAGACCCATTCTATTCGTCTCGCGCGCACCGAAAATGTGCATATACAGAGAGGAGAACCAATATTATCCCATTCATATGCACCAGAAGTGCATGTTCACTGGAAATTCCCTATGCTTTCCACTTCACTTTTTTTTCGTTGCCATTTTGTTGTGCCTCATGAGAGTGGAACATATAGTTTGGGGGCAAATATTTATACCAAAAAAAAGCTCCATCTACTAAAATCCAAAACTATTAACCTCATGAAAATGAAAATACTTTTAGCACTTTTATTGAGTTTATATTGCTTCTGGATACATTTTATGTATAGAAGCTTTAGTTTAATCTGCATTAACCTATTTTATGCAGGATAGTCTTTAAAATTAAATTGATTCACAATGTGTCCCCACCAACTGCTCCTGTATGTCTCCCTTTGATCTACATTCAACCTTTGTTTAGTATGAGGACATTCTATTGGCTTCTAATTAACTCTCTTGCCACACATCTCGATTCTAATGGAATTTGCTTAAAGGCTTTCATAGCTTTAGGGGATTGTGGCTTGAAAGGGAATACTATATGTCGTTTTTTCTTCATCCACTTCTAAATATGATAAATGCGTTGGCATTAATTAAAATTATCTTTCTGTCAATAATATAGGAAAAATTCCTTCAATGGGGTGTAAATTGTTTTCCAGAAAAAAAATCAAACGACGAATAAATAATCTTTAACACAAATTTATCTTTGGAGAGTTGATTTTGTGGGAAAATCCAATAATGTAGACAAGGGATAATTTTTTTTCCTTTTAGCCCTCATTTGAAAGCTTCCTTATCAATCTATTAATCTGCTTTCAGAATAGTTAGTCTTCTGTTTTCCAAAAGGGTAAAATAATCATAATCATTAGTTCTTTGTTCTAACTCTAATCTCTATAAAATGCTTTTTAGATCAATTTCGATCTCTACAGGCAGATATCTGCCTTTACGAATTGGGTCACTTATGAATAGATTTATTTAGAATGGATTTTGGGTTTTTGATAGAGATTTAAATGGAGAGATTGGGGGTCTCTAACCCCCTTTATATACCCCCACATTGTATTCCCTTTTAAAGATATTAAAGGAACAATAGCTATGGATACATTAGTGAGGTTTATTGCAAATGAATTAATTCGGCAATGAAATTGTATTTTGTGCAAAAGTCCCAATGTTTAGTGCACATCAGCACCATTTTCCAAATTCAATTATACGCCACCAAAATGGATTTATTTTCACAATTGAAAGTAAATTTTGTGATGCATATTTCTGTTTAACTACCAAAATGTAGACGAATTACGTTCATGAAAATAGTCGAAATATGTATGTGCAACATTTTACATTATAGAAGCATTTTCCATGGAAAAAGCTCCTCTGCAGATTCCAAAAATTCCATTCAAAATTTATGCGTAATTGAATAAATGAGGGTGACAGGTGAAGGGCATTGAATAGAGAATGAAAAACCCAAACCTTTGGTCCCCACTGGTTGTCATGCTGTTTCTCCTCGAGAAAATTTATTGAATCCCAATAAAAGCCACTTAAAGTCCTCAACGAAGTTTTTCCATACGGGCTGGCACAATGGAAAGCTGTCATCTTACATTTTACACGTGGCATGAATATGGCAGTGCGGATTTACCCCCGCACGATGACCTAAAAAGCACCCCATTTTTGATCCCTGGCACCACTCTTAGAAGGCTAATGGATTGTACGTATGTTGCTATATACCAAGAGAGGGGTGCTGAAGTGTATCAATTGACGTTGAACCCTTTCAATAATTTATTTTTAGAACAATTTGTAGGAAAAAGAACAAGACTGTTTTTTTTCTCTACAAAAAAAATCTCATTCAATTACCACTCTGTTAGCTTTCATGTTTCCATTGTTGGGAAGGATTTTGAAAGGCAAAATGCTTACACTTTTAAAGAAAAAATAGACAAAAATAAACATTCTGTATTTGTTCATGTAAATAGCAAACAAAAACAGCAAGATTTCAAGATGAGTTTATTCTATGGAGCTTTCATTAATATTTGCCAGAGATAAATATGTACATTTTATTTGAAGAAATTTCCCAAGAATATGAAGGAGGATCTAAAACTGAATAAAATCAAAATTCATTAAAAATAATCTCAAGGGAAGTTCCAATAAATTCTATAATTATTAATAATATTTTCCTGGAATCATTAATTTGTTACTAAAATTACACCAAAGGGATGAGAGGTAAAAGCCATCACAATTTAATAATATTTTACTTTTAAGTATCCACTTAAAATAAATTGAGCTATATGCAAATTGAATATCACAGGAAAATTAATTATCGCAAATATTAATGTAAAAAGCTTCAAAGAAATTGATATCAAAGGTCATGAGCTTTTAATAAATCGTTTATGATGTTTGCAATTTGTTTTATTGTGCACTTCCATCGTGCACTTCAGATCGTTTAAAAATACTCTGTTTTATGTATAAAGTTTTTTTTTGATTCAGAGATATATTTATATTTGAATAAAAATAAATTTAATTAAAGGAATACAAATTAAGCAACTCTCCAAAGTAAATAAGTGGTTGAATTTTTATTTTATTTCAATCAATCAAAAGAAGTTTTATTAAAGTATCTTTTTTTTATCAAAAGGTCGATCAATCGAACTTTTAGGTCTTCGTCAAAAGATACTTTATGGTATGAAAATTTGAATTTTCTTGATGCTCCAGCCCTCCCACCCACACGAAGAGACACTAATGAGGAGAATGGGGGCAAATTCATGTTCTGACGGAAGATGAATTATGGCATTTTTTGCTGAAATTTTATGCGATTTGAATAATTTGGGCCCTATGCCAAGGGTGATTATCGCAAAAGGGATGCTTCTAACGCGGGGGTGTACTTCCATGGCGTTGCTGGGAATTACAACAAATTGACTTATGCTGATGGCTCATGGGTGAAATGTAATTCCAACACAATAATATATTCACGTATCTGTGGCTTTGTTTGGCGTCACCGCCAGGAAATAAATTACGTGCATGAACCTGGGAACTTGAGCGCACAGAGTGAGAGAGCTTTCTATCCACCCCCCACACCCTTGAGGGCTTTTCTCGCGTTGAGCCGGGTGTGTGGTTGTGGGAAATGGCGCGAAAGTGTATCTGCTTTCGGGATTTGCGGAAGAGGAAATGGGATATGTGTGTGTGTGTGCTTAAATGGGAAAATGCGCGGGGGACGGGGAGGGATGTAATTAGAAACGACTCACCTCTTTTGAGGATCAATCCACTGGAAATAACCACAGCCAAGTTGAGCAGAATTATGAAGACACCAAGAAGGGGGATAAAGATGTCGTAGAGACGGAGTGTGGTTGACACTGATGGAGCAGCTGTTGAGTTGACAGCATCCAGACCAAGTGTGGTTTCAATTTCGTAAATGAGAGTGTCTGCACTCCGAAGGCGATTCGCAAAGATTGTTCCATCCATTTTCCTATATATTACTCTCACTTTCAATCTCCTTCTAATCAATCCACAAAGTATATTTGCTCTGGCTTCTCTGCGTGTCAGCACTTTGGCTGGGTACAGCTTTTGCGAAGTAGTTTCATGACGAAAATGTAACTAACATCTATTTGGGAAATATATAATCTATACTAATCTGCGAATTTTTGCATCAAATAAAACAAATTTTGTGCTCTCAGTGCAAGTTTTTCTTTCAAACTTCTCATGATTTTTTTATTATTCAAGAGATTTCTTAAGCGATAGTTTATACTTCCACCCACGCCAAAAACTAAACAACCTAACAAGCTTCTCTTAATGTGCCAACAAAAAATGTTCAATTGTAATTCTAGACAGATATCTATAATATGTATCAACAGCCAATATATTCTGTTGGAAATAAAAAAAATCTCAAATTGAGTCTTGAATACCAACTAGAATCAGCGACAAAGTTTTATGTTTTTAGCATCCTGCGTAGTTCAATAGATTCCATCCCCTCCAACCATGCATGGAGACACAATTTAGGGGGGCAGAGAACAAGTAGAAGAAGCAGAAAAACTCCAAGGCAGGAATAAATTAAATATTTTACGATGACTGAAGCCGTATAATTTCCATACTGCCTTGATATGATAATAAATTCTGCTTTTTTCTGCCCCATATATTCACTTTTATCGTTAGAGAGAAAAAGCTTCAGGGGGTATGGGGGTGAAAGCGCGCCGGTATACGTGAATCTAGACGCGTTTATGTACCTTTGTATTTTAATCACTCACACCCCATATTTAATGCTTATCATTTGGTGTGATTTATATTTATTGCGCCATCAAATGCATTCACTCATTTCAAGCTAATTCATACTCGTTGAAGTATTAGAAAATTATGTGTAGGAATGCATAAAAGGAAGGAATTGAATGCTTTTAAGTTTCCATAAAGCTTTTCTATATCCTTAGAGTTATATACATACATACGTGTGCTTATGGCAGCGATATATGTGGACATTTTAGTCCCTGTGCATAGGTATAGTTTGAGAATAGGGTTAAGTAGAAGCATTGAATTATGGAAAGCCCATTTCAGCACAAAAGGATTTAATTAGCGCTAAAGCATTGTAAGGTGGGTTTGGGAGCTTTCGTGCCTGTGAGTAAATTGGAATTAGATTGGTATATAGGTACTAAAGGATCCAGTGAAGTGAATCAATTCTCATGGCGTATTATTGTCAAGATTATTGTCTCTTATTGGTTTCTCTTTGGGATACAGTCCCCTAAAAATATATATACAACAAAAACAAATAGAATAGGTACAAAATAAATTCAAGAAGTAGAGGAGAATGTCTCAAAACAAGAAGTGAATGGAGTGAAAGTAATTTGATTTGATAAGGAATAATAATTGCGGGTGTATACGATACGCGCACACCGGAAAATGAGTTGGATACAAAATGGATAGACTGTGGGGGCCAATTAGTTTTATTTCCTTACAATTGGATGGGACAATTAGGGAAAATTGCTTCTTTAATTTAGACACGAAGTGGACCATTATGATTATTTGCGATTGTTTCTCCTTTTTTCCCTCCTTTCCACCCCCCTTCCCTTCACCCACCGTCCCGCAGCAACTTTCTTCCCGAAAGTGATTATCGTTGCCCCGCCAGGAGCACCACCAAGGAAGAGATATGGGAGCGAGTATAAAGAGACTTTCTCGGGGATTTCTCCATGTCAGAACTTTTAATGTAATTTTCTCACACAAATCTCGAGGATGTCTTAAATCTCAATTACACCACTTTTGCTCCGTGTCGTCTCCCCCAAACCACACGCGGTGTTGTGCGCGCAAAAGGGGATGGCCACATTAAATAATGAGAGCATATTGATGTAGACTTTTATACGTGATACTCGCAAATGAGGAGTCTATTACACCAAAGTGGGAGAAAATTAATTAGTACTGTATGTTTCACATAACAAAAGCCTAACGAACGGGGTGTAACTTCTTGTTGGGGGTCCTCTCACCCGCGTGTAAGCCAAAGGGATTCCGTGTTTGCCATTAAAGGTATATATACTCGGAAAGGTGAAGTTTTACCGTGAGAAAGAGAAAAATGGGGGTTGAAATAAACTGCAAAATCCCATTTTACGTGCTGGATTTTGCCTCGCCGGCTTGAGCTTAGTTTTTTTCGCAGAGCTTTTGTGTGTCTGTACGGAAAGATTGCGAAACAATAGTATTTCAGGCAATGTTCTGAATTGAAAAGATCTGTTTATAAATTAACTTGATAGCATGTCTGTGCTGTGTATGCAAACAAAGCTATATTTTGTTTGATTTAACTCTGCAGAAAAGCGAAAATTCTCCTGAAAAGCTCCGCGGAATGCTGTCTAAAAAATTACCAACTACTGACCTAATCGGGGCAACAATGAATACATATATAATATTCAAAGAAAAATTGTAAATATTTTTTTCCGAGGCAACTTTGAAAGCTCAAACAGCTTTTGACTAAAACGTTACAATTCATTCTTTTTTAGTTTGCCATTTAAAATAATTTTCCCATAATCTCAACCTCAAGTGAAGGAACGAGGGCGCATTATACGTGAAGTAACTCCAAGTACGGAGAAAGTTCAACAAATGGTTCACTTCAAGTTTTCACTTAAATCAAATATCATCTCCAAAGTTGAGAAGACATTTTCTATTGTTGCTCCGAGGAAAGTTATGCCTTCGTGGAAGACAAGCTCGTGTCTCTGCCATATATAGTGAGGGGAGAGGGAGGCAGCAAAAAAAAGTTTTCCATTTGCCATTTTCCGACTCAGCATGGCGGATGTCGCATGTTGAGGAGGGGATTCCTGGAAAAACACCAAACGCGCTGACAGTTTGCATCTTTGTCGATTTTAAATGCAAACTTTGATAAGATGAACATTTTGGCCTAGATTTCATGTAAATCAAACCACATTGTCTGTCTTTTTTGGGGCAAAAACGTGGTATGAGGAAAATCTTCCGTGCATCACTTTTACAAATCTTAAAAGAGTCATGTGCTTTTTCCTAAAGCACCCATTTGGAGAAAATTTTATCCTTAAGGAGACAACTTGTTAAATCAAACATTGCAAAATGGCTCGTTATCGTACCGCACATCATCGTCATGCAACACCCAAATGGGTGTGTGGTGGTTGCTCTAGGGAAGAGCCAGCACGTGAAATGAATGTCATGGCAGTGTCTTAGAAAATCAAGGAAGAAGTGTTGTTATCTCCCACGATATCCCACTCTCTACGACATACCTCTTATGTACAAAATAAGTAATTAACTCCCACGAAGGGAATGACTAGCAAGGAGTTTGTTTGTTCCTAAACTACGATTGTCTTGTGTGTTGCATGTTGGTAGTACTGCTATGTTTGCTTCCTTTGGCGTTCTATGTAGTAAACAGATCTAATTAATTTCTACAGGAATGACACTACAAGCAATTTGCGGAAGGATATTGATTTTCATCGTTGTGCAAAAATGTAAATATTTTGCCCATGTTGTTTGGCAATAGATGAGATTGTTTGCATACATTGTTGTTGGCATATATGTGATATATATAGGTCATATACCTACATATATTGTATTGTATTAGAACGTTTATTCCTCCGAGAGATAATTGGATGATTTTGCTCAATTAATGCGTCATTGTTCATTAGATTTTGGAACAACATCTATGGAATAATCTCGGAGATTAATATTAATTTACAAATATTATTTTTATCTGCTAAGAATAATGATTAGAAAAGCTTTAAGAACCAATATTGTCTAAAAGCTCTGAATTCTAAAGCTCTAGATTTGTTTTAAGCAGAATACTACTTCCAGGTTCAACATTTTTCACATTTTTACACAAAAAACCACAAAATCAAACTCTTCAATGGAACTAACAAGATAAGCACTTAAATTTACAAATTACTCATTCAGATTGTTTACAACCAGCAAAGGCTTGTCTTGGTATTTTACTTAAATGAAATTAAATGCTTATGCAAGCACTGTGCAACATCTTCATGAGGTTTTTCATTTTCTGCTGACTTTGAGTCACACACATAGCGTAGGAGAGGCGATAAAAAAAGCTTCCGTTTAGATATGAATTTTCAATGTTCTTTCTTCTTTTTTTCGGAACGATTTGTGTGTGTGAGTTTTTTGTTGGGATTTTCTTTAAAACCATGAATGAATGGATGGTTAAGCGTGCGTGAAATCCATATATACTTCCACACCTCTAATTCACCTCTTATCTCTCAAGCACTCTTTCACACTGGGTTTATTGAAAAATTACACAACACTCTGGCGCTGATAATAAAATTCGATTTTGAGTGTGAGCGTTGTGGTCGAGGAATGTTTGCGTTGTTGGAGCTTTTTTTTCTCGAACAAAATTCTTAATGTGTCGTCTAATTTATGGGTTTCAATGGCCCACCACACCCTCTGCATACCACCCAAATTGCCCAGCAATGTTCGAAATAGAACCATCAAGGGGATATAAATATAAATGGTATCTGATGGAGAGGATCGTTATCCTTCCAAAAATATGGCCCACCCCGTACTTTGCGCGAGCGATTGTTAGCACCAAAAATATACAAATTTGTGAGCCATGGCGGGTAGAAGAACTTTCTGAGGTATATATATTTAAGGAGAAGAGAAAGCACACTTGAACTTGAGCGATTAACCGTCGAATAATGGCATCAATTATGCCCATAATTACTTCATAACTCATATTCGCGGGAAGTCGAGCATAATTCCTCTGTGTGAGAAGAATTCCGCGCACACGGGATTTTTATATAATTCAACTCGCCGCACTCTGAGCACTGACTGAATCACCGCATTCGTCCAAGGCGGGGAATTTGCCGGCAAAAACTAATCAGCAATTTTTTTTATATGCTGTGACACACTATCACACATGGATTGCGGAGTGGGGGTGATTTCAGGTGCTCAATCATGTAAACAATTAATATCGGTGTGTCTGGTGTAATTGTATTAAAAGCATCGCTAATGTCAGCATTTTGGTGGATTCAGTAGCATTTCGTGGGTGGGGGGAATGTTGATTGATGGCGAGAGTCAGACAAGCATTTCGCACCGCAAATCTTTGCTGTGTGATTTACTAATGGAATTAAATTTATGAGATTGTATGCAATATTTCAGGAGATGCTGTATCTGGGATGTTGTAAATTTCTACCAACATTGTACATATGTATTACATCGTCTTGGTTACCAACACAGGAGAATTTAATACAATAATTTACGCCAAAGTTATTTCATTCACCGAAAGCGAATTATTTTTAAAAATTCGCCCAATTAAAACTGATTTCTAATAAAAAAAAAAAGTGAATTACAAAAATGTGATAATTTTAACAAGAAGAATACGTATTTGATTATATATAATTTGTGAACTTGTGAAGAAAATGCATTACCGTTGCAAAATTAGTCCTTAATTTAATTTTGAAGACGTGCATTTCCAGACAGATAGATCTTAATTAAAGACCTCAAAGTGAAGATGTCAAGTTGAATTAAGCAAAGAGATTTATTTACATTTAGACATTTAATTAAAAGCATTTGTCGAATGAAGATACATATAGGATTTCTTAAGTGAATTCGACATTTTCTGTCTTAAAACAAGATTATTTTTCTATTAATTTATTTATTTTTTGATTTTACCTCTAAATTCTAGTTGAATGGAAAGTTTAAAATCAAACCGGAATTAACTGGAACAACGTCTGAAACTTGACGGTGTTTTAGTTCTAACGTTTGGTTAAGGTCTAGTTAGAATTAAAAAAAAAGATTTAATTGTTTAAATTTTTTTTGTAAAATGAATTTGTGTTTTTCTTTTTTTTTAAATCGTTAAACTCATGCTTTTTGTGGAGCATCTCATGTATGTTTAAAACAGACTCAAATAATAGTCTAAACTGCGTTGTGCCAGTACATATATGTAAATGTATATATCATGTTTCTTGAATAATCTAGGTTATTATCTCTCAACAAAAGTAAAGTTATGGCTCAAGGCGCGAACAATATGTACATATATCTTTAAACAACACGTAGGAAGAATTTCAATACTTGCTATCTGATATACTTGCGAAATTGCATTATCCTGAAATTGCTGGAAATTGTTCCAAGAATCATTAATAAAATAGATACATGGAACACTATCTAATGTACATACTTGCCATATTTGGCGTATTATTTTAACGACATACGATAACATCGGGATATAACACTTTGAAAAGTGTTGGGTTAGCTATTTGAGCTATTTGAGAAAATGAAAAAAAAATCTTCACTATTCTGCACATTTTGACCTCTTTACAGATAAGTTTTCCTCCAGTTTTTTTTTCTCAAGAAAAATTCTCAAGAAAAAATCATTTTGATTTCCTTTTCTCGTGGAAACTTTATTAATCTTGCTCCAGTTGTGATCGAAAAATTCTCCATGTTGTACTTATCTACATATTTTATTAAGATAAATTTCCCCTTTTCCATTTTCATTGGAAAATACACGGAGTTTTCCTCATGATGACACAACGGTTGGGTAAACAGTTATTTTGTGCTTATTCCAGAATCAAACATTTGTACAATGTTTCTTTCCAGGGTTTTTCTTTTTTTTTTATTATTCTTCCTCACATTTCGTGCCATACATTCTTGCCCTTTCCTTTCGCACCATCGCTCGTAGTTTGATGTATCGAAGGAATGGGGGCACGACACCAAGCAGAACTCGCAGAACTAATAGCAAGATATCTCAGACACACTCTTTGTATCACATAAATTATTATTTATATTTTGAGTTTTTTTTTAATTCAATATTTCTAAGAGTTTCTTTAGCTCTAGGTACCAGGCGCCTCCATTGCTTTAAAAAATACACTTGATGTGACAGCGGAGGCGCCATGTTAAATCATAAAATTTATTTTAATTTCAATCTCAGCAATATATCAAGATGGAGACGCCTGGTAGTCTCACCAAGTTGATTCGTTTATCTCAAGGTTTTCCTATCAATCGCCTCTCCTTAGTACAAAAAAAATCTCTTTGCGTCAAAAATACTCAAATACTTTGGACGCAATGGAGAGTGAAACAAAGTTGAGCAGTAAAAATTGATTCCCATTACATACATCTCACTAGGAGAGTTTATGTATAAATATAATGCGAAAAAATTGTGTGTTTGGTACAGGGGGCGAGTAAATAGAAGCACTGCGGGGTGTGTGGGCCTAGGTTAGGACAACTTTTCTTGCTGAAATGAATTTCTACATTTACAAATTGGATTGGCGACGCCTGATTCTCGTCATCTTCAACATGCTCGGAGAAGTTTGGCCAGAGTATCGTTCCCATTTCATTTTCATTAGTTTAATACGGAACGGGGGCTTTTTACTGCGTGCTAGGGACATGTTTGTGTTACAAATTTCACTTATTTTCCTCTACATTTCCTTGACCCTTTTGGCAGAGGTTTTTTTTTCAACTTGCTTTTCGGTTTTTTGAGAGATGGTCCGGGTGGCGAAAATTGAGGTACACCATCACGAACTATTTTATGTAATCCAAGTCAAAGGTTGTTTAGGAAGTTCTTGAGCTTTTGGCATAAGTTTTTTTTTATGATACTTTTGAATAGAATTAGTTTTTCAGTAATAAAATTTTGGTTTTGAGAAATTGTCAAGTTTTCGCTTTTAAATATTATTTTTTGAAAGAGAATTATAATTTCCAGAGCAACAATTTTCATCAAAAGTTTTAAATGCTTTTAAAGTTATTTTGTCAGTGAAATCACTTCGGAAATATAAACAAAACTTCACCAAAGGGAGACATTTGCGAACTTTCTGACCAACCAATATTGTATTGTGGCTGCAAGAAGTTTTGTGAGGAAAAAACTACATCAGGAATAGTATAGCAGAGAGTAGAGACACAATGTGATATGCAAATTAACTCCATGTTGACTCAAGGCAATAACTTTTCTCCGCATGGCGAAGCTCTCTTGTCCTATTCTCGGGAGCTTTTTTTCATTTTCCCTTTCATGGCATTGGATGCTAATATGTGCCGAATGGGTGGGCGGGGAATGGTGAAAAAGAGGAAGAAGGAAATCCTTTTAAATAAGCACCTGCTGATGATGAAAGTCATTTACATGGTTATTTCTATTTTGGGCAAAAGTTTCACGCAAAGTGATTTTGTGGTCGGAAGCTCAGAGGGGTGCTTTCGCACCCTGCCATTACGTGAGGCCACATAAGGGAGCTTTTTCTTTTTTTTCTCTTCTTTTCTCGTCTCCCTCTATATACAATCTCGCATGCCATCATCTCCGTGATGCGTTGCGAGGAAAATAAACTCAAATTAGTAGTGAATTTGGGGGAGCGTGAATTGCGGCAACTCCATTGACCTTACTCTGCTGCGAGTGGAATCCAAATTAAAAACAACACCGAGAGAGAGATTCTTTTCCACATTATTGGCTCAATTTCTTTCCCATTTTCTCGTGGTTTTTTCTCCTCTTTATTCTTTTATCCTTTTTTCCCACCCACCACAACATATAACCCCCCGCATATTCAAATAACAACCGAATCAACATTCCTGAAGCGTCCCTTTAATGCCCAACCTCCGTGCGCCACTTCGATACTCGGATAAATGCTGAGGAATCACGGAGGAAGAATTTATATTGTAAGAGAATGGGGATATAGGCTATATTATGGATTTCTGTCGTGTAAGCTTTCCCAGCAATATACATAAAATTTTTCTCAACTATCAAACCCAAAACTACCACTCACTACTGGCAGGTTGAGTGAGGGAATCACGATTTTCCCACAAAAGGAAAAATTCCCCACGAGTTTTTCCGCTCCATATTCAGCAATAAATACTAAATTGACACATAAATTATTTTACAAGGATTCCTAAATGTTTGAACACCCCCCGGTGTTCTCGCAATAAGATAGATGAGCTTTTATCATGATAAAACTTTTCACTCCAATTTCATTTGGTGAAAAAGCTCGGGGCGGTGTATTTTTTCCCGTATTTCTTCCCTAACGGAAGGAAAAGAATTTACTGATGGAAAAAAATCATGGCTATTCTGCAAATTTGTGTAGAATTCTTAGCATAGCATGTTTTTTTTCTTCAACAAAATTTTCCTGAGGTTAAATGTATGGGGGAGACATTGATATTTCCCGGTACAATGAAAGCCTGTTGCACTAAAAAGGGGACTAAATACAACATCTCCACTAAAGGCAAATTCCTTAAGGAAACTGAATGAATGTGGCAAGTTGATGAGGATGTTCTTTTCTTTCTTTTAACATTTTCCATCTTGGCGAAAAATAGATTCTAATTAACCCAATTTTCCGAAAGCTTTCTTAACTAAATTATTTGATTATGATTTGTACTAAATTTAAAATCAATATAGGAATGTAGAAAATATGTATATGGCATAAGAAAGCACAAATGTTTCCCTCACAGTGCTTTTAAACATCATATCTTCAGCACTGTGAGCACTTTGCTTAAATTTCAAAGCACAATGATTTTGAATTCTTCGTGGTTTGCCAAATGAATGATGGCGAGAGAAGGAGTAAAAGCTTTTCTAGATTTCAAATTCTTCACATTCCCTCCCCGTCTGGTATTGTTCCTTATAGTCATGAAATTCACAACTCAATACACCAAACTGAATTATGAATTTTTCATGGTGCTGGTGGGAAATAAGTGAAGTGCAGAAAATATAGATGAAAGGCAGCTTCAAGCGCGGAAAGCATGGAGCCCCACTCATATCATTCACTTCACTTGCTAATTTAATTTGTTTAGCCAGTCGAGGAAAATTTTATCATCCCCATTTGTCATGTATCTCTCACAATTTTATCATTTATCCTCCGTGGAACAATGTAAAGCTCATATTGTTGCTTTAATCTACTACCGAAGATACTGATGATGATCCAAGGGAAAAAAAGCAACAGAATAAATTTGATGTTTAAACAACAAAATTCGCTTTACGTTGAATTATTAACATTTACAAAATCCCCCCGTTTTGAGTTGAAGCACCACCCTGCTTTATGTTTTATGTTTCTCTCTGTGTTAAACAGAAGAACAACATAGAACAGTGCATAGAATTCAAAAGCGTTAGGAGGAAAGTTGAAGCAATATGAATTTTCTCTCGGGGCAAAATATGATTTAAAACTACCCAGAGGAGAAATTCCTGAAAATATGAATAAAAATACTTTGAAAAGTTTTTCTTCCCTACCCTTGTATCGTCCCATATCCTGTCAAAAAATTAGTCAAAAAGTTATTTTGCATTTATATGCTAGTGACGAGCTGTTTTGGAATAATTTAGATGTCTGCATTGAATGTCTCTGACGTGCTAAAATCGATCAAAATATTTTCAAGACTTTATGAAAGTTTGTGTTGTGAACTTTTGAGGGTGGTTACGCGATGTGGGTGCTCTCATATTTTGGTGATGTTGTATGAATTTATGTGAAAGTTAAATTGTTTTCAAAACCCCCAAAACTACCACACTGATATAATATGCTAAAATACTTTGTAATTATAAAGTGTTCAAAGTCAGGTGAATAGAATACAGTCGTGACCTCGTGGTAGGACCGTCGTCAAAATGACTTCTCCGCGGTAAAACGGCTTCAGAATGAAGAATTTTGCCTTGGCAGTGGGACAATTAGTAACTATTGGAAAGGTAGGATACTAATTGTTCCACTGCGAAGGCAAAATTCCTCATTCTGAAGCCGTTTTACCGCGGAGAAGTCGTTTTGGCGACGGTCCTACCACGAGGTCACGACTGTAGATGTTTTAATTTTCAACATTAAACAATGACGGAATTCAACAGAAAAATGTGAAAATATTTAACATAGAACAGCTTGACGGTATTTTATAAAGTACAAAATCCATTTTGTAATTTTATCTTTCAGACTTTAATTAAGTTTTAGCTTTTAATTAAATGCCACGAAGAATGACATTGAATTTTAATATTTAGTGAAGTTGAATAGGGAAAAATACTTTATTTTATTAGTTCTGATTGACATAATTGGGTCAAATTACGGTAATTTTTTTAAGAATAGTTTATTATTTCCGAGAAAAGCAATTTTCCTGCTCTAGACACTCTATTTAATTTAGAAACTTTCACAGGGATAATAGAATTTGTTCATATCATTGTGTAAAATGCTTTTAAATAATATTATGTATTTCAAATCAGAAATTATTCAAACTTTTTACAGGAGCTGTATAACGAGTTATTATAGTTTACTGAAACCGAAAAATCTTTTTGTTTTTATTTCAATCAATCAATTTAAAAACTAATCTCAAAATCTATAGCAAACGACAACCCCATAAAAGCTTTAAAAATAAATAAATTATCTTCCCTGCTGGTATATTGGAGCACCAGTGTACCTACAAAATGAGACTTTTCGGTATTGTTATAAATTTTTATTGTTTGCACGTGAATGCTATTTGGTAAAGCTTTCGAAAAGCCCAAAGAAAAGCCCATTTTCCGTGGTAGGGAGCAATAAATACACAACAGCGAGTAGACGCAAATGAGGAATCCATGTAAATTGATTGTTCTCGTTGGAACCACAAAAATTCCATAATAACACCCCTCTCGCCCCTTCGCTGAAAATGTCGCAATTGTCCTGGAAAATAAAGTGGGTCACGTTCAGGGATATTCCCATTTTGGTTGTTCAACAATGACGTGGTGCAAATTTCAAAGCGCTTGACCTCCAACAACGTTGATTGCGAGAATAGCATGCGCCATTAAAGGTTCGCATATGGGAATGAATCTAAAATTGCAGAGAGTGGAATTCCGTGAGATTGGCAAAGATGAGTAAATTCCGCATAGAGTGAAATAAATTCCTATTTATGGGTATAAACGCTCTTCGGAGTATACGTGGATATGTTCTCCATGTGGAAACTTTCTGGGGGTTAGATTTACGAGACAATTCCGATCTGCAAATTGGCCGCTCACTTCCTGCTGTGACTACGCTCCTTGGTATTTTCCCTGGGAATGGGGATATATTGCTCAGATTCCCTCCTTAGCATAGGAATCCTTCCTCAGTTAAACTTTGAATTTTGCCAGGGGGAATTTATTGCAACGATACGGAATGTCTCCGGTAAAATGTGAAATACCCCCCAATATATGGACATGGACACGTTCTCTGAACTCCTCTTGAGGGAGAAAATTGTCATGCATCCCGGATGCAGTTTAACCGAAATACTAATTCATGTTCTCTTCCTTCCGTTTCAGGGCCAAGTACAAGTACAAATTACCAATCTCAAGCCGCCAATACTAGTTCAGAAATGCAACAATCAGCGTGTTTAGCGAATAACTACGGGAGCTCAGGCACAACGTCTATGAATTATGCATCAACAGGTGTTTCGTCATCAGCATCAATTCCCAGACCTCTGCAGCATGTAAGTTTCAATCCATTTTGCAGCCCCACACCCAAAACACACCCCTCCCGAAACAAAACTTTACAATAATCTTAATTGCACTTGGTAGACAAATGTTATTGTGGAATTCCTTCTTGGAGAACTTTCCACACATTTAGCCCAAATATCAACTAAAATGTCGACTGCAGTAAGTTATTGCAAAGCGTGGTACTTGCCACATATAAGGACCCAACTCTCATATGGAAGTGAAACCTAATTTCTAACTACATTTTCCTGCTGAATGCCATAAATACATTTTAGGTGCTTCAACTTGGAGGAATTTTGAATGGCACTCGGGTGCCAATGCTCGTTAATGAAAATTCTCTCTTTGAGAAGAATGTATATAAATTGCTATGGAGATATATATATTTTCATATAGGGTGATGTCGATGACCATATAAAATCTACTGAACTTATTTGAAAAGTGCTTGAACTAGAAAAGCAAATAAATAAAATAAATAACATATTAAACTTGTGCTATTTCCTACTCTTGCTGCAACGAAAATAAATCTGTTAAAATTTTTTGAAAGGATGTTTTTCTATTTTTCCAGCAATTATTTTATTAGAGCTTTGCAAATTTATTTTGTGTATAAAAAAGGAAAAATTCAAATCAAATTTTGAGTATGAGAAAAATTTTATATTGAATAAATTGATAGGAGTCACTTTTATTCGAGTTGAAATATATGTAATGTTTCAAAAATATATAGCAGACAAAACTAATCTTGAATAGAGGGCCAAAAAAACATTGAAGAAAAGTCAGATTTTCCACAAAAGCCAACCGGAAAATATTTGAAAAAAAAAAAGTTTCTTGAAAACCACACCTCTCTGTGATTTATTTTCCCACCAAATACATGCAACAAATGCGTTCATGTTTCAATTTCTACCTTAATCTTTTCGCTATCCGTATGAAACATGGAAATATTACTCAATCAAAGAAAATTATCTCTCTATAAATTTTTTAGAAGTGTATACAGTCCTTTTAATTCCAGGAAGCTTTTCATCATAATCATTTTTTCATAAAATCATAATTCCTCCTAGTATTTATTTTAAAAACATTTTACATAAAAAAAGGATAATGTTTTTTTTACATATAAATATAGTTCTTCACTCCCATTTCCGGGTAATCTTTTAATCAGGAAAATAAATTTATTTTGTCCCCAAAAGTGCATAATATAAAAGCACTAAAAGATTTTTTATTCATGTTAAATTTCCTCGTGTGATAATCGGTTTATCTCCGTAGTGAAATGAAAATGGATTCAGCTGTGTTTGTCCATTTGGGAGAAATTACGTTTTTGCCGCGTGTATAGTTCATCGTTAATTTTGAAACACTTAATCCAATAACTACTTGCAATTGAGCATTTAATTAAAAGCATGCACATGGAATGAGGGTGTGTATGTGTGTTGGGTGCTGCAGGGAAGAATAAACAAAATGCGGACCATGGGTATGAATATTAATTAATTTGCAACATTCCCCACTGATTGGCAGGTTATACCGACTTGTGTGTATTTGATGTCCCGCATTGCTGTCCACATGGAGATTGAGGGTACGGCTCAGTGCCCATCACAGGTGATGCTGGCAGCGGCGTTAGGCTGTGAGGAGTTGGGTATAGCCAATAAATTGCTTGCGCAGAGTATCTTTGGTCTGTGGATGACGAGCTCACTTCTAGGTATATAAAATCTACAACAATCAATTTTTATTGCTTTTCTCCACCCACACATTGGGCGATTGAATTTTATCCCAAACTCAAATATTTTAGTTTTCCCTCGCTATGGCTATTTTTCCATTTTGTGCGGGGGAGAAGATTAAAGTTTCCATCATAAGAGAATTTGTGTTTTTTTTTGTCTTTGATCACACAGAAATCCAATTGAAGCCCCATCATCGACCGTATGCTGTGAGGGTAGCGTGGTCCAAATTGCTGGAGAGGCACAGTCATGGGAATGAAATAGAACGCAAATATGACGAACCAATGATCACCCTAAGGAGGAATGTGTTTTTCTCGAAAAAGGATGAAGAGAAAATTAAGTAAGTGCTCCCTCTCACACATACTGTGGGTCAATTGAAGTGAAATTTTACATTCTTCAGCAAATATTTTTTTTTTTAATTAATTAAGAGTTTTTAAACTTTCGGCCAATATTTTGTAACATTTTCCTCTTTACTTCTTGTAAAGAAGATTTATTTTCGTGAGCTTTTCAAGTGAAATTTGAGTTTTTTTAAAGCTTCAAATGGCCCACCCAGTATTTATGTTTAATATCAAATGTCTGGCTCCCTCATCCGTGTGGTTGGATCAGGAGACAAAATACATTTAATCTCGCGTACGCATAGGGGAGCCGCAGGCTATGTGAAGCCTAATGATAAATAGGGGAGTGTCTGAAAAATTGCACGCATACGGATAAATAAAACACGACACCACTCATGGCAAATGGCACCGGAAATAAATATTCACTCGGTCGATTTATTTATCATCACACAGAGACCCGAGAATTTTGGAGCTGCTCTACGAGGAGGCGAGGCACAACGTACTGATGGGGCGCTACATCATGGAACCGGCACACTCCATCATGCTGGGCGGAATTCAGGCTCGCGTCGAGTTGGGCCCCTACAATTCGCACACTCACACAATCGGCTTTTTTAGGTAAAATACTCTTTTTATCTCACCTTGACCATCCTCCTCCATCGAGCTTCCGCCCATTCACCATTCCCTTGCACACCTGGTCCTGATTAATGCGCCTCTATGCTTGAAATGGAAGCCTATGTTGCGGAGTACTTTGTGCCACACACGACCCATGCCGCAGCAAATCCTCATGTTTTTCCCTCACAGATCCCGTGTAATACAGCCATGTTTTATTCATTGCAATTCCCTTTGACTCACTACACCATAAAAATACACATAATCCACTTTCTCTCTCTCTCTCCCATCCACCCCGGATGCTTCAATGCCATTTCCATTAGCCACGTCGCATAAGTCAACCGCAACGGAGTCTCGCTAACTCTTTTGAATATTATTTTTTTGTCCCACATACCCCTTTTGAGCTTTTCAGAAAAGCCATAATATAGGTATACCAAACATGCATATAGTGCCAATCCATCTATTTTACTGCATAAGCTTTCAAAGTCCCATAAAAGTGGGGCGACCGGGTATGCCATAAAAAATCCCCAGGATATCAAAATTAATATTCTCAAATGATTAGCAATAAAAGTTAGGAAGGCAAACGACCCCCATGGGAAAAGCATCAAACTTTTGGGCGATATATGGTTTTGCAAAATTATTTTTATGCATCTTTAAAGTGGTGAAAAGTTCCCCCGCGCGCGAATTTTAGTGGTTTGAAATGGGATTTAAAAGAGGGGGGAATTAAGGAAGTTTTAATGGCATTGTGCCTTTTTTATGGGGGACTTTTCAGTTCATTGTTAAACAATTTTTAAATAAGGTGCTTTCACGCAGACTGCCGCGGATTTTTAAAGAGTTTCCAAAGATCTGTGAACCTTTGGTTTTAAAAGATTTTCGGAAGATTTAATCAGGAAAATTTAGATTTTTTAAGGTTTTCAATTAATTGACATTTTAATGGTTCCGAATCAATTAATAATGTAAGAATAATGAACAATTTTCCTTAAATCAGACGATGAATCGATTAATTTTTTTTGTTAAATTCATTTTGGGATTGTTATACATATTCTAAAATTAAATTCTCTTAATGCAAAATTCCTTTAAATAGATTAAAACTTTTATTCAGAAACTAAAATGATTAAACGATCAGTCAGATTCTTTGCAGACGTTTTAAACTTTTCATGTTTCAAATAAATAATTGAAGCTTCTAATAAAATTACTCTCGTAGATTTGTGAAAAAGTTTTACCATTCAATTTTGTCTTAAAACTCGAAAACAAATTTCAATTGAGGTTTAGAAAGTACATTCTAAATGACTTGAGAAACACCAACAGAATAAATTGCTTTGGTATTAAAAACTTTCTGATTGAATATCCCGGTGAATCTGAATGCACATCGCCGTGTTTACGTGTCCTGAAGAATTTTATGTGAGTGCCATTGGAGCAATGGAAGAACTTGAATGCCCCAAAGGTGAGGCATCTTGTGGGAAAATGTTGGGAAAGGGTTTTTTTTCTTTCAGGGTACACCTTCCAGGTCATTGCGGGTGAAATTTCTTTGGATTGCATCGAATTTTCCTCATGAATCTACACCGAAAGCTCCCACCCCTGCAAACGTTGTCCTTCATTCACCCAAAGTGACAATTAGGTTTTTTTATCCCACACTCCGTGTGCTGGATCTCATCAAGTGGAAGAGTGTTTTTTCACGTGAGAACCCTCATGTGGAAAGTGTGTCAATTGTATTCAATTCACCACCCACACAGATCCTCTCACGTGGAGTGTGTGGAATTTTTCCCATGCGCTCAGCTCACCCACCCTTTTTTCCCTTTTTTACCTCCTCCCCCAACATACATACATACACAGTGGCACTGACACCGAGGATTTCAATGATGATGGAAATATTTGTCATCGTCTCACCTGAATGTATGAAGTATGCCTGGGAGATTTTAACAGTGGCAGAATGATGCGCTCATCTATCATAATTCGATGTGAACGGATGTGGTGGTGGGTGACCCTGTTAGGGTGGTGTGGTGTGAGGCGGTGGGTGGGATGTCTGCAATTGAGGAAGCTCCTGTCATCCATCTCCCAAGCTTGCACACAAGCAGCTTATCATTCTTCCCTCATTTAGTCCCTGTCACACATCCTTCCAACCCACCTCCGCCTCCACTTCCTGTGCGCGCTGAAAACTTCAGGTGTCACCAAAATGGTTCTAATAAAGAACTCATCTCACATCGTAACTTCATCAAGAGAAGGGTGTGTGGCGCCAAAGAAATATTGGTGCAATTGAATGAAGGTGAAAAAGGATGTAAAATGCTGTGAGAGCTTCCCGCCCCTTTTTTAGCTTCTTTTAGCCTCTTTCGCGCCGAGCTCAGCCATCGTCAATTTGTGGTTTTGCTAACTTTTAAAGTGGGTGTGGGTGCCAAAATTGAATATATTGCAGGGAACGTTACTTTGTGTGTACGCAGCGTAAAGTACCTTAAAGTGATTCACAACTTTTACTCACATCGCTTTCATTCCATTCTTCTGCCATGTAGTCTGTGACTTGAGAAATTGCATTTCCTTCTCTTTTACCTAACAACATGTACGTACCATACACCTTTGAACCCCACCCAATGTGCATTTCTTTTCGCTATGTATACGAAAGTAAACTTTACAGTCGCCTTGGAGCTTTTATTCTTTCCCTTTTTATACCCCCTTTTTTCCTGCAAAAAGCTCCTCACATCTGCGTGACATTTATATATTGAGGTTTTTTGAGTTCAATTAAGTTGTGGGAGCTTGGGAATGGATTTTGTGGAATTTGTATCCCTTCTCCCCATCTCTTTCACTGCACCAGGTAATTGCCTTTTGCAATCGTGGTCCATTTACAGTGAGTGTGTCTTCCCGTCCGGGAAATTCAGAAACCATACAAATCCTGGGGACATTGCACGGAGATCCTGCCACAGACATTCTCGAGTTTTAAACTTTCAAATCCATTCTCATTCTGTCTGCGGTCTCTACTCTAAGCCTTTCTTATCGGTATCCACCTCTCTTCTGTACATTTGTGGAGGGAAGAACTCACTTGCACTCCAGCATGGATACCCTGAAGTAGTCTCTCACATAGAAATGCCGCAGCATAGAGCTCCATTTATCAATTAATCTAACTATGATTGCACCAACTTTACAATAAAACACACAAAGGGAAAAGTCACGAGAAAATTCTCGGCTCTACCACAAACAATTTTCATACCACAGGTCATCATATTTGCTCTCATTCAACCCCCTTCGTCCTTCTTATATACAGCCCTTGTGCGCTTTGACCGCAAATTATTTCTATATCTGCAGAGAATTCTTGGTATTGTTGGGTACTCACACTCTCTTGCAAGCTCTCATGCTTTTGCTATCTGGATTTATCGACATAAATCATAATTAAATTTACTAAAAGCACTGCAAGAGGCACAAGACAAGTGCTTTGTGGTTTAGTATCAAATCATATTCCTTTTAACATAGAATAATCTTAAGATGTTGTGGGACACAGAAGGGAATTTATAGCTATTCGCATTGCTTTACGTTTTATTAATTAATACATCAACATTACATATAGACATTCCCCCTTAAGGTTTTTTTGTGAAAATTCCATTGAAAAGTTAATTGAATGTACAATAAAGGAATTTATTAAATCGCCTGCAAATTGACAAATTTTTCTCAATTGTTTTCTCTCCAATAAAATTCCACTTTCCAATTTTATTTTGTGTGTCCAAGGAAAATATTTCAATTACCCCCCAAAAGTTGGTTTGAAAATGTGGGGTGACGAATTTTTCACAGAACTATTTCCTCAATGAAGTTTTCTCTCTCAATTTTTTTCAGAGAAAATCAATCACGCTTTCTACCACCGCACGTTGCAAAGAGTTCGAGTTGGTCATGGCTTCCGGTCAGTAGAAAAACATCCGCCGAAGTTAGACTTCTCGAGCAATTTAAACGTGTACCAACAACCGCCACAACTAGAAAATTAATGAGGAAGTATCTAGAATTCTGCTGGGCACTTCCATTCTATGGGTGAGTTATTTCTTTCACTCTCTCTCTCTATTTATTTATGATGGAAAAAGAAGCCTCCGAGGCCTCTGTTTTTGCAATATGTGTGCATGTATGTGCCAATGAGATGGGAAATCGATGGGAAATTGATGGGAAATGCAATTGATTTTTCATCCCATTTCACTTTCGGCACGCCAAATTGTTAATTCTTCTGTTGGTGTTCATTTCTCTCGGATCATTTGATGCAATTTCCAATAAAAAAAATTGTTTTCTGTTTCCTCCTCTGCCCTCCAGTGCTGCCTTTTTCCACGGCCAAGTGGAACAACCAGTTCGAGGTCTTATGAGTTTAGTTCATCAAAAAGATATCTCCGTATTGATAGCAATTAACGAGAAAGGTGTCTTTGTCATCGATCACGTTGAGAGCGTAAGTTACCTGCTTAAAACTTTTCTTTTTTCATTCCATTAATACCAGCAACTTTATAAATGATTTTTTTTTTCATTTTTGTATCATTTTCTTCTTCTCTTTAACAGACTTTAATACTGGGATTGAGATACGAAGAATTGTCATGGGACTTTGCGAAGCCAAGTTCTGCTGATGATCCAGAGTGCATGCCTTGCATTTTTATTCAGGTAAAAAGATATTATTGCATTTCTCCCCCGAAAAACTTCTTTTATTTACTTTGCTACATAAGATATATAGCCGCACGTTCCTTGTGCTTCGTTTTTTTTTCTATTACAACGTGCAGGCGGCATGAAGTGCCTTAAATTAAAGAAAAGTGCAAGGTGGGCAAATTGAAATGCAATCAATTGTGCTCATTTTTCTCCATTCATCGAATTTGTTTTCACTTCGTTTGCGGATCATTTGTCAATTTTCTCGAAAAAAATCTATTAGAAAATTAATTTTTGGAGTGTTTTTTATAGCAATAAAATAATAAGATTTTATGTTTCAAATAAAGCTTAATAAAAAGTTTCAATTAAAGTTAACTGCCTAATTATTTTTTTTAATTAAAAATGTTATCTCATTGAAAATATTGGCATGATAAGTACAAAATAATGAATAGACAGAATTTTTTTAATATTTAATTAACCCAGATATGTCCTTTGTATTCTGGCTATGTATAGGGGAACGTGGCCCAATTCGGACCCCCTAAATTCTGTTTCAGAAGGATTGAAAAAAGTCATATTAAAATGAATTAAATCTTTCCAAGTTTGGTACCATTGGAAAGGTCATTTAATAGGCTAACTTTGTTCTATAGATGCAAACCTTCTAACTCTTACCTGTTCTGAGTAATAATGGAATTAAAAAAAGTTGCTAAAATTGCACTTTTTCACCACGGTGTTCTAATTGCGACCCCCCGAGTGTTCCAATTGCAACCCCCTGTTTTTGCCGTAATTTGTTGGTTTTTCACTAGTAGATCACTTTTATCACTACTATAAATAGGAAAACTGCCATGAAATACATGGAAAAGCCGGAAAATCAAGAATTTATTTTCAATTTTCCCCACATTTGTTTTGACATTTCGCCCTTGAGGTGACTACACGGAATTTCACACACACAGACAATCGCGCACTCACTGACGTAATTCCCAGATAATCCACAAAAATTCTTCTGACGAATGCGTAAATTACACTAACTGCACTCCCCTTTGGCTGTAGGAACATTTTCACTGCGAAAAAACTTTCAAGAAACGTGAAAAAATATTGATTTTCCCGAAATCAAAACACAGCGCGGTCTGTGTGAGAAAGACACTTCTACACTACTACACGCACGCGCGACAGCTTTACCGTGGTGAGTGGTGGAAATAGACGGTCCGAATTGGAACATTTTGGGGGTCGCAATTAGACCATTCTGCATGTATAACATTTTCACTTAATTATTTAATATACCTAAAATCTTTCAAAAAATTGTAAATCAAGTAATAAACTAGACCCTCTAAGCTACAGAAATGCGGCATAATATGAGACATAATAGTGGGAAAAAAACTCATATCAACTTAGTTTCTAAAATCAGAAAATGTCGGCCAAGTGCTGAAAATGAATTTTGATTTTTAATTCGTCCTGTTGTGTACCAAATTAATTTATTTTAGGCGCTAACATTACCTTACTATAATATCTTCATAATGTAGTGAAACTAATTTTATAATATTTCGTCATTTACGAGAAAAAGGTGCGGTCGCAATTGGGCGGCGGTCCGAATTGGGCCACGTTCCCCTAATAATTACGTGTGGCATTGCACTGCGTCCAATACATAAACAATGCATAAAAACATTTAATTTCCACAAAATTTCAGTTTTTGAGCCTCCTCTACATAAAATATCCGAACAATTGCTTTGTGAGTTGGATATTATGAATTGATAATGATTTAATCAGAATTCATTAAAGTTAAAAAAAAGTCCTGATCATATGCTGATAAAATAAATAAAAAAAGATCAAAAATAAAACTTTTTAATCAGAATTGAAAGGATTAAAACAGGGATTAAATAAAAAGGAGTTAATGCATGGCTATATGAGCTGTAATCACCTCATTCGATAAAAAAATCGAGATATAAATTATCTTGCAGAGAATTCAAATAGAATTTTAAAAAAATAGTAATTTAATCTCTTTCACTGGCACTGCTCAAAGCATCAAAATACTTTTCTGAGCCAAAAAATGTTATATCTTAAGAGTGTCAAAATACACAGTAGTGACGTCATTTATTGCATTTTTGAACAAATATTTTTCAATTTAAGTTAAACTGATTATTTTAAACTGATTCATGTGAAAAAAAAATTGGCTATTTCTAAATCTTATTCGGTTCTCTACGCATTCAGCGTGTCCTGATTATATTTATTTGAATGAGGTTATATGACCTAACCGATGAATGAACTCCTTTAGTGAAAATTCGATGGATAGACAGATATGGATAGTCAGTTTATATATTTCTCTTTCCAATCCAAATAATTAACTAAAATGTTGGTAAACGATTAAAAATAAATAAAAACTTTTTATATGCTTTTTATGCGCTCTCTAAACAGTCCAAAATAGCAAAATGAACTAATACAGAACAAAGGACAAACTCGGTTAACTAAAAATAGCAGATTATTTACATTTTGGAGAAACAATTAAAGCAATCAACGTGTTAATTAAAACACTCCGCAACTTTTCACTTCAATTACCCCATATAGTGTTGTGGATATGCAATCAGAAGGACTTTTGGCACTATTGGCAAATAATTTCTGCAATATGCCGCCACTAATTCCCATGATTTATCAGCCATGAATTTTTCTTTTTTCTATCCCGTGCGCTTTCAAAGCTCTCTCTCTCGCTTTCTCTTTTCCTCGATAAATTTGCTATAATTGCTCACAGCACATGCGAGGGTGATTGCTAATAAGTGTTCAATGATGCATTTAGTTGGATGAAAATGCTCTTGCAAATTGCTGTGGGCTGCGGAGAGATAATTGCGTGTTTTAAATTAATTTCCTTTGTGCTCTCCATTTGGCTTCACATTCCCCATCAGTGAAAGAGCCCTTTCCGCCCCCCGTATAGTGTCCATGAGTTGTGTGTTGGGGGTCCTAATTCAATAAACCATAATACCCGTGTTTGCTTTTAACTTTCTATCGTTTCTCATCTTTTTTTTCTCTCTCTGTTTTACGTTCAACCCATGTAGTTCGAAGCTGTGGAAAATGGTATTCCTGTGACAAAGCTGATGCAAATTTTCTCGAAACAAGCCGGTATGATGGATGCCTTAATTGCTCATTTTGCTGAACAAATGAGACGCCGACGAGATGGTAGTGATGGACAACCGCCCGACAATGGTGTTCACGATGGTTTGTAACTTTTAAAAATTATCTTGTATAAAAAGAAAGGAAATTTCACAGGATAAAATGCAATGATCCCCATGGAGGGTGCTGCAGAAAAGTTAGATGGTGCAATGTGATGGGAGAGGAAAAGGGATAATTGCAAGGACAAACTTTGCAACTTTTTCCTTGTAAAAGTTTAGGTGAATAAAGGACTTTGCAAATTGCTTCAAAATTATCCTAATTTCTAATATATCCCATCTCTTCTAATCTCCTTAGGTGATTTTATTTTTATTACATTTTCAACCCATTTCAGTGAAAAACGAAAAAGTTTTTCTCATTTAAATCATACTTAAGCTGAAAAGTTCTAATCCAGCCATTTTTCTTTGTGGCTTTCAGAGGTGGATTAACAAAAATATATAAGCAAACCTACAATACAAGAAAATTTCCATAAATATTTTTGGTGTTGTTTTTTATGCAAATATTTTCTTTGGCGGAATCTGAAGTTTTCTGAGAGAATTTAATTTTTTGTTATATTGGTAAAAAAAATGGGGGTGTATGACCCTTTATTAAATTAACAAAAAACCACCCACGGAATTCCAATGAAACCACCACCGAAGCACTGTTGCTTCAACCCCTCCGCCTGAGTGAATCTCAACCCGACGCAAAGTTTTATCTCATTGCTCTAAATTGAACTTTCGGGCAAATCTTAAATAAATTTCTCTTAATTAAATTGTTTTTTTGAGACATATTAATTCGTTGAACTCGCCCTTCTCTTGTCTTTCTCATCCACAGAACCAAACCCAATTCAAAACAGCGGCAATGGAGTTCTTAGCAACAAATTATCTCGATTAACTCTCGCCACTTTCGACGACGAGGGGCGCTGCATTGGACAAATGGGATCCCTATCTATAAGCTACTAACATTTAATATGGATTACAATGATATTCCAAGGTATATAATGAAATCTTTACCAATTACTTAATAAAGAAAAATTACATAATGAATGAGAAAGAAAAAGAAAAAATCGTGCTGCAGGAAAAGACACATTGATGAAATCTAAGAAAAAAAACTGAGATTGAAGGATTGAAAACGACAAAAAATCCTTCAAACCAAAAATTCTTAATTAACCGAGAATGGCAGAAAGTGAAAAAAAAGAAAGAAAAAAATGGAATCATATTAGTTATGCATAAACTTACAAATTTGTAAATAAACTATAATCAACTTTAAAAAAATATACAATTATCAAGATATTTTGTTTTAGTCGACATGATAATAAAATTGTAATTGATTAATAAAAAAATCGTAATGAGATCGTACATTGAATATAAAATAAAGAAAAAGTCGAAAAGAAAATTTTGAAATGAAAGAAAAAACCCAGCAATTATGTAAAAAGTCAGCCCAAAGTCACATCACCCAGAGACATAGAAAATAGAGAAAATATTTAAAAAATGAGAAGAAGAAAAACACTTTTATACCATTTTATCATGAGTCTCTTAAACCAAAAGGAAAATAATAAAAAAAAAAAAGTATATAAATTTTGACGGAAATGTGTAATGAAAGAAAATATCGGATGGAAAATGTTTTCGAGGAGATAAATATGGTGAATTAAATATCTGCGCGTGCAATAAAAAGAGTTTCACAGGTAATTTTTCAGAATTTATTTAATAATTCAAATTGAGAAAAATACAAAAATACAGAGGAGAAATAAAATTTCAACACGAAGAGAAATCATTATTTGATTGTATTTAATTGAAATTGATGAAATTATTATTGCAACTGTTGTGTGAAAGGGTGTACCAAATAAAGTGCAAAGTTTAAATAATTCTATTGGATTCTAAAAGCTTTTTGGACCAACATCGTGAATTATTTCTTATTTTTCAAATTGAGGAATAGCAAATATCGCAAATTTTTAATTTTATAGTTGCTGAAAAAGTTAATACAATTTGCAACTATTAAGTATACTTGAAAAAGAAAGATTTTCAAACTGATGGAACTCAAGAGTTAAAAATGCTTCTTCACAAAACCTTTTTTTTAATAAAATGGTATTAGATTTTTTCTAATTACTATAATTTTCCATCAAAATAAATTTGAAAAGAAGAATTCTTCATTTCTCTAAAAAAAAACTTATTTTTTTTATAAATAAATATTTAAATAGTGCGCTTTACATGGAACACGCTTTATTATAAAAAATATATTTTAAACTTATTGGCAAAAATTATTGAATTTTCAAAAGAACCAGAACCAATATGAATTAACTTAGAAGTACCTACTTATTTATATAAAAAAAATAATTCGTTATTAATGAAAAAAATTTGGTAATAAAAAAAACTGAATGTTGTTATTGAATAAAAAAAATAAATTTGTAAATTACTGCAAGGTTTGTATAATTAGGTGAATAAAAAAGAAAAAAAAACGATTTTTATTTCTCTAAGATGGACTTCAAAAACAAAATGAGGATTTCAAGAAACGAAAACGAGCATCAAGATAATAAATCAATGTCTTCTAAACAAATTATAGTCTCTTTGTAATTTACTTATGACGATGGAGAGAGGTATTTTGTCATTAAATGGACTTATATATTCACCAATTTATCAGGAAAATTTTAAAAGTGAAAAAAAAGCTACATACACACCAAAAAGTGTTGCAGATAAACCCATTTTCTAATTGAGCCACAACTTTTCACCACACACACTCTCTCTGTATCTCACACCACAAAAATCACACATCCTTTTTCATTCCAAAACAAAGGCAAAAAAAAAACAAAATGAGAGTAAAAAATTAGAGAATGAACTTTGAAATGAGTTAAGCAAGTTAATTATAATAGAAAGTGAATGAAATCCGTAAAACGTGGTTTAAATTAAATGTATAATGGAACGTGGTAATGAATTCAGAAGAAAAAAAAAGAAGTAACACTCACACACAGTAAAGCGAATAAGAAATTATTAAAAGAAGATGAAAAAAAAAGAAAAATACAGCATTGTATTATTTCCGATTAAATACACTTATGGATTAAATGAAAAAAAAAAACTTATACATAAAAAGGAAAAAAAAAACTAATGCATATACAATATTATGTAATTGAGAAATCAAGATATTTTAAAAAAGACAAAATAAATTTTCCAATAAAAATCATAAAGAAGTTAGTTTGTCTTCAAGTACTGCGAACGAAAGTCCTGGTCGAGGCGTTTATCTTGCAGCAAAGCGTCACGGACTTGCTGATATTTTTCCTGAGATTCCTGTCGAAGACTCTGCATGCGACTGCGGATTACCTTTCGATGGCGTTTAATGCTCTCACCTTCCTTGACAATTTTGGCAAAGTCCTTTTCGTCGAAACGATCCTGGAAGCGCGTGACAAAATCCCTCAAAGACTTGGTTTCGTTGTCCAACTAAAATTAAGGGATTTTTTTTAAAGAAATCTTGGAAAAGTCTAAAGAAGAAAATATATCTTGAAGCGATTAAATTGTAATCCATTTCCACACCTCCTCATATCGATTCTGCAATTCCACAAGAAGGTCCTCAAAGTGTTTCCTTTTGTCAGCCAAGCATGAATTGAAGGCCGCCATGGATGACTCAAAGGTTGGTCGTGTAATACCCTTTGCATCTGATTGAATACCCACAATGTAGGGTGCTAGGAAATCAGGACAATCCTTCTGTGCCAATTCCTCTCGCATTCGCATCATCTCATACTGAGAGCATCGCGTGTGTGTGGAGCAGAAAGTAGATTTTGTGGCAAAAGGGTTTAAAAAAGAAAAACTTCCACAATTTACCGAACACTCTCACTCACCCTCTCAAGTCGCAATCGTCTGGCTTCATCATTTCTCAGTGGATCAAAGATGCTGATTTTGAGTGCTGGCTTCAATATCTCCTTCCGCCGCAATTCCTCCAGACCCTTCAGCTCTGTGCAACGCTGTATGAAGGATTTAATGGCATCCTCCTCGGCCTTTAGTTGCTCCAACAGCATGAGATATAGCTCCACCGCTGTCGGAGCTGAGCTTGTTATATTTGACTGCAAAAATTGCATTGAAATTGCAAGTTCAAAAGCCCCGAAAAAAAGCTCTATCTCTTCATATGTACACATATTTTATGTTTTGATCAAAAGAACGATTTGTCGTCTTTGGGATAAAAGCGAATGAATATCCGATGTATGAAGAAGAAAATATATAAATTGTATGCAATTCAAATCGCTTTTCACATTGAGTTTACTTTTAGAATGATGAGATAGTCAATCATTTGATGTGATTTTCTTTTTGATTCATGATAAATTGACGAGCTTGAGTTTTGGAGTGTGGAAGAAAGGATAAATCAAAGACAATTTTCTGATAGTTTTTGCAATTTTTTTTTAAACTGTTCTAAATGGATGGAATAGATTGAAAGGATTGGAATAGTCGTTCAATGACTATGAAATTCAATGTAGTTCACACAACCCAGACCAACCCAGGTGTCTCAAGTTCTTATGTGGGAATTTCGCCTAACATTGTTTGAAAATTAAACGACTAAAAAATATTCAAAAAAAAAATTCAAAATATTTTTTACAACATTTTCGATAAAATCTGGTAAAATAGTTAAATTCAACAATATAGACCAACCGGATAAACTTTTTCGACTTTATCATGTAATTTATTAGTTACACAGGTACATAAATATCACTATCCCATCAGTTAATGTTGCAAAAATTAAATAAATCTTGTCGGTAAAATTGCCAAAAATCAGAAATTCTTACGAATGTTAAAAAATTAAATTTTTACAAGAAATGTTCTTTTAGTTTTGGTTTGCTAAGAAATGTCTGTGTTTTAAGTTTTTTTTTTTAACCAAAAAGGGGAAAGGAGGCTCACGAAGCTTTGATTATTTTTAATAATTTGTTATCTATGAGTATACGTTTCAACATATTTCCATTCGGTTTTCTCTAATTTTTAATGTAAGTTGTATTAATTTTTAGAAATTAAATTTTTAATTTCGTTAATTTTTTTTGCCATCAATAAAATGCAACAGAAAGCTTTTGATTTATCAATGAAATTAGCTTATTTTTATCAAAATAAAAACTTACTTGATATCCTTTGGTGCTTTCTACATCAAATAAAACTTCCTCTTGGTAGTTTGGTTTTGTGGGCTTAATAAACTCCCTCGTGCTAGCTGTGATGCAATTCTTTTCGTAGTGAAAGCGAATTGTTATGCGATTTTCTGCTATACGAAATTTTCTCGTTGCAATATCATCGAGAGCTTCCTTCTTGTCGTTGCGTTTAAATCTTTCCTCAATGCACTGCGTGAGAACCGCGAGAACAGATGGGTGCGCATGTTAGCTTTTCGAATGCGAATTGTGTATGCACCATGAGCTGTGTTATGGCTCTTGGTCACCAGATGACGTAACTTACCACAATTTGAGCTTCATCTGGCTGTTTGAAGTTGCAACCGGAAGTTACGGTGAATTCTCGAAATTGCAGGAAGTCATCGCGATCTGCGTAAAATTCGCGAATGTGGGTGGAATCAATTTCCAATCGAGTTAGGGAATCCATGCGAAAGGCATGATAAAATTCGTAAGTTCTGTCGATGGATTTCTCATCCAATGGCTTAGAGATAAATCGAAGATAATCCGGGCGGCCACGAATAAAGAACTCCTCGGACACACCTGTCTCATGGAGAATTTTAATCATCTCCAAGAAATCCTTTCTATTCGCAAACCACTGCCATTGCTGCTTCTCACCCCCATAGTCGAGTGTTTCGTACGTTGTGAGTCTCCGCACGAGCCCACTCTCCTGCCTATATGGGGAGAATCTCTCATAAATGACCCTCTTATATTTGATGCTCTTCTCTGCGGCGGGGAAACGTTGCTCAAAGGCCTCCAGTTCAATTTTCAATTGATTCACCCACGATATTGGCATGTCCAAGTGTCTCTCGGCCATCGATGCCCCTGCCCGCAATTGACCATCATCCGGGTCATCCATCAAAAAGTGCTCCCAGTCATTCGGATCTGCCAAATCCCATCGCATTGTTTCCTCTGCAATTGCTTCCTGCCGCTGGCGATTGACATAGTAATTGTATTGATTCCACACGGACTCGATGCCAAAGTACATGCCACCCGGCTCACTCACACGGAAACCCGTTGAGGGCTCAACGAAGAACACCTGGCCCGTGGTGCGCTCTCGAATTGCCACCCACGCGTGGACGCGTCGACCGGAAAATTCATCATCAGGCAATTTCTCCAGCTCCGCAATTCGACAACGTTCCTCCACGCGTTGTTTTTCCTCCTCAGCCGCTTTCCGTGATGCTGCCATTTCATCCATGTGAACTAAAAATTGACTACGAAGGTCCACAGGAGGACGTAGTTGGTACTTTTGTTTTTTCTCTGAATCCTCATTTGATTTTTCGTCCTTTTCATCGGGAATCCTGTAAAGAAGTATTTTTAAAAGATTTTTATTTGAATTTATCACAGATTCATTCAATTTATTTTTCAAAGAAAAACTTCAGTCAGTTCAAGATTTTCATTTATCTGTTAAATGGAAGAAAATATTTTTTTCAAATATATTTTTTTCTGAGCTCTTTGAAATTCAAGTAAAGGAGTTTAGTCAATTTGATGTTCTTTTTCAATTACAATTTTCTAAATAAATTTCTGAAAATAAAAACTTTTATTCATAATACAAAAATGAGAAGATTTTTCCGTTTATTTCCTTAATAAAATATATATAAAAAGATTTGAAGTTATTAAAATAAAAAAATAAATAATAAATAAAATAATGTTTGAAAATAAGAAATTTTAATGCTTATTTACAAAAACTTAAAAGATTTTCTTTTCTATTAACGATTTTTCTCATTCTATTTGAATTTAAATAGTTTTATACAACTCATTATTCTGCCTGAGTTTCGATCTTTATAGGACTTTCATCAGGCCCTACAGCAAAAGATTATTTTATTTTAATTTTAAAATTCTGCAATCATATCCTCCATTCAATAAAATTATTAATTTCTAATAAACAAAATTTAAAAAATTCTTTAAAATATTTTATTTGGTAGTAAAACAATTTATTTTAAAGTAATTTCCAACAAACCTCAAACTCATAGTTAATTCCTTAATTTTATTAAAGATTCAAATGCCAATTTATTTAACTCTAGCTTCCCATTTTGACTATGATTACAATCAATGTTTAGCCCAAAGGATATGAGAGTGGTACTAGCGCAGTATAATACAGCAATCTCTCCTCTAAATGTAATTCCATACAATTGGCCATCCAAATGTTTGCTATAAACATTCAATTTGAGCACCATTATTTTGAATGAACGATTTGGGAGCAACAGATTGCGTTTTCCTAAACTGAATTTCATTGCAATTTGCTTTGGCTTTTGATGAAACAAACCTTACCATGGGCAGGGGACTCGCGTTTGGTTGTTTGTGGTTACTTCTCGGGATGCATAGCCCGAAACGACAAATGACCCAAATCCCGAGCCGAGAAGGAGACTACATAGCAGGGTGGCCATCTCAAAGGAATTCCCTCGACGGCGCCTCAGCAGGGTATCCGGAGAGATGAGGCGCTCAGGCTGAAAGACAATGCATATCGAACCCATTGATTAATCATCTTCTCCCGCGGGCAAGTTCTATACATTATAGTTTCTCAATTTGATTCTCCAATATATAGGTATATGTATACACATATAGCTTCTCTATGTCCTGCATGACTGAACTTCCGGAAGCCAGCATGGATTTAGATGAAGCTGCTGAGGAGAAATCCTTGAAATGCAAATTCCTCTGGGAGTGTGTGATGTGATTATGGGCGGAGGGTAACTCCTAAAGCCACCAGGAGTAGCGTGATTACCATTAAAATTGGGCCTCTGTGCATGCCTGTGATTTTGCTCCCAATGAATTTTATATCTAAAACATGATGCATTTTCCCTCATCACTCCTCATTCCACATTTGCCCCATTGTCGCCACAATAGATGGAAATCCGTTGGAAATTAATAATTTATTTGTTGCACAATTGTTACACATTTTGTACGTAAAATTTTGTTTAATTGTAATTCAAATATTTGACGCACCGTCGTTCAGTGAAATGTATAACCGAGTTAACTTTCTTTCGCCGTTGAGTGCAAAATACCACGGAGAGATGTTTTCTTTTCACCGCACACGGTGAATGTATTTATGACTCAGACTATACCGTCTTCCCTCGAAAAACATCCCTCTAACGCAGCGAAAGTTAGCTTAGGGGAATGGGGCATTGTAATGAAATTGATACGCTATTGATAAAAATTAAAATATTCTCATTGAAAAATGTTTTCATTGAAAAAGGTTCTTTTTTCTCTTGAGAATGGCTCAATCATGGCAATAATAGAAGGATTGGTGGAAAGTTTTTTCTCTCTTAGAATACAAACATATTTTTTACTAAAGAAAGATCGAGAATTTATTTCGTGTTTGGTATAAAATTATAAATGTTCCTTACAGCTTGCATCATCGTGGACAAAAGTTAATCGGATGGATTTAAGACAGCAGTGCAGTGGTTCTATTTTTCAAGCATTTTTCTACTAGCTTTCGGTATTAATCAAAAGATTCAGGAGCTTTTGAAATATGTCAAAAGGAGTTTATTCAATTTATGCCTTATAACATATTTGAGAAATATTAATGAGAATCTTGAAGATTATTCTCTTAATTTAAGACAATTTGAGCAAAGAATGTATTAGCCACGCCCATATTGTAACTGTATGTTTTTCGTAGGTTTATAGAGCATATGCATCAAAGTTTTATTTGTCAATTCATTCTAATTTTTTGCTCTGTTATTTGCCCATGAATTTTAATTAGCTAATTTTCTTTCCAGTTCATTCAATTTCTGATAGCTTTTCAAAATGCAAAAAAAAATCTGTTTAGCCCTAATCTTTGATTTAATTTAATAATATAAATTAAAAATATTTTAACTAAATATTTCTCTTGAAGCAATAATCTGAAGAATGTCTTAAGAAAGAAAAGTCGAATTTTCTAGAAAAAATAACTTATTTCGAAGATGTATATTAAGTAAATTAAAATCATATTTATATGAGATTTGGTCCTTCAGTGTGCTGACAATGTAGACCATAAAAATTGGATAAAAAATGGGTGGTTAATTTATATGTAGTACATGCAAATCAGTCTCAATTTCACCCTTGTTAGTTATGAAAACTTTATAAATCTTTTCGGCTCTCTCTCTGTCTGTAGCCCCTCAAGTTGACTTGACTACTTGACAAACTTCATGTTAGCAACAATGCTATTTATGCTGTATAGCAGTGATGGAAAGAAAATCCTTGTAACTTTTCTGTTGTGTGCATCAATTGGGTATCCTGCCTCCCCAAGCTGATGTGGGGGAGGTTGGCCAGGATAGTGTGTCGTTTGGCAAGTCGATGGGATTTTGTAACAAGTTATTCCCATTTTGGTGAATGAAATACAGCTCCACATTCATGGTGGTGTGCCGTACATCTGGGGATGGTGGTTAGCAGCATAGCACACGTGCTAAGTCGTCAAAATGAATATAGCAGTGCCACACATCATCCGAGGCAGAATCAACTGGTGTCTCTATTTCATTTGCATAAAAATAAACAACAAATCTCTCTCAGTTCCCCCATTCCACATTGTAACGTCGAGCTATGTAAAAGGGAAAAGCGATGCTATACACACTAAAATGCTTTACACCACGAGGGTTATACTGCTCTTTTACATAGCACATCACGCATGAGTGCTGGCTGGAGGGAAAGCTCCACGCTGTGTGGCACCAACACACGCCTAGCCACGGAGGGGAGCACCACCAGCGAAGCCCCACGAAAGCCCTACGAGAGCGCCATGTGCTACCCGCCGAGCTTTTAGCGCGTGGTGTGCTTTTGGCAGAAAAGCATTCGATGGGGGGTGGCGCCGGGTGTGCGCGTACACGAACCCCACACCCACTTATCAGGCCCACCAGTGTTTGGCTGCCAGTTAAGCGGAATTAATTGTGTAGAGCTTTTGTCTGTTCTGTGTTGTATTAAATTTTCAACTCGGCGGAGTAAGTTAATTTTTCGGCATAGCGACTTTATTATTATAAGCACTTCTGTGTACCCTCTAATATACAGGATGGTTCATGATTGTTTTTGCATTTTCTTTTCTTCTTTTCTCCTACTTCTTCAGACAGTTTTGCTTTCCTTCTTTAATGAAGGGAGCATCAGAGATTATTCTTGCAACATGTACTACGAGATGAAGAATGTTAGATTTATTTGTTTGTTTTCTCCAACAATTTAGACTCTTTTTAAGGAGTTTATTTCCATAATTCATTAAGGAGGTAATGATTCAAGAATATTTAGCCTTTAATCTATATTATTCAGTGTAAATAATACTTAAATATTTTAATCCAATATTAAAAAAATAAAAATAAAAAAAAATCCAATTATAAGAATTATTTCTTTTTAATTTATATGGCAAGATCATCTAACATAAGACATGATTTTTACAATTTTTCTGAAAGGAGTTTATTCATTTTTGATCGGGTCTCACTCGATAATTTCATTCGAAAAAAATTTTTTTTTAAGTATTTTAATGTTTTCCTTGAATATTTTCAAATGAATCATAATACAAACAATTGTGAATAGTCTCCTTTCAAAAATTACAGATATACTAACATTGAGAGCCGTTTAGTTAATTTTTATTTGAACAATTAATTGCTTTCTAGCTATTATTTCTTTCAAATAATTGAGATTTTCTTAAAATATAAATTCTTGGCTCTTAAACAAAAGGAAAAAAAAACTTCTTTCTCGATATTTTCAACCTATATAATATTCATAAAGTAGGTCATCGTTCCTCCCTTGTAATAAATTTGTTAAAATTTCCATTAAAGCAGCACGTGTGTTTTGTTAAAATTGTGTTGCGGTGCATTTCTGTAAAATAAATGATCCCTCCCCACGGTACTGACGTTGGGAACGCAATAATCTCTGGGATATATCTTGGAATGTCTGTTGCTTCATTTGCGTGCTGCGGCAGAATTAAGGTGAGGAGTGAAAGCAAATGCGTGTCAATATCTATTTCCGCACATTGAATTTTTTCACCCCACATCCCATTTTGTGTGTGAGCCGCGCAGAGAACCCCCGATATGTGCGAATCTCACGACAATACAACCCGCGATCGTGGGAAATAATCCCGCTGCATTTTAGGTTCTCCAATGTCGATGTAAAACCATCATGCAGCAGCTCTGCACTTTTTCTCGTCCGATGAGGGTAACAGCGCGCGAAAGGTATATATGGCATCGAATACGCTACTCAATCCGCTACACAAGGCTCCCACCGGATGGCGGTGAAAAATGAGCCGCGACCCATTGGCAGGAAGTGGATTGATGAAGCCGTTCAATAGCGATGAAATTTTCTCCAATTGATTCAACCCCGGCGCACATTTTGGGCGCGTATACACACAGCAAAAAGAGATTATCCCGTGATGGGGAAAAATTCTTTTGGAAATAAACCCCACAAGCGCGCTATGTTGTCAAACCCTTGTCTAACTCGTTAGTTACATCTTCGTTCCCTATATACATATATATGTGTAATACGGTGAGGAAGGGGTGCGGATGGTACTTTGCGGCCTCGCACACACATCGTCAAACATATTTGCTTGCCACACATTTCCAACATCACTGTTTTCTTTTTCTCTTTTCACTTTTTTGCTGCTCACTCTTCATCACTCTTTGTTAGCTGTTGAGAGAGCACTCCATGGAATTGGCAAAAATATATGGGACGATTTCTCTTTAAAGCGACCAGCAGCATTTTCAAAGGGGGAAAGGATATCGTCGTGACATTGTTTGATATATTTTATTAAAATTCATGACAAATTCGCTGAAGCATTTAGCATGAAAATTCTATTGATCTACGACTATAAAAAGAATTGAATTTCTTAAGAAAATCATCTTAAAAAACAATTAAGAATGCTCTGAAGATTTATGAATTTTCTTCATTGAGGTATTCTTTAAATAATTTCTGAATTCAACGGAATAATTTCGTTGTAATTAAATATCACGAATTACTGTGAAGTATGAAGAAAGGTTTTTAGTAATATTTATTTTTAAATTTAAATTTTGCTATTGAAAAACTTTTCGTTTTTAGTCATCTATTCGATGTGGAATCAGCAATTTAAATTAATTTGTGGGGCTAAATGATTTGAAAGAGTGTGTAATTTCAATTTTATCAAAAATTCTTTAAATTGGAAAAACTTTTTAGCGCCAAAATCTTCATTAAAAAATGGTCATTACATAACTAACAAACCATTAAGAATTTTAAATAAAATAAAAAGATAATTGAGGTAAAGCTTAATGCGCAAATTTTTTTAATGTTCAAAAAAATATATTTTTCTTCTCTAATGATTTTTTTGAATTTCATTTTTTCTTTTTTTTTATTTTGCAAAATCAAACAAAGTTCTAACTGCTAGCGCATAAATTCTATGTCGAAAAATTTCCTCATGAAAAAGCTCCAAATACATAGCTTTTGGAAGCTCTTTTGCCAACTAAGCGCAACCCCATTTAGAGAGTTTAGACAATGAATTTAAATTCTCTCAAAATAAAGTGTTTATATAGATTAGAAAGCAACGAACGATCAATTTTAGAAGCTAAAAAGATAAAATAAGGCCATTGGTTGACAACATAGAGAACGCTGTTTAATGGAATAAAGGCACTTGGGAGTCATTTGCACTTAATTTTCCGTTACATTTAGTCCACCATGACCTACCCAATCTTCGGCTGAATCTCACATAGCTGGAGGTTCGTTGAGTGGCTCTATGGGTGCGAAATGAGTTCCCCGGTTTAGCATGCATAAATACACATATTGTGTGCCTCTAGGGCAGATTGCAACCTCTCATCCAGCGGCAGGACCCAGCCGCAGTAGCTACATATGGGATAGCATCAGCAAACAGTGACGAGGCACTAATTCGGTTCTTTTTTTTTCTTTACTATCCCTCAGCCACCACAGAGAAAGTTGCATTCCCACAAAATTCTGCTGGCATCCGTGGGACCTCTTGTGATGTCCCGCTAGGGTTTTTTTGTTTTCATTTCTTATTCTATGTTGTGGCAAAAGGAAACTGGTCCATCACACCCTGAGAAATGCGATAATGATATGCGAAAACTATTTATTTTATCCACACATCACATGAAAGTCTTCGGAAAATCTTTTCTTTTTCCCCAACCGCACACACTATTCCCTGAATAAACTGGTCCGAGGGATAATGCATTCTAAATCTTTATTAATTTCCTTCCTCGCAAGATGACACATGCGATTTAGCGACACCCCAATTTGGGTTGTGAGGGGTGATCGGAGAAAACGGAGCGGGCGACCTGGAAAAAAAATCCCCGGGGCGCGTCATGGATGAATAATTGCCGTCCATGGGCTGACGAATTGTATGTGTGGCTCGGGTGTGTTTGTGCACCACCAAAAATGCGTGACGATGGCCAGGACAATTCCAGGTAAGAGAAATGAATAGGCTCCGGAGCGCACGAAGAACCAATCATCCCCCAAACCCCGATATCGGTCGTCGCCACGAAACTGGACGCAAAGGTGCTCAATCTTCCCTTCACAACTCACACACAGGCGTGTTTTTGGCAAAGAATGGTATTTTTCCACGAACTCAGGGTAAGATACATATCTATGTATGTACATTACATATATATTGGTTCTGACTGATATATACAAATAATTTAGCGAGCGAAGAGTCCCACATACGCTACGAAATAATTTGTTTTGACCTATATAAGCGAAAATTTGCCAAATATCGTTTGATTGTCTCTTTAACTGATTTTGTTAGATTTTAATAAAAAAAATGAAAGATACATAAGAGTTTTTTTTTAAATAAATTTTTACATGGCAATAAAAGAATATTTTGACGACTTTTACGTTAAAAGTCAATGAAACAAAAATAAAAGATTTTTATGTTGAATGTTGCCTTTAATTATTATTTTTAATTTAATGTAAAATACTATATAAACAATCCATTTTGTATAATACAGTCAATTAATCTAGATAAATATTAATTTTATCTCTAAATTGAATATTTTAAAAAGTTTGGATGGATTTGAAGAAAAAGAAAAATTTTAAGAGAAAAACCGTTGATTCTAAGTTAGCTTTTCCATGAAAATCCTCGATATATTAATTTCACAAATTCTCACAATCAGTGCAAAAACTTATCTATTCGCAGTTCAGTCCAGCTTGGTAGTTTCTTAGTCTCAATAGTTTAGTGTCTTAATATTAGTCAACCCCTAATTTTATTTTATATATACTTCCCCACCCTTAGAGACTAATGATCCGAGATCCATGAGTAGATAACAAGATTTGCAATTTGATTTTCTTTATCGAGGCTGAGAGGGGTTGTATCAACCCTTGTTGGAATTATATTCACAATCCCTTTACACATTAGCCTGGTGCATTCAGGAGAGAGCCTCCTCATTTGGGGAGACAAAATCCACCTTTAACTGAAAGGTAAATCACGGAGGAATTGGTGAAAGTTGCCATGCTTAAATCATTTCCTCGCCGTTTCCCAGATAAATTCCCGCTGCTGGAGGGGGTTTCTCCGCTCTAATGCAATTTGTCATTCTGCACTGAGCATGCAATCTTTTCAATCTGCACCGAACTCTCCCAGCACAAAGGCATCCCATGGTGTATTCATGGCTCTTCCCGCATTTACACATGGCAGCCGAAATCCTTGAATGCACACACACCCGAGAGCTAGTTGATTAAAAATGTGCGATCCCAGCTTGGGACGCAGAGCTTGTCTTTTTGCTCCGAGTGCACCACCACCACTCAATCCCACCATCGATTTATCTATTTACCACTCACTTGGCCTCTTTTTCCTCTCTTTTTTTTCCCTCCTCAACCCGTGAGCACCCCCGGTGTGGCGCGCGGGGATGAGGGTTGCGAAAACGTCACGTCCAAGTTGCTATGGCTGTGCTGTTTCGGTGATACTTTTCAGTGTCGCCGGATTAGTGCGCTTCTAGAAATTTTTATTTAACCCATGGAGGTTTGCCAGGGACGTACTTTGGCAATTGGATACTAAATCACCGCATCTTCAGCCAAAAATTTTCTTCGAGATGGTTGAGTTCGAATCTGGTGGGCCATCATTTCCTGTTGCAGCGATTTACCAAAGCAAAAAAGAAGTGTAACAAGACACCGCTGGTATGGCAACACAATGATGGTGGGCACGGGATTCCCTTTGGCCCCGGGGGTGCGCGGGACTGCGGGGTTTCATCTCTGACATCTCCGAGCAGATGAGAAGGCCACAAGTGATTTAACTTTTGTACCCATCGCAGGGACATCCACGCCATCACCCGAGGATTCATTTCACAGCGAAGTCCTTTTACAGAGCTCACCGTGCCTGCGTGTTTGAGGATGAAGAGCACATGCTGCGCATTATGGTCCTCTAATTGCCATGGAATGCAATCCTCGGAGCTCTGAATGCGATTTCGGGAATGTCTCGCCATTTTTACGAGCAAGATGTGCACACAATCCCCTGAATTGATTGGAATTGTTGTCCTTCGTTTTTAAAGGTGTTTCTGGGAATTTTTGCATTGTTGATTTCCTTTTTTTTTTGTTAAAAAGGAATTTGGAAATTTTACTGACTTCTTATCTGCCTTTGAGACACATTTGAATTGTGATTATTTTCTTTGGCGCAACAAATTACTTTTTGCATTTTCGGTTACCTGAAAAACTTAATTGTAATTTGAAAATAATTAATGAATTTTAATGATTTTGATCTCAAGAGTAAGAACAATTAGAAAAAGGGATAATTAGGAAAACTAGTTAGTTAAGATCCTTTTAAAGATTTAAAAATAGATAATTTGCAACATTAAAAGTAGATATTTCGTACACTTCAACCCTAAGTTAAACGTCTCAGTTTCTTTTTGCACGGCAATGGAAGCAGACGCAAGCAAAATTGAGCGCGAAAAGGTGGACATAACCGTTTGGTACTACACTGATCCAAAGGGAGACGCACATGGACCATTTGCAGCATCAAAACTCATAATTTGGAAAGCTTATTTTACTCTAAATACTCCCGTTTGGTTTCGTGGTGCAAAAAATCCCATGACTTTTGAAGACTTCCTGCGAATACACGAAGTTCAAGCTAAATGTGAAGATCCATTGTTGTGGGGATCAGAAGAATTCGGCGTTGGGATTGAGATTGATTCAGAAGAAGAAGAGGATGATTTTATTGAAAAAGATATTTCTGATGACGAAGATTTTACGAACCTTTCAAGGAGCGTTGATGAATATAAAACAAAGAAGGAGGATTCTCTGCATAAACCAGGATCAAGCAAGGGTACCGAAGAAACACTTAAACAACCCTCAAGAAAAATTAATGAAAATCATTGCAAATACTGCAAGAAAAGAGCTCAAAAAGCTAAATAACGTTAACATGTTTGATATTAAGATTTATAGAATTAAATTTATTCAGATTATTTTATAAACTTTTTAAATATGTTTTAATCGTTGTAATATTAATTAAAATAAAATTAAATCCATGAGAAAAATATTTTTATTTGTATATATTTAATTTTCTGTTTAATATGAGAATTATTTCAGGTATTCCTTGGCAACTAAAAAAATTACAAAGGACAAAAGAGAAATCGCATTAAACTATGGAAATTAATTTTCCTTTAGTTATGATTATTAATTTCATGTCCTTAGTTCATTTAAATAAAGGCATTTTACATTTTATTTGAAAAATTCTCTTTTATGAAATTGACAGCGTTCACCAACATCCTCGAACGCCGGGGATTAATCTCGCATCCATGTAGTGAAAGGAGTAAATGTGGGAATGTTGCAAAAAGAGCCAAGTCTTGAGTGACGAGTCGAGGCTGAAAATTCACCATACGTCCCATTATCGTGAGGGGTTTATTGTTCGGTTGGCGAATTGAATGGCTGCCATTTATTCAATTGCCAATACCCTGCGATGCGCCAGAGACATTTATTTGTGTAGTCACGAAGGCGACCATATGTGGGCCCTCTTCGTCGGATTTTTAACGCAGCTCTTCACCCGTGATGGACGCCAATAAGGAGGGAGAAAAGCTACCCCGTGCTCAGCATAAATGCTCTTCGTGTGTATTTGTGGGATCAATTCCAGGAATTCGGGTGCACTGTTTATTCCTCATCTCGCTCGCACTTTGGGGTTGTTTTCTCGTGAAATGCACCAAAATGCCGGGGGTAGGACCGCAGTATACGCGATTGCCAAAGAAAAGAAATGCCATGGATGCTTTTTTTTTCACTTTTTCTTTTTGCCTGCTAAACCCATCTTCCCATCATCTCTCCTGCGCACTTTTTTTTCCTGCCCAGCTCTTTCTCCTCGCCACCGAGGCGGTATAAGGATATTTTTTTCACTCTCCTTCAAAAAGCCGCCTGCAAATCTTCATGGCATGGTGGCAGTTGGAAAATTGATTTATTGCCGCCGTCCACTATATATGTACATAGGTACCAAGCATACATATGTGGGGATTGTTGAGGCAAAAGAAAATCGTGTGTGTGATTGCAAAACGCGAGGGAACCTGATTCCATGTGAAGTGGCACACGCATCTCCCAGAACGCGACCCTCCGTTTTGCATTTATTCAGCATAATTTTCCACCGCGCGTTGCTATTATTGTGCCTCCGGAGCCGCCCTCCCCGAACTCATTGTGCGAAAAGGCCCTTCAGACGGCGGTTGGGTTGTGAGGCGCAGATGAAGGGGACGAAGCGCAAATACACGGGAGCTATGCATGCCCTAAGGTCATGAGCAGCGCTATTAGGACGCGAACTCAACCCAAAAATGACTAAAGTAGAGCACTATTGTAATTAATCGATTTTTCGATTAAAAAATGCATGAAAACTTTTTTTTTTATTCTATCTCCCCTAGGGGAAAAACAATAATCTAATAATGTACAAATTAATCAAAATAAATTTTAATTTTTAATCTAAATCTTTTATTATATCAATAAAAGCTCTCCGAAATATTTTATTCCCCAGATAATAAGTTAAAAATGTTGATTCAAGTTCTTTCTTTACCAGTTAGTTGCTGTTTTAAAGAAAATAGCCGTTTCTGAAACTATGAAAAACAAAATTGAGCAAGATTTATTTGTAAGACAAATTAGTCTTTTTGATTTAAAACATTTTTTTTTTAAATATTCTTTTGGTCCTGAAATGCATATCCTACAAGATTATTGAAGCAAAAATGGATTAGTAAAAGAGTAGACAGAAAAGGCAGAAAAAATACTATGTTCAAATAAACTTTGCATTGAGACTCGAACTATGCCCAAAATCAGTTCTGACTGTCTAATTTTGAGGAAAGCTTCTATTACTCTCGTTCCAAAAAAAATTCTTCTTATTTAAATTACTTTTAGACATGATTTGAATTAATATTTTTCCTAAATTTCACAACATATGCAAAGTTAATTTATTTCTAACGTTTTCTTTTAAAGTTTTTTCACTAATAATTATCTTTTTTTTCTCTGTTTATCAGGGCCTGTCTTTATGTTGCCTTTTGTATATAAACTATTATCTCTAAAAGCCAAAATCCAACAAAGTATAACGATCGAGCATTCATCCCAAGCTTTCACCCTTTGCGCTGTTTGTACAAAACGTGAAATAGACGCGCGAGGGCCAGAGATCGCGAATCGCATTTTTTGCTGCGCCTTCGGATGAAAATAATATTCTAACGGAGACGCGTGCACGCGATATTTTCCCCTCGAAAAATGGAAGTTGTTCTCACTAGAAGCGAACTTTTTTTTCTGCCTTCTCTCGGTGAGAATAATGGCAGCACTGCGCGGAATGGCGACAACACAACTTCTTTGTTGCGCCCTTAGAGCCTATGTTGAGTTTTTTTTTCAGAGGGGGATGTGGTGTGAGGTTATAAATGAAATCCGGTTGAAAATTTGCATTTTTTGCCATGGCTTAAGGATACCACTGCGTACTCTCGTCGCACCGCGTCCAGCCACCGCAATTTTTCTCAACAACACGATACCTCGCCATTCAAGTGGATGATGTGAAACTAAATACGCAGCATCTCAGGCTTTTTTGGGCAATTTGCCACCGTCTTGTCATTCGGGGTCGCGTGCTTCTTTGTCTTACCTGCAATTGCTCTTGCGACAACAAAGAGGGTGACTTTTGGTGCTCATTGTGGCGAAAGTCGCGATATTGTTTGCCACCACGCTATCCGGCTTATTATGATGATGAGGGGACGTTGCTTTTGATTTAGTGCCTCAATAGGCGACTTTCGCGGTGGGGTCTTTTTGGTCATTCAAGAGTCTTATGCTGCCATACAGGCATGTCTCAATTTTCTTTCCTCAATGAATTACATACATATTCTCTTTTAATCAGGGTAGATAAACTTTTTCTTTACTTTGGATTATTTAGCGATTTTTTTTTGGGTATCATCTTATTTATTTTTATTCCTAATTCGGGAATTTTTTAGTTGAGATTTTTTTTCTGGTTACGTATAGCAGAAAATATGTCAGGAACATAGATAACTAATTTTCCGATAACGCAAAGTTCTTGATTCTAGAACATCAAGAAAATTTCTTTGTTGTTTTTGAAATTATGTAAAAGCCTTAAACTAATAATTTTCGACTTAAATCTCGATTAAAATCCTTAAAGCTTCTTATACAAGAATGTTCCTTATTAGGCTAATTGTAGTGGCAAAATTTTTAAATCTGCTGAAGTCTAATTAAGGATCTTGTAAATATCGTTAGTATTCTGGGAAGTGAAAGGGTGGTTTCTCAATTTTTTCAGTTTATATTTCAACGCTCCTTCTTAAAATAATTTTTTTGTATTTCCTAATTAAAAAATTCAATAAAGAATAGGATTTAAAGAATTCTAGCAAACTGTTCTTCAAAAATTAAAATCAAAAGAATAAGAAATCATAAGAATAATTTAACCATCTGCTAGAGCTCTTCTTTAAAGATCAAATAAAGAAAATCTTAAGCAAACACGCAATATTTAGCCCGCAGACAGCATGTTCTTCATCCTTCTCTTCCCTCACATGGTATATGCAATTAGCCGAAGATGGTAGAATATTGAGGGCAAGAAGGTACCTGCTTTCTGCAAACACACAACAACAAAAAAGAAGTACATGAAGCTGAAAAGACTCTGGGACTGTTGGGAACAATATGTGAGGCAAAGTGTAGCAATAAAGGAAGATTTCGTCATTGTATGTTGCATGTCAGGCATAAAACACCGGACAAAGCACGGACCCTTCACTTTCGGTGCACAAACAATCGCGCGCCACGGTCAAATACTGCGGGAGTGAATCGCGGACCTCTCGCTCTCTTCCTCTTGACAGGCAGGGGGTGCACAAAAGAAAAGCAGGGAACCCATTTTACGCAGAAATATGCGACAGATGTGCCGCAGTGCTTCAAGGCTTTCGCATCTCCCTCTTGGCACATTATCCACACCTTCCCAAAGTGAAATCCGCTGTATGATTTGCACGAGTTGAGCCAAATTGCCCTGCACTGCGTTATCAATGCCGACGTGCCAACGAGGCGCAACCTCTTAAGGAGAACCTTCATCGTATACGGGGAAAGGACCCGAGATATCATTTTGAGGAAATTGATCAAAAGTCAACTGGGGTCAAACTCATTTTGCCCCGTTTGTTTGGTCATGCCTCCCACACATAACCCCTTCATATACGCATCAGGAGGACAATCGAGAATTTTCATTTTGGTCCGTACGACGACAATGGCTCATCTCCCCCATCTCAGCTCGTCACAAACAGAGACCCATCATACAGCTGAATCTTTACCACATTCATGTCTCCGCATTTCTCGCACATTATCCTTGCAAATACAGAGAGAGCAGAAGGTGGTTCATGTGAATTCGCTTTGTCCCAAAACATTTTGGCCTTTCTCCTTTCTCACATCTTTACATACAATACTTATACATATATATGTACAATGGGTATTTTTTTTCTCACACCGTTATGAAGCCTATGTAACCATTAGAACATTTAAGTTTTCCTCGTAGGTACAAAAAAATATCAGGTTGCCTGTATTTTACCAATTTTAAGGGCATTACCCTATTTTCATTCAAGAAAATATTAATGTTGTACTCTTTATATATTTACATCAGTTTATCAGGAGAAAGAAAAGATAAGTATGTAATGATAAATAATAAAATATCATTCATTAATATTGTTTTTAATGCAAAATTGAAAATTTACTTAGGACCTGTTTTAATAAAATAAAAATTTATTCTTTTCCTAAAAAAATCTAGCTAGGTAGTTCAAAAAAATATATAAGAACTTTTATTATTAAAATAGGAATAGATGTGAGTAAAAAATTCAAAAGCATTGATTTTATAAAATATTAATAAAGAGAGATAGAGGCCATAAGATTAATATAAAATAAAAGTCGATAATTATGAAGGACGACTACGAAACTGAAGGAAAAGCTGAAGGATCAAATGTCCTTCTACTAGTTTATATTTTAAATAAATTATTTATGAATTAATCGGAAATCGAACCTTCGAGTATTCGTTCGAAATTTTTATTTATGTTATTAGAAATTTTCTTGACTTATTAGCCAAATTCTGAAAATATGGTTTTTGTACAAGACCTATAGAGTGATCTTTAAAAAAAGAATAAAAAATATATTTCTTTTTTTTCTTCGTTTTTTTTATTGTTTATTTTTGCAATAAATACAATACAGCAAGACAGCAATTCAAGTAGGTACTTGAATAATCTTTAAACATTTGATAGTGAGTCCACTAAGTTCTACTTTAAAACTTTCTCTCCTGTTCTTGAAAATTAAAAGTAAGCTTGCAAAATTTCAAAAGCACATTCTTTAAGAACACAGTGAAAGTAACAAATGAAGCTTTATCTTATAAAGCTCAAATTGTGTTTAAAAGCTTTAAATAAATATTCTTTTACAAAAATGTGTAAAGAATAGCGCAATAGGTAAAAGTTAGTTTCATGATTTTGACAAAAAGAACGATATTTATGTCGTACATTCCTGCTGCTTTCAGACCGAATGGTCTCGAGGACATCATCAACATAAGAAGGAGGGCTCTTTTATCCTTCCTATTCATATTGTACCACTTGGTCAAGTACAGATTAATGGGAATATTGTCGGTTTCCGAAAAGAAAAAATCACCAAAAAGGCAGTAAATGACCAGTTGTGATGTAACTGTTACGAAAAATATATAGCAAATGGCATTAGAGGGATAAAGTCGAATAAGAACCAAAACCATGATTATTATTCCGCTGTTTAGGGTTATTTCGAAAAATACAGAGAATGAGAAGATATTCTCGTAGATGCGGAACTTTGTGTAGATTTCGCAGTGCATTTTGTGAAGAAGAAGAATAAATCCATCAGCAGTATCATCGTTCAATGAGTCATCTTCGAGCAGTGTAATACATTCGTTGAAGAATTTGAGGATCCCAATAAACATAATGCCCATACAGCCGAAGCACATGACTGGAGCTCCATACAGAAGGATACAGGAACAATAAAATCCAGTCTGAAGATTCATATTCGAAGTCTTAGATAGAATAGGCATTTTCAGTAAGCGAATATCATGAATGTTGTACAGCAAGTTTGCACAGCAAAGACCAAAAATCAAAGAAGAAATGTAAAATCTGCAATAAACGTTAAAAAAATTACTTCTAAGAACTTCTTCAATCTTAAGCAGAATAAGCATTACTTCAAAAAGGCTTTCAGGAAAACCAACACCTTAGTTAGAGATTTTTCTTTCACTTTGGCTAAAATTGGTTCCGAATCATTCAAATAGAAATCCTCAATCCACTTGAAGAGTGACTCAATCTTATCTTCATTGAAGCAGATTGAAGAAAGTTTTGTTAAGAGATTTGAAAAACCAATTACAGCGACTATTCCGAAAAAAATCATTAAAACGTCCTTTTCAACGATAAATTCCACAATACTTAATACACTTGCTATAATACTCAGAAAAATCAAGCAAGGAGAAACAATTCTTCGGGCAAATGGATATTTGGAAAATACTCCGAAATTCAATGTAAGCAAATGTATAGAAAAGAAAATGATTTTTGTAATTTTCACAAGTCCTTCTTTTGACTTAATTTCCACCATTTTTGCTGCACAAGAAAAACTCGGACTTCCCTTCACAAACTAAGATTTAGATCTGTGTTTTGTGCTAATATTTTCGCCGATTATATTGCAAATCAAAATCACTGAATTATGCAAAAGATATTGAAAACAACAAATGGGATTTTGTCCACGATTCACTTGATGAATATTTAATTTGAAAACTTTTGCAAAATTTTTGTTATATTTTGTCCATATTTTGCAACAAATTATTTATATTTCATGACAAAGGTGCAAAGAATAAATAAATAAAATGTGGTTTTGCGTCAATGAATAATACTGATTCTTGTGTAAGTATTAAAAACTGGGTCATGAAAAAATTAATCCGTTTTAAGGGTTTAAAAAGCTTGTCATCATGAAAAAAAATTCGCTAAATATTTATTTCAAAGAGATTCTTTTAAATACAAAAAATCTCAAATTACAGTGAAATCAATTGAAAAATACTATTTAAATATTAATAAACTAAATTTATTTTAATAGGAAATTAATTATTTTCCGGACTTAAATCTTTAATCTGAAAGACATTTAGCTTCTTAGCTTTTCATTTGAATTTTTAATGCCCATCTAAACCTTTCCAAGAATGAATACACAATATATTTGAATTAGGTATTGTTATTTATTTTAAAAATTTAATTTCTTTTGACTATGAAAGATTCAAAAATTAAACTTCTAAAATTAGATCCTAAAATCTCACATATTTTCTATTTTTTTTGGTTCTTTAAGTTTTTTTTTCTTTCCAACGAAGAAAAAGATTTTTTTATGGATAAGTTTTTTCATGGTTTTAATGTAATTTCACAGAGTCACCCTGTACCCTTGGGTCAGTGACAAATTCTCGCGAATCCATTCTTCGGCGTCCTAAGCCATGTACATATATGCGGAATGAAGTATGTATACATCTTGCTATGTGTATCATATGGTATGTTTGATATAAATTTCGTCCAGAGTCGCCATCATGAGTCCACCGCATAGTGGGTGCGACAGAGAGGGTCGCGAGCACCAAACTTGGGGGCTAGAGTGAATACGATTGGGTCGGAAAATGGTGTGGAAACCCTCGCTGCTTTCCTACACGACGCTGGTGGTGCTCACTCAGTGTGAGATGCCCCACAAAGGAAATTACTGACGCAGCGTCGAGGGGATGGGTTGTCTTCCTTAGCGGCCGGAGCTATAAGCGAGGGGGGTGTTTCGGGTCTTTTGGGTTATATGGTGTGTTTGTGTGTGTTTGTGGGTGGTGATGTCGGTGCGGGGGATGAGGGATAGGCCATTGTGAATAGCGCAGCGGTTTTAGATGCTGTATGTGGGTGGTAGGAGGGTGGTATGTGCCATGTATGCCGTGTGCAAAAGGGAATTCACAGCACATGGTGACGACGGTCCGTGGAAAGACGAAGGCGACTTAGAGGGGTTCGAGCGCGGTGACCAGGAGGGGTTTTTGCCTCTCTTGCCATATACAACAATATAATACGAAAATGGAATAGGGGGCGAAGGGACGCGCGAGAAAAGGGAAAAGCGAAGAGAGAGAGGATTGAGCTGATGGATATTGAAACACAGCGCGCACCCACATGACCCCCATACCACCCGCGCAAATGTGGGTGAACGTAGGGGGTGGGTACGGATGTGTGTTGTCGAGATACGAAATGGCGATGGGTTTGATGACGGTGAGGGCTACCGAATGAGATTTTCGCGTCAGTCTTCCTTCTCTCCTCAAGATAATAATGGTGACTGGAGGGTGATTCACATATCTCCGGCAAAAAGGGGAGAAAGAGCCATACCATCAGCAGGGGTTGTTCAACCATCAACCTCTGCATATATGCTATAGCATACACAGCATGTGATGCCTGAGAAATTCGATTGGTCACCATTCACACAAAAAATATTTTATCCCAAAATACACACTGCGTGAAAATCCACAGAGATTTCTAACTTCTTAGCTAAGAGCAGGGTTGAGGAAAATCTCTCAGAAAGCTTTAAATGCTTCGATTTTTTTCTCGCAAAAGAAAGTTCAAAGATTCTTTTTTAGCTTTGCAAATCTTCTTAAAAAACATTCTAAGAAGTATGTAGGTATAAAAAATTCTTATTTACCTTCAGAGTGTGTTCTATATTTTTTGGAAAACATAAAACCACCCCCATCGTCCAATTATTTCTGGCAGCGTACCAAGCAATTTCTTCTTGATAAACATATGGCATTAATATTTTTGCAAATTCCTGCAAAGTGCCACAAACACTGGGATATTCTTCGATGTGCATGCACAGTGCGACGAAAAGGACTTCCGGACTATGGTATAAATTTTAAATTCATTGGACTCGCGTACGTGAATCAATATCGTACTCTTCGCAGTCCCGAAAACCCCAAAGTGATCACTGTGGAGCCATGGCTAACCCCACTCTTGAGCTCCTCTGCGGTATTGCGCTGGAGAATAAACCCTCCCCAAAAACTACTATAATAACACGTACCCGAGGTGAGTTATAGGCAAGAACACCCGAGAGGGAGGGCGCATCCAAAGGGATACATACCGTACACACCATACAGCACACGGAGCAAAGTGTGAGGCATTTACCGCGTTTTCTATTCCGCTGGGACACTCTCCGGTGGCGGAAGACTCCGCATCGTAACCATGGTTGTACACACCAGCGGCACCCCAGAAAGGCCATCAAGAGGAATATGCGATGCCTAAAGCCGCCTCAGTCATCCCCGCAAAAGTATCCTAAAGCCCAGAGACCTATACGTGGCGGATGGGAATGCGGGAGAAGAGAGAGCTGTAAGTTATGGTACTTGATATGAGAGGCTCACCCGAAAAAAAAATATGGAAAGGAACAATTTCTCCCCCGTCATCCGCACTTTCCGCCATTCTCTCCGATGTTTCTGAATAAATTATGATACGATCGTCGCACGTTCAATTTTTTTCTAGGCACTTTCCCCAACCACCCCCGCAGGGTGGCAAAAAAAGGATGTACGTAGTACACACAAAAATGCCACAAACTATATTCCGCATGATCCAATTTAATAAGATGGCACAGGCGGAAAGTGCTGAAAGGTCCGGGGGATGGGGGGTGGATGTGGAGAGAATGTGAGTGATAAGGAGATGATGAAGTGAGTTCAGTGTCCAAATTCACTACAAAATTGTATTCACCCCTCATGTGGCCGTGTCAATTAGTTCCAATCAATCAGCTTCTTAAATCTCCACTAAATTGTCTATAAAGCAACCACCCTCCGACCCAACTTCCACCCTATGAAGCATGTACTGTACAATTGAGACAATTCTAATCCTCACACATTTACTCACAGTCTATACGCTGCAGGTATAGAACTATTTAAGAAAATGATTTTAAAAAATGTCACAGCTATTGCTTTTGTTAGCTGCAGTTTAGAAAATCTATTTTAATTAGACATAATTTTTTTTTAAATAAATTTTTCCACAAAATCTTTCTCATCTTTGAAGAAATGAATCATTCTGCAGAAGTTCTTGTAAACTTTTATGGAAAAATTCAAAATTTCCTTGGAAAATTAATTTAGAAGCAATAAGCAATTTTCATTAAATTCTGTATTGAGGGTTAAGAAAAAACTAATTTGTGTATTTAAAAAAAATCTAATAAGACTTTTATGTTTAAAATATTATTTAAATTTGCCTTAGAACGTTTAGAGCAAAGATTAAGTAAAACCGTGACAAACAGAAGAATCATTGGTATAAAAAGCTAACTCGGCTTTCACCAATCATCCACCCCCTATCGGTTTTCGAAACGAGTGAAAGAAATGAAAATTTTCGCCAATTTTGTGATGGCTTAGAGCCCAACGGGAGGGAGAACATATATACACGACTTTCTAAATTTCCATTTGACGATGAGAAATAGCCTTTCGGGGTTCTCTTCCTTTTCCACACCCCACACACACACGCCATATATACTTTTTGCTTCCCGGGCGCGTCCTTTTTCGCCCCCTTTTTTCGTTCGGGGTACAGCAGCGGCACACCAAATAAGCAATAGAAACGGAGACAAGATCATGAAATCGAAAAGAATATTCGGAGGGTCGGGGGTGGAAAGGCTGGTGTTCAAGAAAAAAAATATCGAATGTGTTTGTATAAAAATAAATTGAGGCAGCTTTAGAAATCGTGTCCATTTCGCAATCTCTCTCTCATGGCGTCTTCATATCTTATTCCCTGGCTCTCAATGGTTGACGGAACACATTCACCAAGAGCAGTGGCTCCCCAAGCAAGAGAAATGAGATAGAAGGAGGACCCGAATGCCATTTTCCAATCTAAATTGGAATTTCGTTTGATGTACAAGAGAGACTGGGCTCCTTCTCCAATTTCGATTTGTGTATTTGTTCAGGTTTCGCGTTCATTTCACCAGGACTTGTGGAGTACATATATATAACGTCCCACCCCCCGGGAGGCGCATCCCGACCCTCTTCCTAACTCAACACACCCACCCATGAGTCGGTGGCATTAGTTATATAAGATGGTGAACAAGAACAACATGAAAACGTATGCGACGTCATCATCTCCTTTTTGGTCATATAAACGAAAATTGAGTTTGCCCGTTTATAGTGCGGGGCTTTCCGATGGAAAACGTGGGGTGGACACTTTCACCACAAGGCGAGAATATATTTCGAGGAATTTCACAATTCATCCAATTTTCTATTCTATTTTTTTTTATTAATAAAAATAAAAAAATTGAGAAATATATTTTCTCTCAAACTATCCCCTCACATTCTCATAGCAAATTGGTATTTTTGCATGCTATGGCATCTCCGGGCAATGGAATGACGAAAAAGATCAATTTGTTTCATTTTTATTTAAATGAACAAACATATTGCTTCTTTTGAAGAATAAAATGTCGAAAAAAGGTCGATACTCTTTTAGTTTCTAATCTGAATGAGATATTTTGTTATGATTTTCGTTAAATTTCAATTATTTTTACTCGAAATGATTCAATTTTAACCCTGATATGCCCAGAAATTTTTTGAAATATTCAAGTTTGACTTGAAAATTATTATCTAGAAAAGTCAATTTTCAACCAAAATTCCCATTAAAATTCAGTTAATTCAATTTTTGTGAAAATAGAAACTTTTTACGCTCAAATTTTTTTTTTAATTTCTAATTGGTTTTTCAATGGGTACATCTGGGTTAAGTCTGCAAAATGTTAAGTAAGGACTCGAAATCTGACCTTTTAGACACGATTTAATTCATACTTAAATATACAATTTTTAGCCAAAAAGCCCAGAATGGTAAAAAGTTTTGAAGTTGTGAAAATTTATTTAAAAAAAAATGTTTTACAATTTGTCATGCAAATTTTTAAGGATTTTAGTTAATAAATTGATTTTTCTATGCCGTTACTTCGCGAACATTTTCAAAAAAATTAGGACATATCTGAGTTAACCCTTTAAGGTTTTTTGGGTCATACGCTGACCAAAACGTGAAACATTTTATTTTTTCAATTATTTATGAATGTAATTGTTTTTCCATGTTACAAATGCATCAAATTCACGCATAAGGGGTCAAAGAAGACGTTCTGAGTGAGAAAAGTCCTCTAAAAAAATTCATAGAATAAAAATCGCGATAAAATATCGCATGTTTCAATGTTTTTATGTTTCACGTTGGACGTTAAAGGGTTAATGCTACGTACAATAAAAAATTAATCAAAAAAATTGTTTGAAGCAGATTGTACTGCGGACCTCAACTATATTGTAATGATATACAAAGCCTAATTATTTAGTAGATGATATTATTGTCATCAACTGTGGTTAGGCGAGTTAAGTTAAAGAAAATGTATTATATGTAATTTATAGAAGCCGCACAACTCTGTGGTAAAGCAATTTTCAAAGTAATAATTTTTTCAATGCAATCTAAATGTTTCTTCGTGAAGAGCTCATTAAGGTAATAATAGTAGCTCCTTAAGGAGTTGACTGAAAGAATCATTTCTTCATAAAAAAAATTCACAAAATATTTTTTTCACATAAAAAGCTTTAGGCTTTAAAGCTTTCAATGATACAATGTGCAATATCATAGCAAATCGCTTTAGCTCTTTCGCCATACATACTAATCGGAAAGGTAAACGCTTTGGACAGATTCTCAGCTCTTTCGATGACGGGTTGCACTTGCAAATTTGAGCGTGATGCCGCCATCAAGTGCATCACCGCGTCCGGTGTGTATGCAGAATGAAAAAAAGGTAGCAAAACACCCCGGAGTGGCTGGGAAGCGCGCAAAAAGATATGGAGGTATGAATATTCAGTTTCATGCGATCGGAAGCTATGCGCGAAAGAGGAAACCCAATTGACCGCCGTGGACAAAAAAGTGGATCGTTTTTTGTGCATTTGGGGCTGAACAATGCATTTGAGTGCAGAAAAGTGGATAATCGTGACACTTCATGTGAACTTCCATCAACTGATGCGTCCCATCTCGGGCAATCCACGGGATAATTGGTGGTGAGACCACGACCGGACAGGCACGCATGGCGTGGGGCCGCGGACGGTGGCGATGGTGGGCAACAGACGGTGAATGAGGAGCAAACCTCGCCAAATTTGACGGAGGCACCACAATAAAGGGAAAATTTTTAGTGGAGAATAATGCGAATGAAAGAAACCTGTTGGTATGTTTCGCGTGCAATTAATATTTTTCACCGACCCTACCACGCTAATGGCTCGCAAGTGGGGTCGATGCGGAGACCTTATTTCGTGGCAGAGAAATCCCTCAACCGAATCACAATGGTCATTCGTTTGCCCTTCGAGCCAAATTGCGCGGATGTTTTTTGCAAAAGCAGCAAAAAATAACGCGGGGGTAATTAAGTAAGAGAAGTTGCACTGTCATTATGTAAGAGCAAATGCGAAAATAAAATAAGCCTGGTATTTAAAGTGCATAAGATAATTTAGTTATGATTTCATGAGAAGGGAATTGAGAGTGTTTGGATGATCTTATCCTTTGCAGATAAAATTTAAAAATATTTTATGTTAATGAGTACATATAGCAAAAACACAGTTTAGTTGTTAAAAATTGCATTTAAAAATGTTTATTTATTTTGTTTATGCATTAAGAGATTTTTCTTATTTAATTAACTAACTGAAAAAATGATTTGAAATAAATTTTAATAGAAAAATTAATTTTCAATTAAGATCTAATCACTATAGAAGACATTTTGCAAGAAAATATAAAGGAGTTTCTTTATTTTGGGGCCCTCGCAATATTATGCGAAAATAGGTATACAGTTTAGGCACGAAAAATACTTTAGAGCATAATAAAACATTCAGAAAAATTTAAACAAACTAAAATTCACATACAATGAGGGGCGTGTTTTGTACTTTTTCGCATAAAATACTGTATTTAGCTCATTATATACGTTTCATGACTCATTAAAAAATTACGCTACCGATTTGTATCTTTGAACAATGATATACATAGACTAACAGAACAGCTATTTTAGATTATTTTATGCTAACCATGAAAAGCTTCGATTTTCTTTATTTTTAGTCTTTCTCTTATCTTATTCTCCAAATTATTTAAATTATCTACATAAAGTCCTCACATTAAGTATAGTAAATCTAATAAATACCTACATATTAGATACAAGTTAAACTGTATCAACATGTTTAACAAACATTGATTACATTATAGCTTCAATTTAATCCAAAAAGTCATAAATCTCTTAAGTAAAATAATTTGCATAACTTTCTCTTTTATTTCCTCGACATTTCCTCAATGTCAAAATCAAAACTTTCATAATCGATTTGCATGGAAAATGGGCAAAACAGAGACATTTTCTTCAGTCAGCAAGTTCATTGCGATATTGAGTGGAAAGGTGCTTAAGTTTGAATGATTTTTTATGGCCTCGTTTTTGGGTCCACCAACATAAAGAGAAGTATCCACCCGTAGGTGCCAGAGTGGAAATGGGGTGAAAGTTGAAAAGTTTCTCTATGGCTTGTAGTTGACACTGAAGGGCGCAAATCAAATCTGGTAGAAAACAAAGGAAAATCTTCTGGCAGACTTCTCGCGCGATGCGTGTTCCGTAAATTACTCAACACAACTGCCAACTGGGGGGTGGGTGGTATATCAAAACCCTTAGCTTGGGTTTGATATTACATATATGCTACTATATAGCTGTATCTTTTGGGTTTTGTGAACCATTTTCAGCAGCCGAAAACCACCAACCCAAGCGTCCCAACATATACCTACAATAAATGTATATGTATGTAGCGAGAGCTGTAAGCTGCTGCGAGATATACAACCTCGATTCCCTATGTGCTTCACATCCCGTCGTTTTGACCCTTGTCTGTCTTACATCCTCGCAGATGGGAGCCCCTATAGTGGCAGCTATAGAGCGCGACACAGGCGTCGAGGGTGGCTGGGATGAGGGGGTGGGTTTGTGTACGGCACATAAGCAGTCCGTGTGTGTCAGGATTAATCGAAACTCACCCTCTTGGTGCCATATACCAGCGGCGGTGGTCTTACATCCTTCGCAAGTTACCCACCCCCCGTGTGTCCCTCTCGGTCCAATTTCTCGCGCGAAGCATAGGCGAGAACGTCGGAGATCCGCCGCTGGCACCGAGAATGTGTAACTGGGTGGAAACTGTGAGAGGGTGTTTTTGGCGAATCTCGCAATACCTCCCCCGTGGTAGGTTGCTTTAGCTATAGCAGTGGGTAGGTTTTTGGGATACTCTCTTGGCGTTGCTACTACCACCGTATATATACATCTGTATGTACTTATACATATATTGAGACGCCTCGGATCAATATTTTGAAACTTGACCGAATATACCTAGTGCGTGTTTCGTCCACCCCAAGAGTACATACACTCCGGGGGTTTACGGTGACGAGGGGTGCAGCGGGGTAAGGATAGAAGTAGATCTGAAGGCGATGCTGGAGCACAGAAGAGGGTTGGGACACAGAGCGAGAGGAAACTCTAATGTTTCACTACCCACCGGGTCCACTGCCGCCCATTTCAACGGAACAGAGAACGGTCATGGGGGATGCTGGCGGTGAGGAACGGGGTATACGGACTCTACAGTGCTGTTGAGATGGATATTGTGCGGTTCGGTCCCGGGGTGTACATTTGAGGGGGCTGGATGTTCTCCCAGATGTGTGTGGGTGGTTCGAGTACCAAGATGATGGCGATTGTGGAGGCAACACGAGATTGAAGGGGATGACAGGGGATCCCAAACCCAATATTATGTGTGCGCCCCACAGCATGTATGTACATATACAGTGTCATGACCAAAAGGACACGTGATTGAGATGAAGATATTCCAAGTTGGCGGGTTGGATGTAATTGAAGTGTGTGAGAGATCCAAGTTGGTTAATAATTAAAGCCGCTTACATATGCGACGAGAACGTCGCACTTTGCCATTACGGGGACGAAAGGAACGACATGCGGGTCGCGCGGGGGTGTGAGAACTCATTTGCAACGTGCTCGACACCGCACACGAAACACCGAGGATGGTTTGTTATATAAATTCATGTGCGTTCACATGATTAGGACCATTTTCACGCAAAACCATGTCTTTCTCTCCCTCGTTTGTGTGTTGCTCGCACTCATCTCCCACTCTTCTACCCTCCCCAAAAAACCCATCCACGCGCTATCAAAGATGCGAGAGCGGTTGTGTATGTTATGTACATACATATTTTCGATGAAATCCCAGCGATGATGTGCGGTGGTTCGGCCCAACCTCACCTCCAAAGCATTTACAAACAGCAATATTCGCAATTGCCACCGTTTCTAATTGCAAAAGGATTTCCAGACATTTTGCATTCTCTTTGACATGAAAATACTCCGGAGCCGAAATTGTCTCTGGAATTCTATATGTATGTTGGGGGGTAGGTAACAATTGCTAAATCACGGGAGAAATGGAGATAGAAAGAGAGATTGGGGTATTAGTTGCAGCAAAGACAATGTAGGACATGCTGTAATTAGAAACTGCATATTTATAAGAAGTGCTACACATGTTAAGGGGTTACATACAAAGTTTGTTGAATTAGAAAGGAATCCAACTTGTATGAGGTTTGCCTTGAGATTTTTGATAAAAGGCACAATAATAGAGGTTTATGAAAAAGTTCTTGCAACATTAATGTAGCAAGTTAAAGATACAAAATTCTAAATCTATCTGTAGAATATGTAATTTTTATGCTTTCTGATTTAAATAACTTTAAAACGATTCGACGACAATTATTTTTTCCTAAACTTCCGTACTAAATCTGGTTTAAGTTTTCTTAAAAAAGGCCTTTCTAAAAAATCATTAATTTAGCACACAAAACTTATGTCTGACTTTAAAAGCTTTAATCATACATAAAAAAAAAACTTAAGCCTGATCCAACACGCTTAATCCTAGCTCAAAAAAACTATAAATATGGCTTAAAAAACTTAAGACTGAATTAATTAGTAGTAAATTTCATTCAGAAAGAGTTCATAAATTTACTTAAATTAAAATTTAATCTTCTAAGTACTTACAACATATGAGTTAAAATGTTGATGGGAAATCAAGAAAAAAGTTATTTTCTTTTAAATCTTGCACAGAGAATCAAAACATAAATTCCAACAGGATTTAAAAAGCTGAATAATATGTTATTGTTTTAATTGTTTTAATATGTAGTTCTGAAAATTGTTTCACTAAAATCTTTAGAGCTTTTAGTTTAAAAAAGAAATAGGGGATGAGAGAGAACTTTTAATACTAAATTTTACTTAAATCAAAAATATTAAGATTTGATCTTAAATTGTTAGAATTTATCTCTATTTGTTTAAAGGTAAAAGTTTTTTTGATTTTATTCCAAGTGGATTACAAAGTACCCAAATAGTCCTTTTTTTTCGAAATTTCCCCGAAAAAATGGGAAAAATACATAAAAATTCATCCCTTCAGTTTAAACACAGAACATTTCAAGCAACCCCTTTCTCAAATATCTTCTTCCCTTATGCTTTTCACTTGGAAGAAATATTTGGGGAGAACTTCTCAAAATTTCCCTCTGTCAGGTATTTGCAATTAGTGATGCGATGCTGCCCAAAGGCTATCTTCATATACATTTAGGTTTGTATACAAAACTCTTGTCCGGATTCCCCTCAATGCGAAAATTTTAATAACACTCTTTGCCTTAGCTGGCCAATTAAGTTTCTTCCTAAACTCACATTAACTATGCATATTATATGAGTGGTGTTTGGTCAATTGGGCGGTTGTTTGAGTGAATACGGTTAATTTTCTGTGTCCATCGCACGGAACACGCATAGTTGATTAGTAGATGCGTGCCGAGGGTGGATATGTAGTCCACGTACCTTCATTTGGGTAGGTGGGCGATGACTAAATGGGAAGTACACCCAACTACAATTGCTAATGAAGTTCTCATCTCTGATTCCGGTGTGTCTTGGCCCCCCAACCACCCTCCCGATGAAGATTGAATAGTGGAAGAGATTTCAGTGATGCTCCCTCCTGCTCAACATAGATCAACCCATTTGGGTGGTGGTGAGAGCATAGAGTGCTAACAATCTCCCTCAATTATTGAACGTCTTCTAAGAAGTTATGGGGGTTGTCGAGGTGGTTTTCATCTGACAAGACTATAGGGGGTCTTATGTGTGAATTTTTCATTCAATATCCGGTGCAGTATTGCCCGATTGGTGGCCATTTCGGCGATATGGGGTTGGAAAATCGACGACCGGAATAGGGAAAGGCAAAAAAAAAACGAATATTGAAGTGCGGAGGAAGGAGATGGATGAAGGAAAAATCTACGGGAAATAAGTTGAAATAAACAGCAAAGCGGACGGGAAAAGTAAAAAAAAAAATGGCGAAGGGGCCAGGAAAATGTATAATACGATGGGACGAAAGAAGGGTTTGACTTTTTTTCCGTATTCGCCTTTTTCTCCCCCACATCCCCTTGGGTCGCAAAAATATGTGCTCTCTCTCTCTTCGAAGCGTCCGTGAGATCCCTGTAACGCGGACGCGTACATATATTGTGTGCCATATTGGCGGTGGGTGTTTGCTTGGGTGGGGTTGGCAAGAAGTGGCAACTCAAACCATCGCCTTATTATTCACGTAGAACTTCAACCCGAACAACCATCCATCCATCCGTCCACTTCGTCCGCTTCAGCGCTGACCACCTCCTCAAACTGAGCAGCGTCAGGGGATGGTCTAGCGGGAATAGCAGGGGGTCAAACTCTAAGGCCGGGTGGCACAGTTGCCATTCCCCATTCCAACACACTTCCCACCCACTCTGACCAACCCATCGTATACATAGAACGGAGAGCCAAGATGAACGGACAGGCAAAACGGACGGATGGATGGAATGGATGATGGGGGCACCAGAAGGTACAGGCGATGAATGCTGAAGGAATTGGATGGAAGCGTACATACAACTCCGTACCACACATATGTAACCAACATGGCATACATAAGTGCTCGGGCAGGAGCTGTATATACATATATCCTACAGAGAAATTCTAAGTTGAAACCTCTATAGGTACGTTCAGCACACACAAGATGTGAACTCACAGAGTGAGTGGGTGGAATGGGGGACGAAAGGGTGGGCGCGAGGCGGTAGCTTGGCTACCAGAGATGGCCACAGGCCGCATCGCAAATGTGTGTAATGCACGGTTGTGAGGGACATGAAAGTTTCTATTCCTCCTCCTAGATGGACCATATATATACGAGGGTTTCTCAATACACAGGCATTAGACTTTTGAAGTGGAGAAACCGCACCGGGGGTGGAATGGTGAAACGGACCGAGAGTTCCATCAGAAAGCTTCCCAATCATCCTTCTGTTCGTCCATGCGGCAAAATCTCGTGAACTCTGCTATTAGAGAGTAAAAAAAATGAAAATTAATCTTCAGCTACCCCTCTTAATGCAAAATGTCATCCCCATAGGGAAGATATGAGATTGATTTTGCACTGTGTAAAGTCTTTGCAAAAAGTTGTGATTTTACAGTAAATTGAAAACTCTTTAGTTTAGGTGTAAATGGGTTTTAATGAATATTTTTGAAAATAATAAATCTTTATAATAATGGCCAAAATCTGGCACTGTAAAGCTTTCATTCAATTTTTTCTTTTAAAGAAAGAAGAAAATTAAGCACCACGAATCACACGTTTTTAGCTGTGATTCTTTCTTAAAAGAAGCACAGCTTCTGTGTACACTCAAAAATCGAAAGTCGTCAGATCGGGCTCAAACTTGGGATGAGCACGAATTAGGGTCCCTACATTCCAAAAAACGGTGGCGCCAAAAATCTTTCCGTCCGTCCGGCCGGCCGTCAGTCCGGAACCTTTCGCTAAATTACAAGAGAACGGTAATAGATAGAGACTTCCGATCAACGGCAAAGTTCATATATCAGGTGGAGGACATCCGATTATGATGTCAAATCCAACCCCCCACCCTCCCGTCCGCCATTTTGAATAACCCCCAAATTTTGTTTTCGCTATATCTCAGCCCCTATTATAGCTAGAGGGCTGAAATTTTGATATGTTGTAGGGGCCATCAAGAGCTTTCCAACGATACTTCATTTTCGAAAATCGGTCAAGCCGTTTAGTCAATATGGCCGACACAATTTTTCATCGAAAATCGACCATAACTCGAAAACGGCTTTACCGATTTTGATCAACCCGGGCTCAAATGAAAGCTCTCAACAAACCCTACAACTCTCTAGAACATCAGAAATTTCAAAAGTGACCGCTAGGGGGCCAAAAATCAAAAACAAAATTTTCGATGAGTTTTCGATGAATATCTCGAGCACCGCTTTATAGATTTGCTTCATATTTTGATATGTTATAGTTGACTATAATACCTAACACCATGCCAAAAATGAAGAAAATCTATGTAGCCGTTCCGGAGATATCGCTTTTTAAAGTTTACGTGTCATGTCTTAAGCTTTTTAAGTGCAGCGCCCCGCGAAGCGGGGCGTTTTATATATACATATACAAAAGTAAAGTAAAATATATATAAATGCATAGATATATACATTATATATACATATGAGCTCCGGTGGCCGAGAGGGTTTAAGCACGACTCTTGGTCATACCTCCCCGGAGTAGAGGGTTCGAATCCCCCTGCGGTTTTTTCGCCGTTCATGGCCCGTGCTTCCTATCCTCTCTTTCCTTTCCATTCCACAGTTCATCCTTTCCTGCTCTAACGCACGTTTGTGTCGATTCGAGGCGGAGCCTAACTGCAGCGCCATCTATCTGGTAGAAGATGAAAGCTACGCTCACCGAGTGCCCAGAACTGTCTCCCGGTGGCTAAGATGATCGACTGCCGGCGGCCTGCGCCTAAAGTTACGGAATTTCAACTTGGACCGACTGACCTCTGCCGCCGACAGGATACTAATATCCCCCCCGCAGTCAACACAGTCTCTACTAGACTCCGGCGCGGTGTACCATTCCAGGAGGATCTGCGCGCCAATTACAACATACCGCAAATTGAATTTGTAGAAAAATTGTATAGTGTGTAAAAATCTGAATGGAATGTGAATAAACAATATTATTATTTATTATTTATTATTATATAAAAATGCAAAGATAAATATATATAAACTGCAAAGATAAAAATTAAATATAGCATGGATGGAACAGTATAAAGCGAAAGAACGGTAAGTAAAACTTACGGGCTGTGATTCTTTCTTTGTCAGTGAAATGTGAAATTAACGGAAAATTGAGGATGGGCAAATTTTGAGGAAGGCTTTCTCGCGTACCGAATCACAGCCAACGCCCACGATTAAGGCTTCTCACAAATTATCTGCGCGTTGGCTGTGATTCGGTGCGCGAGAAAGCCTTCCTCAAAATTTGCCCATCCTCAATTTTCCGTCAATTTCTCATTTCACTGACAAAGAAAGAATCACAGCCCGTAAGTTTTACTTACCGTTCTTTCGCTTTATACTGTTCCATTCATGCTATATTTAATTTTTATCTTTGCAGTTTATATATATTTTTTCTTTTATCTACGCTCGAAAACTAACTCCAAAGCAGAACAATTTTAAGCGTTTAATATTTAATCTCAAATTTTCTAAAACTTCGAATATTTCAAGAATATACGTTTATCTTATTTAGTATAGTGCTAAGAAAATCATAGTTTTATTTATAAAACTTAAAAAATTTAGCGGAATTATATATAACAAAATTTTCATGATTGAATCTTTATTCAAAAAATCCCAAAAATTTTCAACAAACTATAAAAGTTTATTTTTTTAATTATTTGAATAATTTTTTTCTATAAAAATAGCGTTAGATAATTCAAGAAAACACATTCAAAAATATGAATTTTGAATATAAAAGTTTTTCCAGCGTTTTATTGGACAATTTTAATGTTTTTTTTTCTAGAAAATTAGAAAAATAAAATAGAAAACTAAAAGATTTCAGATGAGATAAAACATTATGTTTTTGAATTGATGATTTTTTTTTAAATAAAATTTAAATATCTTATGAAGACAAATTCAGAGCAAAGCAAAAATCTTAAACTTTTCTTAAGAGCTTTTTAGCAGTTTCCGGACAAACATATGTATATTTTCTGTTTATATCTTTCTTTTCTATGATTTTGTTTCGCTGAAAAAAATATAATTTTTGAAAACTTGTAATGATTTTGTAACATCCAAAAAAATATATTTCTTAATTTTCTAAAACTATCGCTGGAAAGCGAAGAAAATTTGTTTTTTTTTTTAGTAGAAGTACCACACCCTACCACTAACTCTCTTGTTATACCTTTACCCCATACAATGCTAATAATCTTCCTTTCCAGAAGGAGTTGAAAGAATAAACATTATGACTGACCATGTTGTTCTTAGCGTGAGAGCATCCTTGGGTTGACACACCTCCATGCCCGAAAGCTAAAGGAAAATATTTTGACAAGCACTGGTGTATTTCGGATCTATATACATATATACATCCCATCGTACTGACCACCTCCTCCCATTTGGAACCACATCTCATTCTCATGTGCAGAGAATGTCCGCGCGCAAATGGCTCCGTACGTATACTTGGGTGTACGTAAACATATAGCTTTAGGTGCTGACCCACCCACTCTTGCCCCATCCCAATGGCACCGTCGCTAGAATATGCATACACTAGCAAGTGATCAAGGATATGTATGCTCCACATAGCAGATATGGCCGTACGAGGAATATAGAAGCTGGACGTTTGTGTACCTTTCTCCCCATTTTGCCACACAAAGCAACGACGAAGGAGCCATAGTTCTCAGAGTTCTCATCGTCCTTCCCGGTATCCCCTCCTCCCACCACACCCATCCCCGAGATAGCACCCTGGCGTCCTCAGCGCGATGGTGAATTTCTGACACGGCAAACTACAGAGAGGGAAAGGCAAGGGGGGTTGCTCACTCGGGAGCGGAGGAGGAAAGCACATTCTGCGGCGAAGAGAACTCGGGGTGCTTCTTGTTATATGTGGGTACCATCTGCACAGGGTATTATACTGGGAGATTGGGAGGCGGTGGGGGCGGATAGCGGCATCAGCAGAATAGTTGAATATCAAGCGAAGACCCGGACTATAATGGTGTTTGCATCGCACGGACAGCGCCAAGCATGACCACGGCTTCCTCACAAAGGAATGTTCCGTATTCTCTGTTTCTGATGTGTGGGGACGATACCCAGAAAGTGAGGGAATTCACCCAACCACCCCCAAACAAGAGGGGTTTTGTGTGTGGGGATAGAGCGAGGGCGAGGTAGGGGGTGGCAAGTGGGTTTTAGTTGAGGAAACTACACAAGGAACCATATAGTCGTACACAGAAAGCTTCAAGCTCTCCAAACTCCTTTGTTGCTTATAAGGTGCTCTCAAAAGCAGAAATTTCGAATAGGGTGATTGATAAAGCCATGGCAAATTTGCTATATATGTACATTGCATATATATCTTTATGTGGGAGTTTAGCATGGACTTTCCACCTCACACATGACCCGTAAACAACTACACAGAGCGCACCCATGCGCGTTTTTATGCAAGATCTCTCCTTATCATGCCGAAATGTGGGGCAATAAAACGTGTCGGTGTGATATAAAAAGTTTATTTGATTTAAAGTACCACTTAAGCAGTGCCAGGCAACAATAAAGCAAGATTTAGCAGCTCGGTATGTAGCAGCTCAAGATGTTCCCAAATGTGACGTCTTTCGCAATTTATCTAAAAGTTGTATAAGAAATCAACAAGTGCATTTATATTTTTCAGACTGCACCGCACCACTTTATCAAAAGAATAAGAAGAAGAAAAAAAGCATAAACTCCTTGTACTTTCACCCTCTATGTGTACACTACATAATACAGTCCACATTGGATGAGATAGATGCTTTGGTATACATAAACTTGAACAAAATTTTATTACTCCTCTTCCAACATACATAGTCACACAGAAATAGGTAATAAAAAAATTGCAAAGAGTTTTGGTTTCATTTCCAAATGGCTTGTATATTTTGCCAAGTTTTTCGTTATATATTGTATGTCTAAAAAAACAGGATATATTCTCGTGAACATTGTGCTTAATTAGATGAATGTTTGGCAACAAAAAAGCCAAAAAAATGAAAATGCAAAAAAATTGAAAAGCCACGAAACACCCTGTTATTCATTTATTTTGCACAACACTGAAACAGGCGACTGTAGAAATCCAAATTAATAGAATGACGACGAGATCCTCTGGGGATGTGCAATCCCGTATCTTTAGTTCCTAACTAAAATACATAACATTTGGCTTGTTGGGAATGTATATAGCTTTTTCTCCCACACTTCCGTGTTGAAAGCTAAAAAGTAACCGGATTGAGAATATAAAATGATTTTTTGAATAAAACATTTATTATTTTTTACCCTTAAATGAGTTAAGCAAAAATGATAAAAACAGCTTGTTAGATTTGCTCTATTATCTAATTATTTAAAAAAAAAATTCTAACGTCCTTAAAAATTAAGTCAGCGAAAATATAAGACTCATATTTTATTCTGTCAAAAACCTTTCTCGTAAAACACTTCATTAATTCCAATAAATTTTTCCAAAAAATTTCAAGGAATACAATCGATTACAATTGATTGATTACAATCGATTTTCATTGTAAATTCAATTGAAATATTAATATTTTTTAGGATAAAGAACTTTATCCGATTTCTTTTGGGTCTTCTGTTATGTACAATGTGTTTACTCGAAAATTGCATTATCTTTTTTCTCAATTTGAATTAAAACGAATTGAGAGAAATATTCAACTAATTATTGTCAGCTCTACAATTTAACCCTTGGTATTCATTCTTTATTTTTAGCCAAAAGACTTAACATGAAGAAGTTAGTCTAATTCCTACATTTTTTACGTTATTTTTTTTTTTCAAGAAATTCTATCCGTTTTATCCTTAAATAAATGGCAATGAATTTTGAAAACAATATAGATTTATTTCTTTTGTTGTATATTCAAAGAAATTGTACCTAAATAAAGAAAATCATAATTTTGAAATTTTAACTTCAAAATATACTTAAAGAAATTATTACTTTAAAAATTCTAGGTTTTTGGAAGTTCATTAGAATCTCATACTAATTGAAATCCCTTGCCCAGGATTTTCACAGTAAAATCTTCAAGTTTTAATTCTAACAATTCGCACATATCTATATAAATATTAACCATAAAAGGATTTTGCTGGCTTTGATGAATTCAAAGAAATATTCCCAGGATTCTTTCAACCCAACAGCAGTGTTATGTACAAGGTGGCAAAACAAGAGGATGTGAATCAAAGAATATTATTCTGGTTAAAATAAATATAAACATCTATATGTTAGATATATATGTGGTACTGCCCCAAAGAGCAATATATGTATGCTTTTCCTCAACAATGTGAAAGAGCATTGGCATAGTAAATTTTCTTTCTCCTGCGGATTGTTCTTGCACTTTGAACTTGTGTGTAAAGTCCTTTTGTTGTTTCCATACAACAAGCATGCAATGCCATTGCGTCCGAGGCGTGGTACGTTTTGGGGTGTAACGATCGTGGATATCGGGAAGCCCTCCTCATGGGCACGCATTGTTATTTGTGAACCATGAGAAATTGCCTTTCACTTTGGGCCGCCGTGTGTGATGTTGCTGAAGGAAGAGAGGATGCGATTGTTAATGGGACTGGGTCGTGGTTTGATATGGGATGGTCAACTAGATGGGACAGGACATGTCTTCTCCTGCGGACACCCTTCTCACGCAATCTGCATATTTCTTCTTATTTTGTCTTTGGGCCAACATCAAGGACTCGTTTTGGGTGAAAGAGCGAAATGTGTGTAGGTATGTGTTTGTGTGAGCTTCCCTCTAATTTCACTTTCGGGTAGAGCCTTTTCAATTGTCCCAGCAAAGGATATATTCTTTACTTTCTCGTTAGGACCTAACGGCATTGGGGTAATTTATGCGTACCCAGAGGTTTAAGGATTTTGCCATCGTGTGTCCGGTCGGCGATGATAAATTCATGATGCATTCATAAAAGGCTCCTTACAATGTGTTTTTCATTACTATTGCCGGTGATTCCTCACCGGGGTGGGACACAGAACGCATATATTCTCCTCGAGAGGACCAAGGATGCGTCTCTTTGACAATAAAATCAAATAATCATAAAAAAAACAGGATTTCTTCTCATTCTATGTTGTATTGTATGTAGCATTTTGAAAAGCCAATGGCATGACCATTCGAGTGGTTCATCATATTTTTCCATCTGCGATAATTTGATGAGGTATTGCGCCATCCGGATGGTACCCAGGAACAGGATTTAAATTTAAATTAAAACTTTTCTCGATGATGGTGCATGTTTGTAAAATTTTCTCAGCCCAAAACATCCCTTCAAGTAATATACGGGGGCACTCAAAACAGGGGCGCGAGATTGTTGTTTGTGTGTTTTTCTTGTTTCCCCGAGAGAACATCCTCAAACGGGACACAATTTCGTCAAAATTTATTAACAGTCGCATAAATCAGGATTAAGGAAAAAAACAAGACGCCCCAGGATTGGGAAAGGACCACAAGAAAGATGGACACTTTGAGACTCTTTTAATCCTATTGTTGGGAAAAATATGATTATCATTTTAGGTGAAAGTCCAGCGGAACTGGATCACGGATGACCGTTAAAATCTTCCCTTCGAGCTTGGTTCTTATGCGGGACAACATGTGCCCCAAAAGATGCTATTTGCTTTTCAGTTGAATGTACGAACGCGTCTTATGCTCCGGGACGGAGGGAATGGTGCAGTGATCCCCCAATGCTTGGGGGTAAATCTAAATGTGTGATGCGTTGCGATGATACTCTTGTAGCTTCCGTTTGTACTGTCTTCTCCGTATAAACCCCATATATAAGTATGTACGTATATGGCCAAGAAGCTTGCCAGTGGTGTGCTTATGTCAGAAACTCCTCATATAATACACGAGATATATGGGGGCTGCCTTGCAATAGCTTGGGATTGGCACAGTATGTATACAACTTGGCTGTGGATGATGGTAGCGCCGTGATCTCATATCTACTCCCATCTATTTGGCGAGATATCCACAGCGCATTGCCCCATCTCTCCAAAATGGGGGAGGCTGCTCTAAGCTTGACTGCGTAGAACACAGAGATTCCTCCAATATTGCTTATAATACCTCGTCTCTCTATATCTCAAGCATCTCGGACACAGAATGCCTCTCTGCACATTCACATCCTGATCATGGGGATGGAATGGAGGCTTCTCTCTTCGTCTCAAAGAAACAATTGTCCCAGCAAGGAGAATTTCATAAGATTCATTTTATGAAACTTTAAAGTTATTTTAATTCTACATTATTTCTCTTTTAAGTAATTCCTAAATAACTTAGGGTAGTTATTGCTGAAATTCTTACAAAAAGCAAGAAATTGAATTCTTAAGAAACCCATGAGATACTTTCAATTTATTTTTGAGTGTTTTAATAACAGTTTTAATTCACCTGAAAAGCCTTGAAAAGAACAATTAAGACATTGAATTCTCTTAAAATATCATTAAGAAGTTGTATAATAAAAACTTTTTGGAGTTTTTCATGAAGAAAAAATATCTTTTAAAAATATTTCCCAAAACGACAAAATTGAAGGACAAAATGTTATTCTAATGGGAAATTGTGTAGAAGAAGTTTATTCATATACTATGTATAGTAGTGCGTGAAACCCTTCAGCATTTCTCCCAGGGTGAGTTTAAGCTTCGTATAAGTAATTTCGGTTAATTTTGGGTGGGTGGACGAGCACAAAAAGCTGAATTTATCCAAAAAGCTCGAAGAGGGATATCCGTGGAAGTGAAAGTTGGTGGATTTTCATCGCCAAACTAAACACTTAATACGGACCACCCCATACCATCCCCCCAAATACCCGTTCACCCTCTCGCAATCTCTTCTGTGCATATTTAAACTAGAAAATTTTCGCAGAGAGAAACCCACTTAAATATTTGGTAACTTCACCATTTTGAGCCATGCTATGGGCTAAGTTATAGTTAGACAAAACATAAAACCCTTCATGGTAGCCGGAATCCGTACAACATACACACAATGGGGCGGGGGTGGGTGGTGGTGGAAGTTTCCTTGTTGGTAGAAGAGGAGATCTAAGGTACAAAACCCTTGTCAAATGCATAATGAATTTCATTTAACTGACCACACCGTGATTTTACGCTTTTCCCTTGCTCTCTCAGCATAAATGGGCCAGTGTGGACGCTTCTTCCGCCTCTGACCGAGTCTTAAACCCTCACCCCGCTTACCGCCCAAAACTACTTTCTGTGAAAAGGGGGTAACTTGGCGGTTTGGGGGGTAGTTTTGGGGTGGCCAACGGGGTATAGGAAGTTTTACGAGTTAAGCTGTAACATAATTTCAGGATTTCTCTGGACATTATTGTTCCAACTGGCCCCTTCGGGCCATAAAAGTCACTATGTGTTCCGAGCAGACCAACACATCCGTAGCCAAAGTGCTTAAGATAGCTCTCGCACGGAAAGTTGGGCGGTTAAGGTCTTTTTGGCTCCACTTTTGCTTCTCTCCTCAAAAGTGATTTAAATTCGCAGCAAAATTAATTTTATGTCATCAACTAGCAGTAGAAAAAGAGGAGAGACGGGGAAGAAGGGGTTTCTTTTCTTAATTGAATCTACATAATTTAGCAAGATCAACAGTGCAAATATTTGCAGATATCAGCCACTGACCAGGGGTAGCCATGACTATGCAAATGTTCCCACCGAAGGGTTCTTCTTCCACACTCGATCTTTTTCATAGCACACACAGCATTTAACCCAAAACTATTGATAACCATCTTCGTCACCAAACACTCAGTGGTGGTGATGTCATCTCGCCTCTTGTGCATTTCTTTGCCTCGCAATTGACATTCACCCTCTTCACACACGGACCTGGGCCAGCAGAAAGGAGCACACACAGGAAGCCCATTGCAACCGATTAATATTTTTGGTGCCGGAGTCGTGCTGTTTGACATGGATGAAGCCTCTCATGGTGGATGAGATTTTACGGACGAATTCCATTCTTTTTGCCACCGAACCGCATGCACGTTTCTCAGAAAATCCTATCAGGGTTTGTGTTTCCAAAAATATTTATGAACGCCATTCGTTGCTGAGACAAATTCCCCAAAAAAGTAACATTGATGGCCACGCACTGACAGAGACAGATAAGTGTTGCATTTTAGCAAAAAAGGAGCTCTTTCAGCGGCTTTTTGCGAAAGTATTTCACGCTAAAAAAAAACTTTCTCATTTTGAATTGTTTAGAATTTCTCAGCTACCTTACATGGGCACGTACAGAACAGATTTTTACATAGAAAATGAAAAAAAGCTTTTTTAATTATGGGAAAATTAAATATAATTGGGGAAAACTCGGTAATAATCAATTAAAATGCGAAAAATTTAAACAAAATATGCAAAATTTTATAAAAACGTAGCTTACGTTAAAAAAAATTTAAAAAGTGAAAAACAAATTTAAAAATGCGTTAGGGGAGGGCGGGGCTAATAAAGTCACTTAAGGGTTTAGAAAAAGTTCAAAAAATCATATTTCCCAAATAGATAAAGCGATGTGTATAGCTCATTTCTTTAGGAAATTTACTGCCCTACAACTCTTTCTCAGATCATTTTGTTCTATCTAGCTAGGAAATATGATATTTCAGGCTTTTTCCAAACCCTTAAGTGACTTTATTAGCCCCGCTCTCCCCTATGTTTGAATAAAAAGTGATTAAAATTTTTGAAAATATAATTAAAAATGAAAGTTAAATGTAAAAAACGTTATAAAATGGCAAAAAAATTGTAAAACATAAAATTTTGCCTTATATGTTTAACTTATGCTAAATTTTTTGAAATTCAATGTTACTTTAAATCAAAAACCTAATTATTTTTGCTTTAGAATAACAAAACATTTTAAAATTGTTGCGTGTTCGAATAATTTACAAATTATGTAGCAAGAATTGGAATTTATCAGAAAAATGAATCATTCTTAAAAATATATTTATTTGCTATGCTCTGAATGAAATCCAAAGGTAGAAACTCATTTGAATCTCAATATATGTGTGCACAATTCGATTCGTTAGCACTGCCCCGATGATTAATCTCGTCGAGACAATTTTTCAAGCCTTTTTCTCAAGGTGAAAGTCTTTCGGGGTTCTCAGGGCTGCCAAATGGTTGAATTCCGAGTTTTTTTTTGTCTTGCTGTTGTTGCAAGAGTCTTCTGCGTGATTTGGGATAGGCCCAACGATGGTATCTTCCCTATCTTGGTCTACCCCACGGAATCGCAGCGTGTCCCTGGCAATCCTCTTTCACAGAAACTTTAATTTGATTCGCGGTCATATATCATGTTGGGTATGGTTTGTTCCAGCCGCCAAGGTGAGACGAATGGCGGGGAATAAAAAAAGGTGATCCTCAAATAAAATTGCCCTAAAATATGATGGGACACGTTTAAAGGGACAGAATGTCAAACCTCGAAATTGTGCGCTTTTGTTAAACATGGAGAAATACCGACGAAATGCTACTTACGATCGCGCATAGCTACATACATTGTCGCTCAATTGGCCAGAGGCAACCGAGGAACAAACAAACGGGGTCGTCCAGGTATGTAACTGTCGCTGAAGACGTGCAGCAACGCAAAAAAAATCCCCGGAACCCTCGTCGTGAGACATTCCCGTGAAGTTCATTCCAGTGGATTTTTCAACCCTTCGATTTGTGTTAAAACTTAATTGCAGGGCCACTTTAATGCACGAGGAAATGTGAATGATTTACAATCGTGAACTCTTTAAGGGTATGAACTGACACTAAAGGGCTAAATATTTTCATTACAGGTTTTTGATTCTCTCCGCTGCGCCCCACGGAATTTCCACGGCGTCTTTTTTTTTCTTACTATTCATTTACCATCTTCGCCCATGTCACCGTGAGCAACATATCAAATTCTATAAAATGTTGTCCTCATTATTCCGGAGTTTAAAGACTTACGGGGATCAAGATGCGCCAGCGTTGTGCAAAGAGATAGACATGGAGGTAGACACAAAAAAAGCAGCCGCGACGACCATCCGAGCGGAAGAGGAACTTAATTTGTTTTTGTTGCCTTCACTTTTGGTGTTTACTTTTGTTTTGAATACAATTTACAAACCATTTATCGCGACGATTTTTCTTGTGTTACCCCGAAATACGATTAGGTCGGGGCATGATATGGGAAATGGGGTGAGAAAATTCCTGAGTCGCTGGGGTGCATTCATTTGGGAAGATTCTGCTGAACATTTTCACGTCATACCGGGAAGGTGATCAATTTCGGATGATGAAATACATATTTCAACAATGTACTGGGAGCTATGCCCGTATTTTGAGAGTCTTTTTAATTGTTTTACCTTTAATAATTATTATTTTATGCTATGGCGAAGTTTGTACAACAATGCAGAAAATTGGAGCAATAAAAGGAATTGCGGGTAAATCAAATTTTAGCAGCATACTGGAAAAGTTTTCCTGAAAAGCATTGAGGAGGGATAATAAAGATTTTTAAGGGAAGCTTATGGAAATATTTTAAACTTAAATTTTGAAAATGAAATATCAAAAATTTTTGAGAAATAATTTAAAAGTTAATTTATAAAATTAGGTCAAGGATCTGACGACTATGCTCTGTTATTTAATTTATTGACAATAAAACTAGATTATCCTGAAATCTCAGGAACAATAAAAAATACTTTTGTCTTTTTTTTTTGTTACTATTCGATTCTAAATCGAATCTAAAGCACAAAAAATTGCTGAAATAAATTTCCCTGACTGAAATGGTAGTAAAGAAATTCAGAAAAGTTTAAAAATCATTTTTCACATTGACGTTGGAAAAGCTTTGTGGGAAAACTTTTATGGGAAATATCTTATTTGACTATTCTGTCTGAAAAGTCCAGAAAATCTTGAATATATAAATTAATAATAAGTGGGTATAGTCTTAAACATTTAATTTGAAATAAAGTTTCTAAAACCGACAAAACATCAATTAAAAATAATGTTATTTTTCTGTAAAAGAAATTAAAAAAATATACAATCTGCAGCTTAAATTTCATTAGAAGAAGCATTCAAAAAGAATTAAAACAAAAGGGTTAAATTTCTAGAACACCTAGAAAGCATAAAAAAAATCCAAAATTTCTTTACGACAAAACTTCCCTCTGAGAACATTAAAAACAAATTGATTGCACAGAAAGGGAAATCCCAATGCATTGACCTCCCATTACTGGCACACCGATGAAAGAATGGATGCTCGAGGAGTCACAAGATGGGAGATTTATTGGGTGGTTAAGTACAGTTGAGCATGTATGTGGGTGAGAGACCCCAAAAGGAGGCACTAGGAATAAAAGTCTTATGTGTGCATTTGGTTGGCAAAATGGTGACGAGCACATAGTGAGCTCCGGCTAAACCCTTTTATGGTACAATAAATCACAATCGAATGCTGTTGATGGGGAATTAAGTGGCTGCCCAATAAAAAGTATCTCTTCGCACAGTAATCAACTTCCGCAACCCTTATCCCGACGACCGAGATCGCGACTCGGATATCCACCAATAATTTTCGTATGAGCCGCAAATTACCTTAAAATGATATCGTTTATTGAGCTTTTGACCATTTTTGTTGCGCCAGCCTATATATAGGGGCTTGGGGAGAGGGTGTGAGGTGAGGGTGGATGAACACTTGACGACGACGGCTGGACATTCAGTGTCGCATACATTTTTGATATGAAATAAACGTTTTACGAGCGGTTCATACTTTATGGTGCTCCGTTATAATTTCTTCTTGGGCCGACGGGGAAGGAAAAGAAAAAGCACCCTGACTTTTCCACCCCAAGTTCACCCCCTCCTACTTTTTCACAACTTTTCTCCATCTCACACACAATCAAGCATTTTGGGCCACAATCAAACACCCACCTCCGCTCATGGTGAAAATACTTGCATGGAGAGAACATAAATAAGTATGAGGGAATCGTTTAGTGCGGAGATTTTAATGGTTCATTTTTAAAAACAACTTGTTGAATATTGTTTTATTCTTTCTCTCCCTCGCTCAGCCTGGTATGGAGTCCCTGAGTGTGGATGATGATGTACTATAATGGAAGTTTACTTTATGTACAAAAAGTGAATGTAATACATAGGAATTTTATGTACTCTTTTTAGTATGCTTGTCTGTTTATATGATGGTGTATAAACATAAAGTCTCTTTTTAGCTTTTCATCCACCCAACCACCCCCTTAACTTTCACTTTTCATAACGACTATATATGAATGCATCGCCGTTTATATCTTTAGTTTTGTATTAAAAAATGTACTGGTAAGCTGACCAAGCTTACGGGAGCTGTGTTTCTTTCAGTGTACCAATTTTGTGAGAGCAAACTAGAACGCAAATTCATTTAAATACACGCAAAGTTCGAAAAAGTTGAAAAGTCATCCCCCAAGAAATCTTTAAAACGCCATATCTCGGGAACGGCTCCATAGATTTTCGAGTTTGAGCTATCGTTGGAAAGGTCTTAACATCAACTATAATATATTAAAATATGAAGTAAATCGATAATGGAATTTTCGAAATATTCGAGTTCGAAATTTTCGAAAATTTTGATTTTGACTTTAGCGCCTCTCGCGGTCATTCTTCGAAGTTGCAATGTTCTAGACATTTGTAGGGCTTCACGAAACCTTTCATTTGCACTTGAGTTGATCAAAATCGGACTTGTAGAACCCGAGATATGACATGCCAACTTTGGAAGGCTATATCTCGAGAACGGCGACATAGATTTTCTTCATTTTTGGCATGGAGCTAGATAATATGGTCAGCTATAACATATCAAAAAATGAAGCAAATCGATAATGGCGTTTTCGAGATATTAATCGAAAACTCATCGAAAATTTAGTTTTTGATTTTTGGCCCCCTAGCGGTCACTTTTGAAACTTCGGATGTTCTAGAGAGTTGTAGGGTTTGTTAAGATCTTTCATTTGACCCCGGGTTGATCAAAATCGGTCAAGCCGTTTTCGAGTTATGGTCGATTTTCGATAAAAAATTGTGGCAGCCATATTGGCTAAACGGCTTGACCGATTTTCAAAAATTAGGTATCGTTGGAAAGCTCTTGATGGCCCCTACAACATATAAAAATTTCAGATTTTTAGCTATTACAGGGGCTGAGATATAGCGAAAACAAAATTTTGAGGTTATTCAAAATGGCGGACGGAGGGGTGGGGGAGTGGATTTGACCTCATAATCAGATTTCTTCAGGTCGATATTTAAACTTTGCCGTTTACCGCAAGTCTCTATCTATTACAGTTCTCTTGCAATTTAAGTTTATAATCCGGCCGGCCGGACGGCCGGCCGGACGGCCGGAAAAAAAAATTTTTGGCGCATACGTTTTTTGGAATGTGGGGACCCTAATTCGTGCTCATCCCAAGTTTGAGCCCGATCTGACGACTTTCGATTTTGCTCGGTACACAAAAGCTGTGTCTGAAAGAAACACAGCTAAAAATAAGGAATGGGGGTGGCACGACTCAAGGGCTGGCTTACTGTGTAGGGTGTGTGAGATGGGGTATGGCACAATTTATGGGCGAGTGTGAGAAAGTTCTAATATTGGTAAGAGGATAAAATATTTTATTTATAAACTACTTTCACCCATTGGTAACACACTGAGATAAAAGTGAGGTAATTCACGTGGCATACACAGTTGTGGGCGGAAGTATTGGAGCATGAACGCAGGGATATTCCTCTTTTCACAAAAAACATAATAATATATTTTAAAATACATATATAATTTTCAAGGTACCTATGTACGTAATTGACGAAGAGGCTTCGCAGTAAAACATTCTGCAAGTTTCAGTTTTAAAACGTTATATTGAGATTTTCCCGATTTTCCTCGCAGATTCAACCTCGCTCTAATACTTTTTTTTAAATAGAGAATCCTTTAACATAGGGGAACGTGGCCCAATTGCGACCCCCTAAATTCTGTTTCAGAAGGATTGAAAAAAGTCATATTAAAATGAATTAAATCTTTCCAAGTTTGGTACCATTGGAAAGGTCATTTAATAGGCTAACTTTGTTCCATAGATGCAAACATTCTAACTCTTACCTGTTCTGAGAAATAATGTAATTAAAAAAAGTTGCTAAAATTGCACTTTTTCACCACGGTGTTCTAATTGCGACCCCCCGAGTGTTCTAATTGCGACCCCCTATTTTTGCCGTAATTTGTGGGTTTTTCACTAGCAGATCACATTTATCACTACTATAAATAGAAAAAACGCTATGAATTACACGGAAAAGCCGGAAAATCAAGAATTTATTTTCAATTTTCCCCACATTTGTTTTGACATTTCGCCCTTGAGGTGACTACACACACTTTCACACACACCGACAATTGCGCACTCACTGACGTAATTCGCAGAAAATCCACGAAAATTCTTCTGAGGAATGCGTAAATTACACTTTCTGCTTTCCCTTTTGGTTGTAGGAACATTTTCACTGCGAAAAAACTTTCAATAAACGTGAAAAAATATTGATTTTCCCGAAATCAAAACACAGCGCGGTCTGTGTGAGAAAGACACTTCTACACTACTACACGCATGCGCGACTGCTTTACCGTGGTGAATGGTGGAAATAGACGGTCCGAATTGGAACATTTTGGGGGTCGCAATTAGAACATTTTGCATGTATTACATTTTCACTTAATTACTTAAAATACCTAAAATCTTTCAAAAAATTGTAAATCAAGTAATAAACTAGACCCTCTAAGCTACTGAAACGCGACATAATATGAGCAATAATAGTGGGAAAAAAATTCATATCAACTTCGTTTCTAAAATCAGAAAATGTCGGCCAAGTGCTGAAAATGAATTTTGATTTTTAATTCGTCCTGATGTGTACCAAATTAATTTATTTTAGGCGCTAACATTACCTTACTATAATATCTTCATAATGTAGTGAAACTAATTTTATAATATTTCGTCATTTACGAGAAAAAGGGGAGGTCGCAATTGGGCGGCGGTCCAAATTGGGCCACGTTCCCCTATAATATATTTTTTAATTCAAAACTATATAACAATTCAAATTTCTATACAATCAAAAAGTCCGAGAATTTCCAATTCAATTTTCTGCAAATTTTCAAATAAGTTGTGCCACTAACTTCACCACCACCCACTGTTTCCTCCATTTCAAATAAGGAAAGACAAACACAAAATTGAGGAATCATCCACTATATCCCTTGTGAGAGCATCCAGGAGTATACTCCATCCACATATACCTTTCTGCAAGTGTCGTGGAATAATTGCGGAGCAAAAGGAGAGAAAAGGGGTCTCGATGTAAAACCCATTTCAAAATCGATTTGTAACTCCATGATGCGTTCATAATGCACTTAGACGTTTTCTCTTGTGCGCGGAATGGCAGAGAGGACCCGTTTGTCCGAGCGAGGAGTTTTGTTTGAGAAATGGAGGGTGAAAGGAATGCATTTCACCTCGACAGGATACTTTTTGTGTATGCCCTGGAAGTGCACACAATGGTCCCATGGAAATGTTTCATTTGTGAAACCCAAAGTACATGACGGTTTCGTTAACCGGCAAACTATTGCGCGCGGAGTGAAGTGATTAAAAATTCAATTTGCCGTGAGAATGATTCAGTGTATATATGGTGGAATGCAAAAAGGAGAGAAATGGGTTTTTAATGGGACAACTCCGCTATCATATATGTACCTACATATGTGTGTACCTCCTGGAGATTGTTACATTCAGCGCAAGGATGTACCTTCTCAGGCCCGAGGGACCTACTTTTACACAACAGGCCCGGATAAAAAGAAGGGTGAATCTCAACGCGATTTTAATATTTGTTTGATTTCATAAGAAAGATGTTTTAATAGTCGAAGTCGTGTTTGTAAATGGGATTATGATTAATTTGAATATAATAAATCATACGGTAGCAAACGAGGTGTCCTTTTGTGTCATTTTTACGACTTACTCGCACTTGCAAGGAGGTTTTGGTTCGATGTAAAAAAAAAACAAGAAGCATCAGAATGGAGAATTAAACACGCAGAAGATTATAAAAAAGGAAGCAGCTTATAAATTATATTCTCTGTGTGTGTACCACATAAAAATACCTCAAGTGGTTTATTTTGCGTGAAATTCTTTTGGATAAAAAAATCACCATAAATTTCCCCGTGGACAATTAATGATTGTGTCTTGCTGGCTTCGTTTTATTTGCAGAAGATTTTGATGGGGTACAAGATGAAGTTTACTCGTGGAAATAGCTTTGTAACAACACAAAGTTTTTACGAGTTGTTGAATAATAATTTACGAAAATAGTGCTACAAGCAAGGCTACATACCAAAGGCTACAAGGATATCTCAAGATATTCTTTAGAGGCGACTGATGGCTATTTCAAACTTTCCTTCAATCCTTTTATTGTTTTTCTGTCACTTGTATAGATTTTGGTTTTTAAAAAATCTTTTTCTTATATTTTTGTAAGAGGCCTTCACGAACACTAAAGCTTAAAGCTTTGATGCTTAATATTAATAATTTAATTTTTATCAAATCATAATCTCGAGCAAATTAATTAAGTATTAAATTCATAAATATTTTCAATTTAAAATGTTGAACAATTGAGAGCCAAATAGCACCTTTCTCTCTAAACATAATACCTCAGTTTCTATCAAAATAGTTTTAAAACGTAAAACAACAATACATAAAAAAGCTCGAATGAAAAAAATGTAAATACATATAATGAAAAACAGAAACTGAAGCTTGTAAAACACCCATTAAAGACAAACTGATACAAATCTCACAAATTTACGACACTTACAGTTCTATAGAAGTAAATAAGGCAACACCTAAGGAACAAATTGGCAATGAATGAAGCAAAATGGTATAGAAAAAAATGTGGGAAGAGGTATCTTCCCTCCCCCTGTTGGAGAATGAAGAAGTCTGTAAAATGAGGAGAAATTAAATATGTGAAAGTCGTCTCGATAATCTCTTTTCTCAACTTAATGTTACATATACACAGTGAGATATAGCCATAGACGTCCTTGGGAAGTTGTTCACTCCATCTGACGTAGGGTATAAGGGAGAGGAAAATGGAGGAGCAATATATCGTTTTTCTACAACCAACTTTTATATACTATCTAATACTATCCATGCACATGGATATCCAACATTATACAGATTGCTATATATAAAACACTTTGTTCCCATTACAACATCGTAGAGAAATATAGTAAAAAGGAATTTTTGGTGTGGGGTAAAATTCATTCATGGATACATTGGGCCTTGGGTTGTGTTTGCTGTGTATGAATGACTTGATATTTTTATGTACACATTACTTTATATAGAAAGTGGTTATAGAAGTGCGCCCTGTGTACATTCAAAGATACATCTCAGCCGCCTCCCCCATCGTTATGTACATGATACAAAAGTGGATCAAGATTATTTTATAGTCACGTTCTATCTTCTGACACACTTTACAACTCTTCTCTTTATGCTTTTAAATGTTGTTTTACGTGCATTTTCTTTCCTCCGTCGAATTCGCCTCTTGCGAACTTTTCCATTTTGTCTGTATATGTTGCTGTCCTCAACTAATTCAACTCTCTATCATTCTCTACCATGCTGTGAGGCCCTTGTGCAGTTTGTCTATAAACTTATAAAGGAAGAGGAGGAGGAGAACTTATAGGAAGTAGATGAAAAGTGCATCAAAAAAATCTTATTGAGGGAATGGGATTGATCTTGGCGAAGAAATATTGTGTAAGTGTGACAGTTTGGTGAAAAGGGAAATCAATGATTTCTCCATTTTATTATCATCAAACTTTGAACTTTTCACTTTCCTTTGACTTTTCTTTTTTTTTCTTCTTAAGTATTTCCAGTGAAAGCTCTTTGTATATTGAATGAAGCTTTTACACTGATAGAAATAATTCTGGAAGTTGGATTTATTATTTTTCATCAAAATTAAAGATTTTCCTTTGAGGAAAAAATTATATTTTTTAGAAACTTCAGACGAAAAGTACTTAAATTAATAACAAGTCCAAAGATAATGGTTAGGATTGTGAATGATTCAGGATATTATGAAAATGTTTTGTTTTTTTCGTTAAAACATTTCCAAATATCGGAATGAAAATGCAAATATTTTTGCTTAAATTAAAATAATTCGTTTATAAAATTATTCTTTAATAAATTGTTATGGGTAATTATTGAATGTTAAAAAATTTATTATCTTCCTTAAAATATAACAATCAGTGTTATTGTCTTTACAGACGGACAAAAAGAAAAACAACATTCTCATAAAAAAATAGAAAAAATATAATTTCTGAAAAAGCTTTTGAGGGAAACTATTTATTAGTTTTATTTTTTTTAATTCAGGGCGGTAAATATAATGTAGGCTTTTACCAATGAAAGCTTTTTCATTTGAAATCTAATAGAATTCCATAGAAATTCCACATATGGCTTCACTTTATGTCCCCCTCATAAGGAAAACTTTAAAGCATGGAATCGCAAAGATTCTTCATGAACTTCAAATAAACTTAAAACCACAAACTCTATTACAACCGAAAACTCTATTTTCTGTATCCGTTTTATTATTTTAACACATTTTTCTCCGATATTTTTGAGTTCTTTGTTTTCTCGGTTAGTTTTTCCCCAACAGTGGAATTAATGATCAGAAATGGGGAAAAATTCACGGCAATTTCCCTTTTGTAGGACGATATTCCTACATGGGCTAATAACTACCCTTATTTGAAGAGCTAACGGGTCCCGAACTGAATCGGACGAGCAACAGTGGGCTACTGAACCTATGAGTGCCTGATGAGCGGCATAGAGCTAACGACTCATCTCACTCTTTCACCCAGAGCTGTCCAACCCTAGACACACATAGTGCCACAGCTCAACATATAATACGGTAGAAGGGTTTCTCTACCGGGGCACATAGCATTGTTCTACATCTCGGCCTTCCTGATATGATCAATGTCCTCATTGATGAAGTGAATGGTCAATCCAGTGTACTGATTTCTTCCGCTATAATTCATTGTTGTCATCCTGTTTCTTTAATCTCTTGTTTCTTTCTTTTTCCATGATGGAGTACACATAGTACTATGAGCTCTGTGAAGCAACTAAGCCTGGGGCTCAGCTAGTGAAGACGAAGTCTTCTTGCTTCGGCTCTCGTCTTGATTAGCGATTTATCTTCCTTCTATCCAATTCTTAATTCCTATTATACGCTTCGGGTTCCTTTCCTTCTTTGTATCTTGGTTTAGCGCACTCAGCTTTCAAGCGGCACATAGCCATTGCTTGACTTTGGCACATAGCCTTCCTTAACATCAATCCAGTCCTCAATTCCGGTCGTAGGCTTAAGATTCTCTTCCTTCATTTCCTCTAGATTGTGTCTGAGTGGGGCATATAATATTTGATATTTTAAATCCTTCACATTTCTTTGTTGCTTCCTCGTTGTATGTCCATTCTCTAAAATGACAAAGAAATTATTCTCCATTTATATTTAGTAGGCTTACCTTGAGATCTTAATTTCACTTTTCTGTCCTGAAAAACAACTAATTAAAATCTCGAATAAATAACAATGCATTTCTGTAATTTCTTTTTATTTGACTTCACACTTGACTACACTCAGTAGGCTTAAGTTTCTTTATTTCTCGAAATTCAATTTAATTATCCCTACATTGGAATTCATCGGAATTATTGTGGGCACTGAGCAATCAAATGTCCGGTCTTCTTGCATCTGTAACAAAGTTCTCAGAGCTTCGTCGATCTTCGGTGCTTTTCTACTCATTCTCCTTTTTGGCTTCCTTGTGTGCTTCCCAATGTCATTCTTCTTGCCATGGCGGTACGGATGGTATCGCCCTGAATTTTACCCAGATTTGCGCTTGGAATAGCGCCTGTCTTGCTTGGAATCGTCTATGTTTCAGTGTTTTGTTCCGCATCAATTAGCACGCGGAGAAGTTGCGTGAGAGATTCAAAGTTTGTGTCAACAATGATGCCCTTAAATCCACAACGGTAGGAAAGAATTGCAACAATTCATCGCGAAATTTTTGCCACGAATCCAGCCTCGCTTTGGCTCAATGAATCAATTTTTTAGCTGACCTCTCAATCTCATGGATGCACATAGAATTGTCACTCTCTCTTTCCATCATCAACGCGCATTTTCAACTTCTACAAGCCAATCCTCTGTGTCAATGGAGTCGGTCAAATCTGGATCTACTCACTGGATTATTGCGCTTAGTTCCTTTGGTCCCATGGGCATGGCAACCATGGAGTTTTGCCTTCTCGACATTGTGCTTCCTGCAGTTAAAAGAATTGAATTACGCATAGCATATTTAACTTTTTACCTTTGAAAATCCTCTCTGTCCCTCTTTTCTATCTTTTTTACTTACTCTGCTGCGATTTCTTTGCGATAATTATTGAAATTTTCTTTGAATTTCCTCGCAACACACCTTGAACACTCAAATGACTTGCATAAAATGACAATAATATGACGCAATACCCGAGTATTCAATCGGCACGACCGAAATGTCACGATGTGGTCAAATTCCAGCAAAAACATTTCGTGTTTCATCAATCTTGTCAAAACTTGTTTCATGAAACACGGCTAATTTCACTTTCGTATGAAACACTTCTAAAACATTTTGCATTTTTTCCTATGATTTCGCATGAAATATGTTCAAAAAAATATCATGAATAGCCTGAAAAGGAATTCCTGTTACGACATGTTATTGCAAGACAAGACAAGACAATTATTTTGTGCGGGTGGCCACCATTCACACATAGCATACATAAAGGGTTAACACATAGAAATTTCTGGAATCGCCAAAAATTTCTTGGAATTTCATGATAAATGTCAAAGCTCAAAGAAACTCAATTTTTCTCTCTTTATTTCTCTTTCCTGGGGGCACTTAGGGGTACTTGCGGTATTTCCATTGCCGGGAGTTCCTCCACACAGTCGCTGGGGCGCTTCTCGATGGTCTTCGCAGTCCCATCTAGCCGCTTTTCGCTGCTTCTACGCCACATTTTCTTCCACACGGTGGCGGCCATGTTGCCTCTCGCTGCTCTTCTGCGTTGTCCTCTCCGCATTTTCACTTTTTTTTCACTCGCGCCGTGATTTTCACGGTTTTCCACACGCAGTGGCACACGCGGACCCTATCCCACTTCTGATATGTAGGACGATATTCCTACATGGGCTAATAATTACCCTTATTTGAAGAGCTAACGGGTCCCGAACTGAATCGGACGAGCAACAGTGGGCTACTGAACCTATGAGTGCCTGATGAGCGGCATAGAGCTAACGACTCATCTCACGCTGTCGTCGTCGCCTATGGCAAGCTGCGCAAAACCCATCCTCCCATATAACTAATTCTCACCCAAAGGCACCCCACAAGAGCTCGATATATGCACACACACTCAACCGCGCCCGAGGATTTCGCTCCCCCTCCCCAGCAACCACCCCTCGGTCCGACATTTGCGTCTCCTTCGGCCCCGCCGTCCCCTCGGTCGCCCCATCGAGCACAAACTCTCTTGATATTATTTGAACCGAAACTCGCTACAAACCCACACCCCATATTCTCTGTGGGTGGCTCTCACCCACCCCATCGTACCACCCACTCAGTGTGTTTTGTGTATGGCCATGCTCACTGGAGAGTCCGCTGTGTTCTGACCGTTCGTTGCCACCACCTCCTTTGGCTATTCCGCTCTTATCTTCACCCTCGTCATCCGTCCACCTCTCGCCTTCGCCGTCACTCTTGGTCGCTCTGGCAAAACCTACACACGCCATATATACATATGTACGATGCTGTGCGGAGCTCTCTGTCGCAGAGTGGCCAGAGTTCCGCCGCCGCCACCGCTCGTCTAAGAACACAAACCCCATACATAGCATGTACCCGAAGCTCTGTGTGCTGTGTGCTATGGCCATATCCTTTTCCACATGTGCCGGGTGGGCTGGGGGGCCGCACAGGAGGAATATGCTAGAAGCAGGCGCCAACTTCTCGTGGGGCGTCTTTGCGTGCAAGTGGTGAATTTCGGGGAGAGAACACCAACGTCACTGGCACGGAGCGCACAAGTTGAAACAATCTATATGTGTGCCAGGGATGGGTTGAGGTGGGGCCCGTCCGGGGGGATGTGTCCGACATTTGAATTTCGAGACGATGGCGCTGGGGACGAAGCGGCGGAAGCAACGGCCAACACGTGTGGATCCGTGCACTGGAGCCGAAGGAAGCTCTGTATGCGATCTCTGAGGCGTTTTCATTCCACCCCACTCTCCATCCGCAGTGCTATTTCTCTACCCCATACCACCCCTGTATTATGTACATACATACATATATGTGTATGCTCATCCACTCCGCCCGATGAGCATATATACGTGACTCCGGGGTCTCGAGGTGGTGCGGGATAGTCACTTCCATCCTGCCACCACCATGCACGCCCTCACTTTGACATAATGAAAGGCCGAGAGGGTTTCTCCTACACATGGTGAGGGGATGAAATTGGCAGCGGGACCGGACGGGTGGTACATTTTCTTCATGGGTCCACCAGGCCCACACATGAGGCAGGAGGTGCTCTCCATGACAGGTCTTACATAACTCTCTGAAGCGTCAAACTTTTTCTGCCTCCATTTCTTCCGCCCAGCTCTTGTTTTTTCCATCCATCCACTTTTTCATTCTCCCCCAGTTTTCGGCGTTTTTTTTTCCTGCCATCCACCCCCGTGTACCGCCTTTAGCTGGCCACGGATGGTGGCGCGTGTAGAATTGCCAACAATGTACGAGGATTGGACGCCGTCGATTGGATGCTTGGGGAGGCTAACACAGCTTCCGCGATAAGCTTCCAACTTTTTTTTTCTTTTTGGATATACCAACCTACATAGTATTTCGTTATTTATTGCAATACATTATACATATAGCTATGAGTTCTAAATTGAACCATTTAGTAACCAGAGAATTGCAAAACTACAATCACAATTCGTTTTAATTGATTTTATGTGTTTTAAAGTGTAAAAAGTTGAGAATAATGGTACAATGCATTTAAATTTTCAAGCGTAAGAGTGTTTTCTCAATAGATGGCGACACTGAGATTACAAATAAATAAGTTTTGGGTTATTTTTTCTTTAAAACTATTTCAATAATCTTTCATGTGTAATAATAAAAAGTTAAAAATCGATTTATTTCTATTTTTTTTTGAAAATTTAACAATATATTGAAAAAATATTTTTATAAATTAATAAATCCTATTAATTTATTATATATGTGTAGGTATATTTAACATACAAGAATTATATAGAATTATTCACACTCAAAATAAAGTATTATATATAAATTACAGGGTGTCCTCATCAAGGATTCCCTTAATATATAATACAATGTGTATTAACCTTTAAAAATATTCTGAAGGAAAAAATAAATATTTTTGTAAATAGTTTTCGTTACCCTTTGATGACTGATAAGAAATTTAATAATTCGAAGTGTAAGAAATAAATTTCTCAAGAAATAGAATTCTTGAAAAATCTTTAAAATGTAAAAAGTCAAAATTAGAATCAATAAAAATTTACAAATTAAATTTTAAAAGAATTTCCTTCAAAGAAAAGTTCAACAATTTTTTTTGTTCTTGAATAAAATTAATTTTTCCATGAGACATCATGATTGTGATAGTCTTTTAAGCGGGGACTTATTGAAGGGATCGCCTCAATAGTGAATTATAATTTAATCTGGCAACCGAAAAATTTAACTACACACACTTAGCCACCCCTGTACCCCACTGTGAGTGAGTATCCTGTGAACCCAAAAACGGTGAGGACCACAATTTCCGCTCCCTAAAAACAGGGGCAAACAAACTTGCTAATTAAATTTTCCTTCGGAGGAACACCACCCGAGGATCGAATAAATCGCTGCCTTTATATTACGGTCTTAACGACACTTTCATTTTAATGGCCAGCCGCCGTGTGTGGGCCACCGCCCCCGAAGAATTGGTTCGGGGTCGCAGCGAGTTTGTTGGGGACTTGGTGTGGCTCGATTTTGGTGTATTTGCAATTTCACGGGGGAATAAGATAAGTTTGTTTTATTCACATAATCACCATCACGAGGGTTGCCATGAAACTCCTGCGGATGGGGAAATGGAAGGGTTATACTATGTTTGTGTCGAATGGAGACTGATAAATAAGTTGACGGAGTTTCGCGATGAACTACCCTCGTGGTGTGTGAGTTTGAGGAGCTTGTGAGCTTTGATAGTCACTTTCGCCCCACGCCCTCATCCACCATCCCATCCCCCGAAATTCGTCACTTCTGGCAAATTCTACCCTTCACCCTCTTCCATTTGACAGCCCTCCCGCAAAATTCGTCCAGAGACCCTCTTTGTCGTTATTATAGTCATCCCCATGAACATATCCATATGAGACGGAGCCTCGGGTTCCCCCACCCTTTGGTACGCGAAATAAAACCCCTTTTAAACCACCCCCCGTCTCCCCCGGGGTCGCCTACATCTACAACACAGCATCAGAGCAGTCATGGCTCACGTATGAATCTCGGGGATGTGCGAAGGAGGGTTAGGGACCGAAAAGGGGCCGGGGTGTGGGGCGAGGAAATGAAAGACGTGGTAGCATTTGACGACGAGAAGATATTCTGCGGCGGATCGGCGCGATTGGGCACAGAATACACGCGATGACCCACCCGGCTCTCACATGGGGTGGTAAAGGCACCCACACCATAGCTCTAACGACTCTCTGCACAATTGAGCTACGCCGAGGGATGGAATATACATATATACATATGTATTTATAGTGGGGTGGTATGGTCGCTCAGCTCAAAGTGGCTTCTGATGTACATACATGTACGCGTACGGATTATTGATTTATTCACCCATTTCGCAAGGGGTTTTGGGTATAGAGCGAAGTATCCTTCTCACAGATCTCGGGCACAAGCAATCGAGAATTTCCGTCAGACAAAGGCAAAATACGTCCCACCCAAACTATACCCATTTTCCCTCCACGCCCGAGAGCATCTTCAACAAGAGTATATGTTGTGAGCTTTTAGATTGTGTGGGCATGGGGGAATCGAAGACAATACACATATGTATGTATAGATTTTCTCCAATAATAATTAAAACTAAGTCCTCCCGAGCAATTAGTATTATTAAGATGGTGATGCATCCTTGGTTTCCGTTCTGTGTGTGCCTAAGTAGTCAAAACGTTTGTATATTCTCTTGTTCAATTTGCACATAATTAGTTATTCAGGCTGTATTTCCAAAGCACCAAGAGAGGACAAAGCATTACCGCACATAATAAAATACGAAATTTCAGAGATTTATCTAATGGAATACCTATTTTAACTCAACTCAAGGACTTTCCTCTAGCTTTAAATATTTGGCTTTTAATATACTTTACTAAAATAATGCCTTAACTCCATTAGATTAATATACTTTTTCAACAATCTGTATTCTAAAAAAGAACAAAATATATTCTGTTTTCAAAATAATATAAAAATTCATTATATTTTAATAGATTTTAAATATTCACAAAATAGGTGTTAAAATCTTTTTTTCTTCACATATTTTTAAAATAATTCAACTTATTAGAATAATTTCCAAATATTTTGTTTATAAATTCGTCTAGTATTTTAAAAATTCTCTAAATATTATGGAATATTTTTAAATTCTTTGAATTATAGTTTTTAAGTAGGAAACCTACAAATTCTTGCCCTTTTTGAGTAAGAATATTATTATATCCTTGACTTTCAATTATTCTTCTATAAAATTCTTTTTAGATAAAACCAACTTAAAGATTCTTAACCCCTTAGGGACAAATTTATTGGTAACGAGGTAAATTGTCGCTTCGCTCCAATTTACCTCGCCCCGCTTCGCGGGGATTTGTTGCTCTTCGCGCAAATTTTAGAGGAAAAAAAATTGTGATGGTTTGATTGAGGCCACTTATAAATCCCGGAGAAAAATTTCGAAGAGAAGAAATCAAATTCATACAACACTTTAGGCGCCAAATTCAAAAATTTGCAAAAACTGCATGAAATCTCTATGGGGGCTACCTGAAGGGGGGCTTTGGGGGGAGAATGAATACGGCCATCTGAAACGGCCTGTTATAAGGAGCCTCTGTACCAAATTTCATCGCGATCGGATAAACGGTGTGGATTTGTATAGAAAAGTCGGAACGACGATTACCAACAAACAGACCTTTCTTTATTATATAGATGGGAAGCTCTCATCGAACGAAAAAGAAAAAATTTGCAAAGAGAAGAAATCAATTTCATACAATACTTTAGGCGCCAAATTCAAAAATTTGCAAAAACTGCATGAAATCTCTATGGGGGCTACCTGAAGGGGGGCTTTGGGGGGAGAATGAATACGGCCATCTGAAACCGCCTGTTATAAGGAGCCTCTGTACCAAATTTCATCGCGATCGGTCAAACGGTGTGGATTTGTATAAAAAAGTCGGAACGACGATTACCAACAAACAGGCCTTTCTTTATTATATAGATAACGAGGTAAATTGTCGCTTCGCTCCAATTTACCTCGCCCCGCTTCGCGGGGATTTGTTGCGCTTCGCGCAAATTTTAGAGAGAAAATAAATTGTGATGGTTTAAAGGCAGATTTGGGCCACTTATCAATCCCAAAAGAAAAATTCGCAAAGAAAAGAAATCATTTTCATACAACACTTTAGGCGCCGAATTCAAAAATTTGCAAAAACTGCATGAAATTTCTATGGGGGCTACCTGAAGGGGGGCTTTGGGGGGAAAATGGATACGGCCATCTGAAACCGCCTGTTATAAGGGGCCTCTGTACCAAATTTCATCGCGATCGGACAAACGGTGTGGATTTGTATAGAAAAGTCGGAACGACGATTACCAACAAACAGGCCTTTCTTTATTATATAGATGTTGAATTTCTTAATGGAATTTAAAATGTATTTCATTGTAGTAATTTACGATTTTTAAAGAGAAGAGTTTTAAATTTTTTATACCAAGTAAAAGCCAAATAAATAATAAAAATATAAAATTTCAATATTGACTTTAAAGTTTTGTTTTTTGCAAAACTCTTCATCAATTTTCAAGCATTTTTTTAAAATATTTTTTTAATACATCTTACACTAAACTTTTTTAAGACTTCTTATAATAAAGTTTGCTTTATAAATCAACGAGGTAAATTGTCGCTTCGCTCCAATTTACCTCGCCCCGCTTCGCGGGGATTTGTTGCGCTTCGCGCAAATTTTTAAAAAAGAAAAGATTTGTGATGAATTGAAATAGATTTAATTGAAGATTTATTCGTTGGTAAAAACTGCCTGGTATCTGTAGTCTCTGTACCAAATTTCATCACGATCGGACCAACGGTGTAGAAATGCATAGATGAACAGGAACGAAATTTTAGAAAGACCTTTCTTTATTATATAGATGGGCCACGCAAAAACCTCCAACAGATATTTCAAAGAGAAAAAGTGAATTTCATACAACATTTATGGCGCCAATTTCAAAAAGTAGCCAAAAAAACATGAATTTTATATGGGGGCTATATGAAGGGGGGCTCTGGGGGGAAAATGAATGTCGTTGGTAAAAACCGCCTGGTATCAGGAGTCTCTGTACCAAATTTCATCACGATCGGACCAACGGTGTAGAAATGCATAGATGAACAGGAACGAAATTTTAGAGAGACCTTTCTTTATTATATAGATCAGGAATAACGATTAAGAATTTTCTATTTGATCAATTTTGAAAATCGAAACATTCCTTAGTACCTGAAGTGTTCTCCAATTTTCTCATGAATGCCGAAAATTTCAACTACTTCTAGATTGCAATCACCTGACCCACACCAGGCTGTTAATGTAGGCCCATTTTGTGGTGTTGCAAGAAATGCCCTGTGAGTGGCTGTTGAGGGAAATTTGTAAGTTTTGATTGATTGATATTTAAGTAAGAGTCTTTTTCATCCTCACCCATATCATTGGGGCTCTTGTGGTGAAAACCCCTTTTTTTACCACGCCAAGTGCCGAATGGCATAATCTGAATGTCTACACATAGCACAACACCCTCGTGTAATCTTGAATCTCCGACGAGGGGTTGATGTAGAAAAAAAATTGTGAACGCTCGAATAATCTTCATACAGTCTGCATACATCGTCCGCCATCATCGTCCGCGTCCATCTCGAGCTGACTATATTCTGCTGGGTTGTATGTGGGTGGCTATAGCAGAGAGATGGCTATACGTGTTTGTTGCTGAGCATGTGTATATTTGCACATCTTTCGCCACCCTGTATGTGGGGGCTAGGAGGGTGGACTTTTTGTGCTTCTCCACATGAGTTTCACATCAGCGCGTCGTGGAGGACAGAGAAAACGTATAATATTCACGATTCCGTGAAGTGGCGAGGGCGCCGGACGTGGTGAGTGTGCGACACAGGGGTGAGTTGCAGGATGGCCGATTCCACCCACTCAGGTAGTCGTTAGATTGTGGGTGGACGACCGAAATGGGTGGACGGTGAACTAAATCTCCTCAGTCCTAACAGCATCGCACCATCCTCTTTGCCACCCCGTGTACCTATATATGTATATGTACATATGTAGTGTGGATCTATACCCGATTCTCCCGGTACACGATTCTCCAGATCTCGTGGTGGAGCAGCAGCACTCACGAGAATGCGGGGGCGGATGGCCGGATGGGAATGGAGTATATATGGATGAGCAAGTTTCAACGAAGGGTGGACATCGACATGATGGCAGAGCAGCATGAGATGTCCTCGAACAAAACACGGAGATCTCGAGTACATCTATAGGTGAATTGTGTGTAGCGAACCTCCTCGCATATATGTATATGGTTCCTATGGTGGAGGAGATGCGAAAGGAAGAGGACGAGGGACAACTATACGACACCCAACAGCGTCGACGATGGCGAGAACGATGGACCGATAGTCCTACCAAGGGGTGCGAGTGAGAACGCTGGGACGATGAAGATGGTCAGATACATAGTATGAGGGGGCGGGGGAAAGGGAAATTCTGAGCAGGGTAGGGTGGTGTGGAGAGTCATCAGGGAAGAAGGGACATACGATAGGTAAATGCTACAGAGTGGCAAAACCCCCGGGTGAGGGTGTGGGATGCCGAAAGGTGGATGCGGGGCGACGGGCAGGGGTGTACCGAGGGAATCGGTGGCGGCGGAATGGTGGTTAAAACGACGTTGGACTTTGGACAGTTTCTCTGACATAAGTGCTACATTTCGAGCTAAGCTATATGGGTCGTTAGTTGCGAACCGAATTTCTGCTTTGCGCCACAATTTCAACTCCACCACCAAACCCACCCACTTTTCCACATACATACACGAATTGTTCTCCATTCCGAGATACGAAGTTGGCCTCCGGAGATGGAGGGTAAGGTTGGAATTGAATGTTACAAGATAGGTTCCTCTTGTGCAGCACCCCCCTTCGCTTTTTGCTACACTCGCCCTTTTTTCGATTAGGTCCGTTACGCTGATGAAGACAGTTTTTTACGTGGTGATTTTATTTCTTCTTTTACCCCACCGCCATTGGTGAGACGGAAGTGGCTGTAGGCAAGTAACCTCGCTTGACTTTCTTTATTTCATGACCAAATACTTTTTGGGTCCCCAGAGAAATTGGGTGACAAATTGACAAAGGGTGACCACAAATGGCTAATGCACTAAAGGAAGCTTTTTTCTTATCTATACTACACTATACATAGCGTTGATGTTTTATATATAGAAAGAATTTTTTATGTATCGTACGAGCTAAGAAACAAGTCAGGTGAATACCTATACATTTCTTACCAACTTAGTTCCGTAGAAAGTTAAGAACTTCGAATATGAATTAAATTCCATGCCGAATAAACAAAAATTTCTTAAGAATCTGTTAAAAAATCTTAATCGTTTAACCTTTTATAATGCAAAATTCATTCTAAATTATTCTCTTCAGTAAATACTTCTATTTATGCTTTATACAGTTCAAATTAATATGCAGCAGCACCATCTTTGTCTTGTCTAGTGATTATCTGAGATAAGACAATTTGCACCAAGTTTACAATCTAAGCAAAATGGTCACTCGGAGCCTTAATTCAAAATTCAAAATAATTTTATTCTAATTACGATGTGTGTGCATCCCCATAGCGGTGGGGCTTGGTCGCATTATGAATAGCGCAACTCCGTCTACCCCCTTTTCCCCCTCCCCCCTCCTACCTCTCTTTATGGCATCTGCAACGCTGTCCACCCAACTAATACGGAATATATGGAAGTATGTCGATGTGGTCAGAGCCACAAGGGGGATGGGGTTGTCTCTAGAATGCAAATATAGTTTCGTGGTAGTTGATGCGCTTCTCTTCACGATCCCCTCTCCTTGCACCACCTCTCGGGAACGGCATCTGCACGTTTGCGGTGAAAAGCAGCATCCAAAGTGGTGTCCAGGTTCAGGTTCAGAAACCAAATGACGACCGTATATCTACATCTTTGCAAATTCTCTATATATGCGCAAGAGAATTTACTTTTGCAACCCCCTGGGAAAAGGGAGGTGGAAGGTAAATAAGTATGGTCAGTATACGGAGAAAACCACCTTCATATTTAAATAAACCTTACATTATGTGCTGAAACATGGTACACAGATAGATCCCAAATTGACCGTTTTAACGTTCAATCAAGTACCTAAGTTCTTTTTTTCTCATTCACCCACATCAGGATGAATTTCTTTGTGTCAGTGAAGGTGTCCATCCGGGGGTTGGTGCAAAAATGCGATTTTGGAACGTTAGAGAAAAGCTAGGTCTTGCCCTCTTGAATAATTTTAATTAAAGTTTTCTGCAGTTTGAGCATCCACTGTACTGTATTTCATATTAAATAAAACACCCAGGAAGGGAATAGCGCATTATACATAAGAAACATATATGTATGTTATGTCCATCTCGAGTGAGTTCTGTGGAAATTCTGGGAATTCGTCAGGCTACCTTCATTTTAGTTTTCACAATTCTTATGGGAAATGGATGAATTTTCGTGAGAAATATAAAAGGAAAAGCTTTGAACAGTAAAATAATATAAAGGAAACTTTTGCAAATAAAATGTCAGTAACTTATTACTTTACTTTAAAATTAAAATATAGAAAATTTTAGAATAGAGGATAAGGAAATATTCCGTCAGATAGAAAATGTTTCCTTCAATTTTTCATTCTTACAATTCTTCCTTTGGTTACAGAAAAACTTGATATTAATTGCCTTGATTATATTGAAAAATTAAAAGCTCGTTTTTAAAGCTTTGAAAGCTTTTTACATCTAATGCTCCTCAAATCTCACAAATAGCATAAAAACTATCGCAAGTTAATCGAAATTATGAAGAAATCACAGCTTCTGTCAAGAAACTGAAAAAAATCATGTCTTTAGCTGAGAATAAGAAATTTCAATAAAAAATATTCTTAATTATTTTCTCAATCATAAAGCTTTTAGTATGTTTCAACTTAACAACGTTCTCAAGAAAATCCATAAAAAAGAAAAGAAAATTCCATGCCAAAAGCTCTGTGAGATGCGAGATATTCCTGGTGTCCAGTGAGATCACACACATCTGTACATTTTATGTGAACACTCCCCCTGAATGTGGGAGAAAATTTCGAGAAAGGGGCGATAGTACATAGAAGTGGGCAACAAGGGACGCTATGGGGGGCTAAAAGGGTGGATGGCAAATCGCGTTCGAAGGTCCGTCGGTCCGCGGTTACCGTGACAGCAATTCTAGAGAATTTCTCATCTGAGTTCCACCCTATGAAAATAGTGTGGAGAGCACCACTGTGGAGGTTTCTCTACTCGGACTGCGAGTAAAAGGGGAGATGTGTGCGGAAAAGTGGGGGGTGGGAAAGGAGGGATGGCTTTGAGTTCTAGATTCAAGATTGGAGTGGTAAACATGGTCTTATAGCGGCACATATGTACAATCCCCGGGTGTATAGCACACGCTATATTGGAGAATTCTCCCAGAGGCGAGGTGGGAGAAATTCACCAGAGTAAGGACATCAGCATTGGCTATCTCGGCCGAAAGCTCTCTCCGTTTTCTCGGCAACGTCCTCGATGTTGTCCGAATTGGCGTTTGTTGGACCACCACATACACCCCCCACCAAACTCCCCCAGGATGGTATTTGCTTATGTGAAGCTTAGAGAAGTTTCTAAAATGGGGTGGTACCATGAGGGTGGCTGAGAGGTGAGGTGAGTGTCGCAAACTGGTCAGCAAACTTTGAATATTATACATTCCGCATGAAGCATATACAATTACCATTTTATGTCCTTCATATCTTATGCACAGGAGACGAAGACTGTCACAGAAATGCAAAATGACCAGCGATGCGGTGAAGCTTTCAACCCCCCCTATGACCGGAACTTTTGGTATAGGGTAGATGGTAAGTCTTTGTGTATGTGTGTGTGGGGTCAAAATGGACGTACATTTCTGCGCCAAAGCGAAGACATAATCAAATTAGTTATTCACTAGTTTACTTCCTAATCAATCTTTTCAATTAGGAATATATTTTGCCGTGTGCGAACTCAAAGCGAAATGAATTTATGTGGTCTACATCACATGAACTTCCTCGCATGAATATTGCATAATGCATTTGTGAGATTCAAATTCAACAAATCACAATGGACCACGTCAAAAATATACAAACATTTCAAAACTTTAATCAAATAAAAACATTTGAGGGAATTTTACATTAATATAATATTTGAAATTTCACAAGGGGATGCATCTTCGAGTAATTAATAGGGATGATATTATATCAACAATAAACTTTATTCACAAAAGAAATGAAAAAAAAAACTTCTACGACGGTAAATAGTGCAACAAGGCAATCAGTCATGGAAGTTTATAACCCCCCATCCTCAGTGTAGATGTCGTATTATACATTGAACTTAAGTCCTTTTTGTTCCATAATACATATAACTTTTTCTTCCCCACACCACCGATGTATTTCATTTTTCATCGCAAGGAGAGGAGTGTATGCCCTATTATATGGAATAAAAGTTCTGAATTTATACTTTGCAACAGGTGGAACACTCGTATTCACATTTATTACATGAACTTGACTATTACAGTCACACAATGATGATGATAATGACGTCGATGATGGAAAATGAAAGTCCATTGCGCCATTATTTTTATCCTCAAACCACACAAACCAAGATTTCAGATCATATTCCGATAATACTATAATACAATATTCAATAAAGAATTTTGCATTAATATTTATCATGACGATACAAGGCGTAGTACTATTGTAGTGATTGTAGTACACTAAATTGTAATTTATTCGCATATTTAACGATATATTTCGTGAAAAACATAAGAGAAAGTTAACCCAGATTTACTTCTTATTCTATATTTAATATACTCGACAATTTTACTTCATCAAACAGCTTTTTCTTTCACAAATTTTGAATAGAATCCGTTAAAAAAAGAATTTTAGAACTTTTTTTCGTGAGACAAGAATTTTGGTTAAGAATTAACCTTTTTAAACAATTTTGTAGTCAAACTTAGAAGAGTTTTCAAAGAATTTTTGGGGATCTAGGTTAAAAAGGTATTGTGAATTTAATTAATTTCAATTAAATAAAAATATCTAAAAAAAAAAAAGATTAAGTTTATTCATAGAAAACAAATGAATCAATGTTAACAAAATTTTTAAACTTCCACTTAACTTTTTTTAATACGTATCCATACTCTATCTATTTCAGAAATCGATATATGAAGAAAACAAATTAAAAGAATTTTTGTGAAAATGCGGATTTTCTCTATAAGTTTCTACGACAAATTTTGAACCCGAATTTAGGACAGAAATACACGTTTCTTTACAATGTTTTATGCTCAGGATTTATTCAGCCCATATTAGTCAAACTTATTTATAGTTTTATCTTGGATTTTTTTGCCTAGAAGACCTAGAATATTTTTTACAGCATTCTTTTGCCCGATTTATATTTTGCTCTGAATCAATTAGATGAAAAGTTAAAAAAAAATTAGTATCAAATTAAAAATCAAATCCTTAAGCAGCCCCTTCTACTAGGTTTAATTGAAAATCTTTTCTTTAAAAGAAAATTTAATTTTCTCAATCTATTGAAAAAGTTGTCTATAAGAATTTTTTTTTTAAAACTATGTATTCATTGAATGACCATTTCTTTTTATAAATCTTACCATCTTTATCTTATTGTAAGGATACCTATAGCCTTGTAATTAATAAGGAATGTATTCTTTTTCCAAAATCTTCGCAATATTTTAACATAATTCCTAGTAGAATATTTCAATTCTAATGAATCAGAATTTAGAGAAATTCTTTGAATTTATTCTTGATATATAATAAATTCAAAATATGAATGAATACACCTGAATTTTTTATGTAAGGTTTCTCAAAATGTTAAAGGATAAGTACATCCCACAACATTTTAAATACACATTATACAACCCTTATTTTGAATTGAAATATATAGGAGTCACAGCGATGGGGTGTGGGCATATAAAAAGCTCCCAAAAGTTTGACTAACAAATTCTCCCATTGACTTGCCGTTATCTCATCTACTAATTCTGAAGCAATTTGTTTGGGTCATTTGGATGGGGGAGAATCATCAGGAGGGAGAGAACGATAAAAATACATCCTTCTTCCACTGAATGAGCTCATCCCAATATCTTTTTTCCTCAACCGACCGCCCGTATATGGAGTGAATTGTATTGTGTGGAGAAACCTACAGTGGGCACCCCGCACCTACAACCCCCCTGAAGCATTGGTGAGGCCCCCCTCACTGCCAATAAATATCAAACACTAAACACACTATGCTCCTGTGCAAATAAACGAGGAGAGAGGGCCTCGTATAAGTAACTACTTAGTACATAAAATGGTTGATAAAAAATAAATAAATGAAAAGATTTATGTAGTCCACAAAAGTGGTATTATGTATAAAAGGTTTTTGGCACACATAAAAGACTAAAAGTGTGTATTAAGTAAATGGAATTTTTATGTATATCTATGTAATTGACTTTCATAACAACAAAATTATTAGCGTAGGTCAGCACCATAATCTCGTTTAATGGAAACGAAAGTCGTACAATAGAATGAGGAGTTTGTTAAATTCCTGACATCATTTTATACACACTTTGCCATTTAATGCTTTATGTATTAAATCGAAATATAGCTTCCTCTCTATTGCAATGCTATACCCATGCGTATATCGTGGGAGACGAATATGTATGTTAAATATTGTATATATGGGGTGCAGAGTGGGGGGAAGAGTGAGAGAAAATGAATGGAAATGTGAATTTCAGCACCCCATTTTTCTTCCACCCATATAGCTTCTATATAATGACTCCCAGTGCTGTGAACACACCATCCTGATTATTTATGAACACACCCTTAAGACGCAACCAGGGCCAGCAGCGTGGGCTTCCATTGAGAAAATGCCTTGACTTTCTCTCTCTCCCCGCCCCATCTCCATCTCTATATAGCTAGGGAGCCTCCCTCAATGCACCCCCCCCCTCTTCCCCTCTATTTACTTCTCTGGGTGAAATTAAATACATTTTTTATGTTAAGTGATTATCGGGAACAGGTTGTTTACACCCCAGTGTTACATAAATTAGGAGAAAAATATTGGGATTAAATTGTAATGGTTTGCCAGCAATTAGGACAATTGGATTATGATGTGAATAAATCACATTTGCACAGCATGAATATCAAACTTGGGAATGAAGAAGTTCCTCCATCCCTTATTATTTTGTTCACCAACCCATGAGAAATTTATATTTACACACCCTTAAATTTTATCACTTTTTAAGTGAGATAATTTTCATAAACCCAACAAGTACTTTATTCGGTCGTAAGACATCCCAATAAAATATGTTGTAAAGTTGCCATTAAACTACCATATTACAAGTAAATTCTTTACGACTGTCCTAACATAAATACGCTTTTTCTCCATTCATCCCCATATACACAGAGAGACTTTTTTTGTGTTTTTGTTTTTGGTGTTGTGTACAACTCCTTGTGAATCCCTCAAACTTTTAATGGCACCACAAAGCGCTGATTTAATGGCTCAAAGAACCCTCTCTCTCTTTCTCCGAATTATTCAATTAGGGGTTTGATTAAGTACCTAACACATATGTATATGAATGAAATTGATGCATTGGGGGGAGGGGAATATTGAATGTAGGCTGAAATTGAGAGTGAATGGATAAATTCATTCAAATTGATTGAATTTAAATTTATCGTTAGAGGACTTTATGAGCAAATTTAAAAAAATCGTATATCCAGCTGCATTGGTTTCATAAAAAGAGAATAATAATAAAATAAGTTTTGCTTTCACTACATATTGGAAAAAGATAAAGTAGGTATATAGAGCTTTGATTTTAATATTCTAATTCCTAAAAAAATAATTCGTTTTTGAACGATAACTTGAAAATTTTGTTTCCTTAAAAAAATAGTTTGTGAAACATAAATTCTTAATGAACTTGATATTATTTTAGGTGTTTGATTCCGTATTTAATTATTCAAAAAAAAAAACAAGAAAAGGTTTTTCAATATTAGGTAGGTACCGTAGGTACAGTAAAATATATTCAAAGAATTTCTTTGTCAAAGTTCTTCTAAAGCAGTTTGAGAAAAGAAAGAAAAGTTTAAAAGAAAAAAAAAGTTCTAAATGAAACTCTTCTAGAAAGTTAGAATTTTGCTTAAAAAGAAAGGCAATATTCAACTATATCTTGAAAAAGGAATAATTCTTTTCTGATATTTCTCCCATTTTTGGGTAACTAAAACATTACCAAGTAGTCTATGACATTGTTAAGAATATTTATGAGGTAGTTTGAAGACTTTCCCTAACAAGAATAAAGAAAATTTTTTAAGTAAAATCTTGAAATATCACTGTGTCAAGAATTAACTCGGATTTGTGCAGGATATTATTCTTGAAAAGAGCTTTAACGAACAATTTTAATTTGTTTCCCAATATTTTACAACTTCTATTCTTCTGAAACAAGTCGAAAATCATTAGAATTCTAATTCCTAATTTCTTCTACAATTTTCATTTATTCTTATTTTCTATCTTTTATTTCTAATTCAATTAAAATAAATATGTAGTAAATTAACTTATTTTTTACTTCTGCCACTTCTAACATTCACCCTCTACACCTCCAATCTGGGCACTTTTGCGAGATGAGTGTTGCTCTCACTATAAACTCCCAGTGAGTTCGATTGACCGTCGGCATCCACATCTATATAGGGGGTGCTTGGATATTTTTTCTCTTACTTTTTTTTGCCTTCATCTGCCCTGTTCTTCTTTGTAGAAGAGAAAAAAAGCAAAGGGAAATTGCTATTCTGACTCGATATGCACACCAGCAGTGCTATAGACCTGACCCCTTCCAGCACTCGATGGCTGATGATTTTGTTTCCTCCGTCTGTACTATAACTCGGTGTACATACAAATAGAATGCAAGTACCAGGGATGGAGTAGTACATTGAGAGGGGGTGGGAGGAAGAGGGGCAGGAGCGGAGAATGGGGGTGAAATGTAGGAGTTTCCATCCAATTCCACTTGGTCGTCTTTGAAAATATCCACCGTCCACATCGGAAAGCTTATGTGAAAGTTCCACTTCCCCACAATATAGGGAACTATCTTCAATAATGGGTACGGAGTGGTGGCGCTCGGGGGCGAACATAGGGATATGTACACGCTCTCTATGTCCATTTGGGTCCCATGGATGATGAGTGAAGTTGGACGTAGAGGAAAATATATGTGGTGGACAACACCGTCAGCAAGGGACTTCCCTTCGTGAAGTAGCGATGTCGTTGCCATCGTCGTCATCACCCCTTTTGGAGTTTGTGTGACCAAAGAGCTCGGGTATCCCACCAGTCCTTACCGCATCTCCTGCTCCTTCCCTATGCCCCATTATTATTTCAATCATGTCGGAGATGTGCAGTTGCCGAGGAGGTGGACGTCCGATGGCAACTGTGAGAACCATGGTCTCTCCTCAATATTATGCTCACATGCCATTCGTTTGATATTATACACATTTGGCACTATATGTGGATGGTCTTCCGCCTAAAATTGAGGTTTCACCACCCCCTGCCGGGGTATAGGCTCGGGTGGTCATCTCCGGAGTTTGGGGCCAATGGGGACTGTAAGGACTCTCCTCATTCTCTTTGCTACACATATGAGTGATCGTAAGACGGAAATTCTATTAGTGTGTCGAGTCCAGCAGAGGAGAACTAAAAACATATACATATAGAGCCGAGAGGGGGTGTGAGCTAAAAAGGGGGGAAATAGAAACGCAAAGCACTTCCCAAGCAATGTGCCAGGCTATTCGTCTTTGGGCTTTCTAGCAGAAGCATACATATAGGATAATGAGTGGAATATATTATTAAGAATTGGAAATGTCGAAAGTGATAAATCTTGAATGTGAATAATTTTCACATAAGATTCTATGCAACGGTCCCGGTCTCTATGTAGAGTATTTAATAAACAAACTGATTGCTAAAGCTCTGGTACATAGAGTGGGTGTATGGTTCGTCCACACCCCCCGTTGCTGGCTCTTGGTCACCATATTTTGTGGTCAAACATCCTCCTCGTCCCGGACACCCTCAACCCCCATTTTCTACCATCATCTTGAAATTCTCTCCGTTGTGTATATGGATGCCTTAGGCCCCACACCACCCCCACATGGGGATGAACGAACAGAATACAGAACGATGCAAAATATTTGACCCATCTTGGTTTATATATTGTTATTTTCCAAAATTCAAAATCATTGCCTTTGGTTATTTTTCTAGGGAATATCATTAACCCATATCGCTGTAGGTACAAGGTTGAAAGGACATTGTGCAAAATGTATGGAAATCCTAATATGTAATTGAAACAATTGACTAGTTATTAAATCTTCCAAAGACCTACATAGTTCGCAAGTTTAATGAAAAAATTTTTTTATCTTCTAACTGAAATGAAAATCAAATTTGCAAATTAAATAAGTAAGCTTTGACTTTTGATAGTTTTTATATGAAATACAATGTATTTTTCTATTTTTAAGCCACTTTAATTATTTCTATGGAGTTGATAAATGGTCGCATATAGCCCAAGTTGTTGCGCGCTGTGAAACCTGCATAGTGATGATGATGATAAAAAATAATAAGTTGGTGTTCTTATCTTAAGAAAAAGATTTAGTCATTTAAAGTTTTAAAATCTTACGAATAAAAGGGTTTATTTCTAAAATCGGGTTTAAAATAGATTAATTCTAAACTAGCGTACCAATAGTAATTCTAAACCTAAATTGAGAAAAGTTGTATAGCGGTCCTACATATGTAGGTCTAATGACCTAAAGACCTATGAGTGAGGGTTGGGACTAATAAAGAAAAAAAATCAGAGAAGTTATTATAAATGCTTTGTTTAAAAGTTTTATAAAAAGTGGAATTTATTTATTTAGAAATATTAAGAAAATTAGTATTTTTCTTTTTAAGTATTTTATATTATTTAACTTTTCTGAAGAAAGATTATGAATGATCCATTAATAAATTCCTTAAAATAAATAATTTAAGTTTTTCAGCTCCTTAATCAGTCTCAGAAGAATAATTTTGTCTTAAATGAAGATGTTATATTTTGCATACAGTTCGTTAGTAATTATAATATTTATTTAAAAAATCATTTCGCAAACGATATTTTTTTCAATATCCCATTGAATACATTTAATTTGATTCATGTTTTCAGCTCACAATCACTGAATGAATAATAAAAATCTTCCAAGAAACAATATGCAAAAAATCAAAACAAAAAGAAAATGTGCAAATAATAATAAAAAGTACTGTACATATTAAATGTGACTAGTGGAGTAGTGGAGCTTTCGAATGAGAAGACTTAGCCCCTCACATTGCCTCCTCCACCCCTGATGCCTCCAAAACATTTCTCTGGAACTGAAGCTTCACTAGCAACATATAAGAGCATTCCATATAGATGTACATACACAATGCTCACTAGTTTGGACCGCCACCCCAACCCTTATACCCTCTTGGTTCGTGCAAGAAACCCCCCCATAACATATACACACATTTCTTCCTCAACCCACCCCCCATCCCCTTATGCTCGGCACCTATGGCGACGCCAAGCATTCTCTCTGCTTCGGCAGTGTTCATAGTGTTTCCACGTCTAACATTTGCCACGTCTCTGACGGTCACTTGAGTGCACTAATGTAGTGGACTAGCCGATAGACACGGTTCTAACAAGATGGCCGCCGCGCGGGGTAGCTTAAATGTGGGGGCCTCTCATATACATAATACATAGCCTCCTATGTGGTCTTATATGCGGATCCAGTGTGCGCCTCAAGTATATTTGTACATAAGTATAATGGGAAGGACTTCCACACTGGCAGTATGTGTGCTCGGCCACACAGCGACTCAAGCCACCCACCATCTCTCTTGCCCAGAGTGGCCCCAAGGTGGTGTATGGAGCAGCATCAACCCACACCACCTACTGCCGCAGAGTCCGTATACCTCGGAATTGGGGACGGATTCTGATGTTTCTCTCTCACTCTGGGAATTGAACGCTCAACATCTCCCACTCCCGCATGTGGACAAGAACCCAAATGCTATATGTATGTACATATGTATGTAGGTGAGGGCATGTAGGATTCTAAAGGTATCTACATACAACCGTTGCCATATAAATGCGAGAAATACTCTGGGAAGCTCAGCGTTGGCTATTGCTGAGATGTGACGAAGTTGTGAATAAACGCGCATGATGGGGTGGTCAGAGATTGGGGGGCCGGGGGGCATCGGAGGAGTCTTCTCAGTCAGGAAAATGTGAGATGGACGAGTGTGGAAGCACCATAGAGAGTGGGTGGACAAACGAACAGAGAAAAGCGCTGAATAGGAAGAAGGAGTTTGTACTTCAAAAGCATCCAATGTGCGAGAGGAACACAATACGATGGTGGTATACCATCCCACAGCATCAACCCCCATCACATTCATCGTCCCACACACTAACCCATCCCCCATGCCGCCCCCTTCGGCAATTACCTACAATCACGAATGTTGGCGGAAGACTGCGCGGAATACAATTTATATAGCAAGAGAAGAGAGAGAAAAGCTTCAAATGTGAAAGGTTTGCTGGAAATTCATCGATAAAATCGTAATTTTAAATCAATCACTAACTATTATTAGACGAACTATTTTTGGAAAAATTATAAAATGAACTGAAGGAGTAATTATTTGAAAGAATAAATATTTTAAAAGTTTTTTTTTTTCAAATAGTTAATAAGGCAATGATTTTTCATAATTAAATTTTGAAATAAGATTTACTATAATGAAATACCTTTTAAAAATTGATTTTTTTTCAAAATTAAAGAATATAATTTATTCATTAAAAAATTCGTTTCAAAACGTTTAGAAAAAAATTATGAATTTTACAAACTGTTCAAATTGATGTTTTGGTATAAAATCCTGCTTCAGAATCATAAACTGAAAATATATGAGAATTGTTATAATTCTTTTCTCGACATTTCTATGATTTTTGAAGTTAAAGAATTTTGTAATGACTTTTTATCCTACTTTTAAAAGAACGTTTAGCAAAATTTTAGTTCATTCAGAAAAGTTTTTTCTTAGAACTGTAATATAGTGAGCTTAATTCAAGCTTTTTATGTTTCACAGACCTTCATCAGAACTGCAAAGCTTTCAGAGAAAATATTAGAGCTTTCAAGACATATTTGAAAATCAAAACCATTAGGTAAATAAAAAATAAAATTTGTGGAATTGTTTTTTCAAAAAAAGCTTTTAAAAATATTGAAAAAAGCTTCTATCAATTATTATTCTGTGCCCCAATTTTCTCAATTCTTCATTTTTTGGTGGTTTCTGTAAATCACGTTCCATAGAAAGTGTTACGGCTCCTCGTGCAATAAAACAGACTGTAAAGGAGGGCTTTCGACGGGCCGAGACTATTTAGTGCCTCGTAGTGACCCCGCACGGGGGTGAGGGTCAAAATATAATGTAAGAGGCATTGCCTGGGTGGGAAGACTGTATCCACTCTGGCCTGTTTATCTGGAAACCTTATCGCTAATTTGACACGAAATTGGCATTGTTAGTTTGGATTCGCTCCCAAGCAACCTCCATTGTCCACCGTAATTATTTTAGCCCGTGTTTTAGGGTTCACAACTCCACCATTGCCTGACGCTGCCCATTTATGTGCACACACACACGGTGATACAAAAGTCCACAATTCCGCACACCGTGATTCATCCCTCCTAAGAAACACATAAATCCTCCATTGAATAACCCAAACATACACATACTTCGGAGAAATGCCAAAATATTCGCTGTGCGGGGACGGGAAGTGTCGGAGGGCAAACATAGATAAAGCTCACTGGTTTGCGATTTATGCACCCAAGAGCGGGTAATTATGTTATCTGGGTGCATCGTAAAACTATTACTCACTTTCACCATTGTGAGCGACTTTGAAGGAAATTTTCGTCGTATGACCAGCCGCAATAAAACCAAAATTGCTTTCAAGTCTCGACGCTTCCAGCTCCAGTGGCTACCAACTACCTAAGAAAAATCTATGGAATATCAAACATGTTGAATTGTACAAAAAAAGATATTCTTTTGCATTAAAGTATACCTTTTATGATTTCAGGAACAATTAAAAACTCCTTTAAAGCATTTAAAGCTTATTTTAAATGACTTCCTTGAATCGCATAATCTTTAACTCATTATATTTTTTATCTATTATCTAATACGGGGATTCTAATTCATCAAAATTTAATAATAATTGTGCGTAGGGAAGATGTTTTTTTTTTCAATTTAAATAGCAATGTTTTTTAGGGGAAGAGGGACTCAGGACAATGCAACTTTATTTTCAACTTATTTTCTTAAAATTGAAAGAGATTCCTTTGCAATTCGATTCAAAATTAAATAAATTTAATTTATTTGATTCTTTTTAGAACATTTTTTAATCATAATTAAATTCACCCCGCTTTACGGTATGAATTTCACTAACATTCAGCCAGCACAGCTCGCAAAAAATACTACCAAACGCATGGACGAGCAACAAAAAGGTTTCCCATACCTGGCAAGCGACTTACTTCTATGCAAGAGAAAGCCATCAAAAAGTGACCACCATTGCGCGCGTTTGAAAAAGATCATAAAGACGTGACTCCTCATTTTGCCGAAAATCCCTTTTGGTAATTAAGTAAAAACGCTGCGCTGTATATCGGTCGTAAAGCCATAAAATGTTTGCTGCCAAAACGGGATTATCAGTTTGCATCTTCAGTCCCACCAATTTTGCTTGAAAACTTAAAGTCTTCTGGAAATTGAAATGTGCTATCTTTTGCCCGGGCTATTTGCATTGCATTTCGAGTGAGAATTCTGGGGACCGAGACAATGGTTTACTTTCGTGTGAAAGGGGTACACAGAGGATTATTTCTGCGAGTCAACTATCTCTCTGCCTATGGGAGAATTTATTTTGTCGATCGTGTGAACATTTGCACGAACCACTGCAGCATACCCAACATTGCTATTAGTCATGAAAATTCTCTTTTATCTCAAAATATTCTCGTAATAAAATTCGATATTCTTTTCGGGACAAAATGTATACAGCAGAAATTCCCTGATTTTGTCGTCAATATTCTTTCACTTCCTCCGAGGGTGAACAACACAGCACTTAAATCTCCACCCCCGACCCTTTGATTCCCACCATATTGGCAAATTCTTTCCCCGAAGGGTTTCACTGTTTTCTGCAAAGGCATACGCGTATTCTTGGAAGCTAAAACCTTTTTTTTTTGGGGGGTGAACACAAATGGCCCTGCAGGTGGTCAGAGAAATCCTCATACAGCATTCGCTAATTTAATTCCCAAGGGGAGAACGATGATGGCAAAATAAAAATCCCAACCCTCCTCATCCGTTGTGGACCCCCCAGATAATCGCATCGTATTCCCCTCCACTGAATCACCCTGTTTCTCTGTAATTCTGCAATTAAATTTATTTATTCATCGCACGGTGCGTATGCAACACTCCCCCAGCGCAATCCGCTCGATGCATGTGCGGACGCGTGCAGCTCGTGGAATTGATTTGGAACCCTGCGAGGGGTTTCCGGCCGCGGAAAAGACACGGCGGACCCCTCGCAAATTTCGCATCACATGCGGGTGATCCAATCCCCTAACGCACCTATTTTTGTGCGTGAATGCACCGAGAGTGGCAAAATGCGGTGCGCGGGGAGGAAATGGGTTGAATTTGCACACAAGCATTAAATATGGCAGGGGAGTGATTGATGAGAAACGACTTTTCCATATTTTCAAGCAGTTCGCCGCATTTGTAGCATCGAGGGCTTTGTCAGCGCATTGAGAAATGCAGTGGCACAAGTTTGGAAATTTTTCGATTAAGCTTTGCTTTAAATTCAAAATTAATTTGTTTTTAATTAAATGATTCACGTAGAGGGAAAAATCCAAGAAGTTCAATTAAGGAAGTTTAATGAGATAGAAAAATGATTTTTTACATTATTGGACACAAAGTTGGTTTTTTAATGGTTTGATAATCCTCAAATCTTATAAATTTATTTAATCCTTTCTTCCATTCCTTTTCTAGTTAACACATATCGAGCCACTGGACACTTTAATGCATTCATGGGCCATTTTTAAACGTCTGTAACTATTAATCTTCTCTTAATATTATAATATTAAAAGAAACCTTAATGGAATTCTAAAACGCATAAAAATATGAAATAATAAACTAAAATTAATTCAAAAATTCAAAAACTTGCAAAAGTTCCGAAATTCGAAAAAATCCTTAAATCCTTATACGGAACAAATAATAGCAAAAGCTGTTTCTATATAACATATTTCTGTAAAAGCTTTTAATTTAATGCAGAATACGTTAATTTAACGTATTAAACAGATATTAACGTAAAAAATATTGATAAAAGAGTCCTATAAAGTATAAACTTCTAAAAAATACTTTCTAGCGCTTCCAAGTCTTCCAAGTCTTCCTTAAATCCTTGATAAAACAAGAAAAATTATTTTTTTCCTCTAATAACATTTTCAAAAAAATCATAAGTAAGAAAAGAATTTTCTTTAAATTAAACCTGAATCAAAAGAATCTAAATGTGCCCATGTTATAGCCAATGATCTGCTTTTGAGAGGGCGTTTGCGTGCGTATTGGCGCCAAAGCGTTCTGTGTCGTCGATGGTAAATTTCTGCAGTATTAGATGTAAAAATTTTTTGAGAGAAAACTCCTAAATTATTCAGGCGTCCCCCAGTTTGACCCTTGTAATTTTACAACCCTCCGCACCACTTTGTCGCGCAAATAGCATTTCGGTATAGACGCTTTTTTTTGCACATTCGGTCCCTCCACCTAGAGAGCCGCACATCCTTCAGGGTTTTTTCTTTCGCCCCGTGCACAGAGAGCTAGCTGCTATGTATATATCTATGGGCCATTCTTGTGTATGCTGTGTCGGATGAGGCCGAAGTGGAGGGTATATGTTTTATGTGTGCGCTTAGATAAAGAGATGAGGAGGGTGATGGTGGACAGAAATATCCTGGAAATTCTGCACCCGCTGATATTTTCGTGCTTCACCGTCCCTTCACCCAAAAACGCCCATATCTTACGATGGCGAGAGAGCTCCGGGAAGTGGAGTTGTGTTCGCATCCCTTACTTATTTACGATTTTTTTTCTCTCCTCCTAGCCATTCTCTCTGTTGGGTTCATCGTCGTCGGGGATAAATTCAGCGAAGGGCGGACTACCCCGGGGTGTGGAGGATGTGTGTTTGTGTGTGTGGGAGCTTATGGCGATTGTATATGCGTCAGCAGCATCAGGACCACGGTTCTTGTCAGTGACAAATGCCAGCGTCCTTTTTTTCCTGCGAACGTCGTTGCCACTATCACCGAGATCAGCAGCAAAAGAGGCCTGGGTATGGTGATGTACAGCGATGATATAGAGCGGAGAAAATTGAGGGTGGTATGTTAGCCATTCCGGACACCCCGATGCTTCTTACCACGGTCGCCAGCCCATAATCTTCCTTCTCTCTATATGTATGTAGGTATGTATATAACTAAAGTGACACTTACACGCACATGTGTGAACTCATAGAGGCCTCCGCACAAGCTAGCTTCGTTGCGATGCTCGACGAGGCGGAGATACGGCAAAATTGCCAACACGCGGCCCTAAGCAAATACACTTTTCGCAAACACGAGTCATTTTAATGAAAATGTACCCAAACTATACCATATTTCTCACCCAAAAATACAATCTCAAATGAAGGAGAAGTTTGACCGTGTGCCTCCCAGAGAAATGCTTTACGTTTTGAGATTTGCTGAATGACCCTTGAAGCAATTTACTCTATTAAGAGCATTGGACATTTTGCAATGATGTTTAAGGGATGATAGAGCAGCATAGAGGATAGACAAGAAATGTATAAAACTTAATTTACTATTTCTATTACGGCAGTAGAATAAATATTTGGGAATTGTAGAAATGTAATGATATTTAGGTAAAATGACAAAAACTTGTTTTCAATTTAAAGTCTTTATCTTAAGAAAAAACTTAAAGATTTAAATGAAGAAATATTCAAAATTTAAGATTACGAATTTATAAATTATTTTCTACTTTGATTTCATTTCTATGTCAATTTTCTAAGGTTTTAAGGCATTCTTAAAGATTTTTGTATATAATTTATAAGCTGAAAATGATCTGTGAATTCTCAAAGAATTATACAAATGATTAACATTTTACTTACAGTCAGGTATTGGTTAACGTCACATCGGATGTACTCTTTTCGTTCTTTATTTTTAATGAGTGAGAAGAGTACATCCGCTGTGACGTTAACTAAGTAATACATACATGACTGTATAATTAAAAGAGAAAATTTTCTAATAATTTTACTAATATTTTGTAGCTTAAAATTGAAAAAAAAAATTAGAAATGCATAATTATTATTCATTATCACACATAATTCATTTTATGAGCTTTCGTGAATCATCCTGAGCTTTTATAAACATTTTCTTCGAGTAAGCTTTCTAAATCCTTTTGATAATTCTTTTGGCTCCCAATTTGAAAAATAAATCGCTGTATTGAGCATTAAAAGATTTTTTTAAACTTAAAAACACAATTTGCGTAAAATTTCCATTTTCCCTTTATCCCAAAATTTTCCAGAATCTTTATGTCAAAACATATCAGTCGTATTAGCGCGATTCATCTTTCATGACCACTCCAATGCTTTGTGAGTAAAAATGTGTGGGGATTACATTGAACGTCTCTTTTCGGGATTCCCTCCTGACCAAGTGCTTTTGTGAGATTTTGCGGGTAAATGAGCACTCTGCGAGAGATTCAACCTTCGTCCACTCTAAATCTTTTGCACACCGAACATACATACCAAGCTAATCCTGGGTGCAAAACCTTAAATAGGGTGTGTGTTTGCGCAGCGTTGGTTCGCTTATTACAATAAAAGCCGGAGATGTACATTTTATAAGGAGGATTCAGCGTATTCTCTGAAGTTTATTCAGCGAACGAGCACACGGATGGGGGGGAGGTGAGCAAATCTATGTGAAAGTCATGTTGGCTGAGAGAAATTCACCCAACCCCCTCGTTCTCTGGGCACCCCCAACTAAGCCACCCCCGGGAATGAAGCGCGGAGGGTACTCTGGTATTCCGCTTGTGCATTTGTATGCACCTCTCTGGGGTTGCTTCTCTGCACAGAGTATCCCCCAGAGATGGGTGACATTCGCACATATAGAGAGCCGAGAGGGTGGCGCTACTGTGGATGGACTTGCCTTGCACACCATTGTGTATCCCCGGAGACCCGAAGGGGGGTGCACTCTGACGGTGGCGAGGATGACGCCATTCTCTGCACAAAGTGGCCGGAGGAGCGTCGTACAAAGTACAACTCCTCGTCACGGGTTATTGGGCATAATGTACATTCACTCGCCAGTCATCTGAGCTCCGTTTTGCCCACACCCCCCCGTACGACCAAATGACACGAATGCCATCTCCTACTTATCACCGCTGGGGCCGACACTGAGGAAGAACGCTATGTACAACGAAGCTGCGGCTCCCAGCAGTGAAAACCCCAGCACCCCGCTTTTATATATACATACATAGCATCCACGGTATTCGCCACTGAAGGCGATATTGGATTTTTTTTCTTGGCCATTCCGGGGAAGTGTAGTACGGGGATTATTGTCCCCTCATGTGCTCCTTTTTATATTCCACCACCCACCCCCCGTAGCCCAGGAGCACACCATCCTCGGCATCTCTAATTACGACAACTCGGTGGAATTTCTGTTTAATTCAACGTTGTCTCACACCATTTCCACCCCTATACATATATTTTTTTTCTCTACTCAACTTACCCTCTTCTGCAGTATATATTCCTCCAAGTGTTACCCCCGCACAGTAGAAGCACACAGGAGAGATTATTTCGCAGTGAAAGAGAGCGATTGATGCGGAGGGAAAGAAAGAAAATTCTGCTAGCCAGGTCATTTGCGACCAATGCAGAGCTGATACGACGAGAAGAAAATCTACCTGCACCACATCACCCGGCGAGGAAGGGTGATTATTTGTACAGCAAATGGCGAGACAGTCTTAAATCCACATGAAAACTCGGACTCCTATGCGGGGTACTTAAGCCGAGGTTGGCTTATCTTCGCGTACCCGTGATTTGAGGAGGCCTCCATGGGCAATTATGCCGTAAAACCCGACCCTCAATCGGCTCAAGAAATTCCAAGTAAATCCACAATTTACAGCACCAAATGCAACACAAAGACCCATCGCATAGGGAATTTTTGTGCAATGATTGTTTGCTTGAAGACAACGCTACTTGAAAAATGAATCAGGGGCATGTTAAAGAGAGTTTCATCACGAAAAAGATTTTGCTCTGTGATTTGGAAAATTTTGAACGAAAGATGCAACGGAAGTGTGTTCATTAGATGTGTTTCTTTAATATGTTTAAAGTAGTAGAAAATAATATGAAAGATCAATCTAAAATAAATGATTTTTCATAAAAATCTCTTCTTCAGAAAATTAAGAGGTGTAATTTTCTCTCACAAAAATGCTTAATTTTGTCAAAAAATTGTGACATTTAGAGCCTTTCCAATACCTTAATATTGGGCCTAATTCAGCGACCAAGAAACCCTTGAAATCTTTGAATTTTGGACTTACTGAAATTTCAAGATTTCAAGCGAATTTCAAGGGTTTCTTGGTCGCTGAATAAGGCCCATTATCCGTAGTCTTTCTTATTTATAAATTTATCCCTAAACTTTTAATAAACTTTAAGAAAAATAAATTAATAAAGTAAATTTCAATTTTCCTTTTGACAGAGACAAAGAAAGCATAAAATACGCCAAAAATTTCTCAATTTCCCCCATTTCCAACCACATAAATTCATGCGGGGTGGACGAAAATTGCATTTGGAAGCTGTTTGTATGCTTATGATTGCGCTATTTAATTAGTCGCCAGACCACGTAGTAATTATCGATCAAACTCCATGGCTCCGAGCGAGGAGAGTCCCTCGAGAAAATCTTGCATTTCTCGCGACTAAATATCGACTGTGTGGTATGCCTCCACTCTCCATCCAGCTCTTCATTCATCCGCCAGACCCCGCGTGAATTTATGCAAATGTCTCTATGCGCTCCTTCAGCGATTCGCGAAATTGCGTGCTTCGATTCTCCCTTTTCTGCATTAATATCGCAACATTGGCAGTAAAACCAACGCGCCCTGCCGTGGGTTTTCTGCCAAACAGACACACATCAGCACATCCAATGTACATATATATGTATGCTTCCACTTTGATGCCAATTTCCCCTCGATGTCTTCGTGCCCGCGCGCATAATGCACATAATACCGCGGCAAAAATATGCGCCGAGTGCGCTGAAATACTATAATTACGCGAATCCGTTCCTCCCGTGGTGAGGTCCCCTGTGTGGTAGTTTTTTTTCCTCTGCCTTCCCTTGCCCTAACTTCCATCCATTCTTTTGTACTTTGTGCAACACAACAGAGAGAGCCAAAAGTCGCCCTCCCCAATATGCACCGACACAGAAGTAGAAATGCATCGCGAATTTGCAATTTATGTCTATACACTGGTGAACCCCAATAATAATGCTCGACGACCGAGAGGAAAAAAAAACACGCGCGTTCAAAATACGGAGGGAAACGCGATGTCATGAATTTTTTTATGTGCTCGATCCCCGCTTCTGGGTGCTCTCAATCTCGCGTGTTTTGCGAGAGTTGCGAGAAAAACGTTAAATTCGATTAAGGATTCGATTTTAGAAAATGATGTTTTATTATGGGGTCTCTCTCCGGGTAATGCACAAAAAATATAAGAGCTCTAGTTTTCCCAATGAATAGAACACTAAATCAGTATACATATTCCCGGGGAAATCCAAAAGAAAGTGGAAAAGCTGTGGATTTTCATTTGAACTTCTATATTTCTACATTTTGCTTAGAAACCATTTTTGCATTTTGCAAGTTTTATCCTGATTCAAGTGTATTTTGTTAAAGCATAATTAATGAGGGTTGAAAACAGATATAGTTAAGAGGGTAGATTAAAGATAAAAATTCTAGGATGTTGAAAAATTAATGTTCTAGGAGTTAGAACATTTGTATATATTACGTTCTTCTTTGAATTATTCGCAATATTTCTTTATGTTTAATTAAGATTTTTTTTGGATAAATAATTTGAAGAAACAATCACAGCAAAAAAGATATATAAAATCCTAAACTCTAAAATTTTTTTAAGCGAAATAAGTGTGTGTTTAGGTAAAATTAGTTGCATGATTAATTAATATAGATAGCTATATTTTGTTTTCAATTTAATCGTTCTATATGAGAGCAACATTAGCATAAAATTTCGCAAATATTTATTTTCAACAAGCTTTAGAAAAAGCTTTGAAAAATAAAACAAAATAATGATTTAATAATTGAAAAAGAAATTTTCAATGAAATCTGAATAATTTTATTTCACCTTGAAAAATTTTCATAATATTTTCTCAATCGCTTGATAAATCTTTCTTCTTTCTCATAGAAAATTCAAAGAGGCTTAAGAGAAAAAAAAGTTTAACACAAAATTCGTCAATAAATAGGATGTTGTAATATTGAATCTCTAATCTACAAATCCACCAATTCTGCTCCCAATTTAAATGCTTCAAAGTTTCTTTCCGCGCGATTTGAATGGATATTTCAGTAAGACAAATTGTATTTACTGTGTGATAAAATAGCTTTTTTTTTTTCAAAGAAAGGGGGCTTCTACTACTACAAATGTTTCGCAGCAAAATGCGCTGGTCGTTCATGGCGAGGTGGAAAAAAAAACCTCTTCCCGTAACTTTCGACTTATAATGTGAAGTGAATTTCTTCAGCACTACGGGACGCATTTTACCTGGCGGATGCGTTAATATTTCACCACTGAGGTGTTGCAATTCCATGAATTTTGGCGACCCCTCTTGCGTCTCGGTGTGCAAGGCTGCCACAAAATCAGGCACAGATGCGAATTGTTTGGCTTTTCAAAACGGCTTTGGCGTTTCTGCGATTTTGTGTCTCATTTCAGGGCTCTCTTTCACGTTTTAAAGATATTTCGTCAATGTGAGTTGTGATAACAATGTGTGCGATTGGGATGATGGATTTTTTTTGCTTCTTCTTCTATACTGTAAAGGAGTGCAAAAACCCATCTTTCTCTATTTCCTCGGCAAGAAGGGATAGCGAGGGTTGGTTTGTTGGATGTGTGTTCACTGCGAGGACACAAAGAGCAGGAGTTGTAACAAAATTTCCTTCCTTTTTATGCTCCATACATTATATGTATGTATGTAGAGACCACTGTGAGTGGGTAACATAAATTCACCCGGGGAGTTTTGGTGGAAACGAGAAGACAATTTTTTGGTGGTGGTGGCCTCCGGAGAAAATCCATAGCCGCGGTTTGAGTTTATATCGATTTCTTCCTTTTGTTGTACACCACAGTCCCTGTGTGTCCCTCCCGACCCATGACCCGAGTATGGCCTTATTCACCCCTCGGGTATGAGACGAATGGTGAGCACTTTGGCGTCCTTTCTGACCAAGAGCGCGGTCCATTGCGGAGGGTGAGTCGCCTCTTCCACATTGCTTTTCGCATCGTGAATGCCTGCGTGGTGTGACTAATACAAATGCTAACATATATCCTTGCTATATATGTACATATATAATGGCTACATATATAGCTGTAGCACACAACACCCTCAGCACCCCCCTTGCCGTCTTGTACAACCCTCCGGAGCCAACCTCTCTTTTCCTAATGTATTCAGTCAGTTTCACGCTTTCCCACCAAATAAGCACTGGATTGAATAAGCGGGTGGTCTCCCGTAGTGGACGCTTGCTTTTTCGTTGCATGGCTATATAGCAGCTTGGCTTGGCATACGTGCCATGGGGGTGGACGGGAGAGGGTTGTCGTCGTCGAAGAGGCGACATCGGGGGTTGACGCGCGGCTTTCTCAAACACACCCTCCCACCCATCTCGCCAAATCTACACCACCCCCCGCGCAGGGGGTGGCCAATGACGCCACCGACTATCCAGGCGTTGAGCTTTTGTGCACACACCGACGACACAAGTCCGTAAGAGTGTTTTTGCCGAGGCGACCCCCATGCTACAAATAGGAGATTTCACCATTCGCGCCAGGAAAGTTCATTTCAACCCCTCAAGCAGTGAACAGCAGGCAAAATGTTCGTCTCACATGGCCACCCTCCTGGTCCCTCGTCACGCCACCTTCCGCCCGCGATCAACCCCTACGGCGATGCTCATACAAGGGATATCACCGCCACCATCCCACATGACAGCGAATCTCCTAACGGTTTAGATATATGACGGTCCTCCGCACACCCACACCCACTCTCCCATCTCAAGCTCGCATATACACACCCCACGGTGGTGCCGTACATACCATCAGCACGCCTCCCCCCATGCCACCCGTAAGTGTATATAATGTGTGGAGAACCTTCGCTCTTGTGTCGTTTCGTGTGTCCCCACACCCCCTCGGCAACCCCTGCCGTATACACTTCTTGCCGCGACTCAAGCTACAGCATGTACACAACCACCCCAGTGTGCACTGCTCGGCAATCTACGGCCTGGGATGCCAAGGATGGGGTGGGTGGGTGAGTGAGAGAGAACATGAGAAAATAGCAGAAACCTCCGCACGTCGTCCCCTCCGGCACATCCATAGCCTTACCCTCATCCTCCTTCGCTGGCATAGACAAATCGCGTTCCGCGGACCGTCCAAGCCAGAATGGAACTCAGGAGATATTTAATGTGAATTTAGGGGCGATATAATCTTTAGATTTCTTTCTTGGAAAATTACTTTGTATTTCTTATTTTTTACCTAGGCTTTTAGATAAATTATTAAAGTACTTCTTTTTGCAGTGAATAAAGCATATGAAGCATGTATTGTTATATTCTTCCTAGAAGAAAAATCTCTCTACAAGAATATATGTTGTGCATTTAAAGAAAGCTCTTCAATGATTTTTTTTATTCCAAAAAGTTTAAAAGAAGACTTTCTCAAGAAAAAGCTTTGTTAAAGTGCTTATTTTAACGTTGAAAAAATTACTTCAATTTTATGTCAAGAAAAATCTTTAAAAAAAATTTAAGAAATCTCCTCAAAAGATTTATATATTCAAAGATTGTTTATCTGAATTAAGATTATTTTCATAATCAATTTTTGAGGCAAATATTTAGAAATATTCTGGATAGTTATAGATATAGATCATTTATATTCTGAAGAAATTAGAAAAAAACCAAAGAAATAAATCTTTGAATGATAAAAATGCAACAAAAACTAAAGAAAAAAAGAAAATATGTTCAATAAAACACTAAAATAAACACACTAATACGGGTAAAAAGTTTTTAACTTTGTTTAAACTTTATTATATTTTTTTTTAATTAAAAATAAATTAAATAAGAATAATTTGATAATTCTAGAGTTAATTTTAACTTACTTACAACCTCAATTAATGCTCAAAATATTAGTTGGTGTTCCACTTCGTGGCCAACTTTTAATTTTTATGCTAAAAATAAGTACATATCCAAACTTGACTGCAATGTTTCTATATTTATTTTGAAATATTCGGCAATAAATTAAGAAATAAACTCCATTTTATCCAAAGTTTCATGAAAAAATGTCCTCATTATTTTCCGTTTTGATAAAACACTAATATAATATCTCAACTTTACATTATCTAAAAAATTAAAGTTCAATGAAAGAAATTCGTCAAAGAATTCATTTTTCTCCAAAGTATCGAACTTCTATTCAAAAGCTGCGTGTATCCTTTTCTTTCAGCGTATCTCCTTTGAAGGGCAATATATATTTTTCTCACCAACTACTTGTATGTACATATATTATTTTTCTTTCCCTCAAAAGAGATTGCATTCCCTCCATTGCAGCGTGTATATATGCCATTTTTCCTGGAATCGAAATCTAACATTCCACACGCATTTATTGCCCTCTCTTTCATTTCTTTTCTCCCCCTTTTCCCAGAATGTTCGTGAAATTTCGCGATGCCTCACAAACCTCGTCATTTTTGTAACATTCCGAAAATTAGGAGAAAGAAGAAAGAACGCCAAATGGGCCGTGCCCGGTGGTGATCGCTGTGAAAGAGATGGGTCGATCACCATAGAGACGACGGGTACTGCTGGGTGCATTGTATGTATATTGGCAATTTTTGACCCATTTTTCACCATTTCAGGTAGATTACCAACGGAAATGATCTCTAATTGCTTGGCTGGGAGTTTATTTGGGTGATAGATTGGGTGGTGAATGAGGTAGTGCATGAGGTGGTGTGGATGGGGTTGAATGAGGATGAGAATTGGGGGAGTAGAGAAAAAAATAAAATTGGAGCCACTTATTGGGGCAGCACTGCCCCTGAATTCAACCCTGCCGGTCTCCATTCGACCCAACTCATACCCCGGCTCTGGGTTTTGCCGTCCCAACGGATACGCGGGTCGCGAGAACGACGAAGGCGAAGGCATTGGCTGGCCAGCACACATACACACTCACAGCTGCCACGGGGGAAAACACACACCGAGAGAGACGGAGAGTACGAAGAGTGGTCTGTGTGCGAGAATATATAGCACACATCAGTTTAGTTTCCCTCCTAGCAGTCAGAGACCCGCCAAACTTGGAAGAGTAAGGACTGCAAATACAATCTTGGAAGGATACAATACAAGCATTTCCTCAGTGCTTTTAGTTCAACAGTGGCGGTCGTCCGAGTTGGTCGTGTGGACAGTGTTGTGCTTTTAACTCATATATATAACACAGAAATATATATAGCACATCTTGAGATCACAGTGCTCAAAGTGAGTGGAATATTTTCTTAGAGCAATCAACAAAAAAGAAAAATATCGCAAAACCACCCACATTTTGCGAACAATTTGTTCAACCACGAGGCAAGTCTTGAAGACTCTGTGTGAGGGAATATTATTATTTATTTTTTCTTCTTCTTGTGCTCAAGTGCGAAACATTTTGCAGAAGGAAGAGAACAGATGAAAAGAAAGTTTGTGTAAAACGCTTTTTTTGAGGCCAAAGTAGAAGAGATAAAGTGCAAGTGAGGGATAAATCTATCGCGCCGCAGCGGAGTTTCAGCGATAAATTATCAACAAAAAAAAAAGAGTTTGTGCACAAAAGCGATCCGGTGGAACCTGCTGACCCCGACCATTCTGTGGGCAACAGCTTAATTAAATGATTGTGTGAGAAGTAGCATCAGCCAAAAAAGACCCCATCGAATTTGCACGAGTATAGCGGTGAATTTGGAGCAACGTACGACATTCGCAAGTGAGTTGAATTTCCAACAAATCAATTGATCTTCTTTCCTCATATTGCAAGACCTCCCCTATTCTTTTTTTTTTTCTTTTGAACCACGCTGTGCAATTTTTGAACTTTTCTCAACTTTTTCTTGAGATATTTTTTTCCTTGTCTTTTTTTCCTTGCAAATTCCACGGTATTCACCTATCTTATTCGCATAAGAAAACTCCCTCCCCCCGCTCCACCACCCCCCGTGAAAGCGCAACATCCCACACTCCCATCGCGGGAGAAGAAGCGTTTGGTGGAAAAGTGCGGCGCCACGACCACGGAGCTTTTCTCTCTGTCGTCTTTTCGCAAATTGAAATATTTAGCATATCTCTCCCTCTGGTGGGGACAAGTGTGCAAAATTTAAGACGCGCGTGATTCGTTCTAAATTATTTCCGGACGCGAATCCAGCTTCTCTTCTTTTTTTTTCACGCCACCACCATCACCCGCCCCTCCCGGATAATCGCATTTACAGTCGCATAAGGCTCAACCCATCCCCCCCTGAAAAGTGGGTGAGAGAAGTCCCACGCAGCATAACTTTTGCTTTTTATCCCCGTTTTTCCTCGTTTTTTTTTCCTCGCCTTCTCTCTCCGCGAAATTGCAACCCAAACCACCCACGGTGCCAAACCCCCGGGGTCGGGTAATTCTCTGCCAAGAAAACACACGTCCTGTGCGCCAGGATATAATTTTCCTTAAATTCTGGCGAGTGAGATCCAAGCAGCGAGTGGGCGAGGGATGCGAGGCGTGATGCTGAAATGAAAATCACCCCCCAAAACACACCCCACCGCCATGACCTCGGGTTGGGGTTCTTTTTCTTAGTGTGTCTTATATAACTACTATGCTACACCTTCAACTCGCTCTGAATTTCGCGGGTAGAGTTGTATTGTAATTCATTGATTTTTTTCTTTATTTAAAATGTATTTTGGAAAAACCCCAAAGAACTTATAAACTGCAAAATTCTAGAAGGTAATTAACTTCTTTTGAGATTAAAAATCACTCAACGGGAGTTAATCTCTGGGTAGCATTTCTTATCATCACACCGGCGGTGGTCGTTTAAGGTGAAGAAAAACCCTAAAATCCAGGCAATTTAGAACAAGAAGAACAACACGGTCATTTTGAGGACGTTTTCAGACGGTTTTCAAATGCAAAAGTTAGCTTACCGGGCGGTGGTAAAAAAAAAAAAAGAAAGCAAATGAGGGTCATGTACCTGAAATTTGCATGGGATTAACCAGGGACTTGATGATGGTCTATTGGCGTCAATAAACACATTTTAAGTGACTCGATAACGAAGCCAGAAATATTCAAAATGCAACCGACGGGGGATTAGGAAAATTTTGGGATACAATAGCGAAAAGCACGTTGCTCTAATATTGCAGGCAAAAGTTTAAGTTGAATTTCCAAGAATGCTAATTTCTTCAGAAAAATGCCTCAAATAAAAATCCAAGAGTCATTAAGGAGGGTATTTGGAAGTTTGCTCTGCTGAAAAATCAAAAACATTTTGAATGCAGCAAAAACAGAGAGAAAAATAATTTTTAACTTCTTTTAGAATTTTTTACCCAAGAAATTGCCGTTTTTAGTCAAATTCACATATTTTAGTTAGACGTGAATTTAAATAAAAACGGGTGGGCTACAATCAGATAATTTTGAGTACACCTACATAAGTTCTAATTTAAATAGGAAATAAAAAATTTTATGTTTTTTGCATAAGTAATAATATTTATTTAACTGATGAGCATATAATGAGGGAATGCTACATTTTTAAATAATTCTACATAAAAAGACAGAAAGCATAAATAAGGGTTTAATAATTATTATTACTCATAGGATTATAAGAAAATGATGCAGCTAAAAATCAAAAATTTCCTTTTTAAAAAATTTTAGCTAGAGTTTTCTAATCCTTTCGCTTCGTTATTAGGACACTTTTGTAATTCTCCACAGAATACATATTTATTAAAAGGATAGAAGGACACAGGTAGATAGCGAGAGAAAGGTACAGGGTAATAAAGCAAAGTGTTAAAGAAACCCCTTAAACATTGCAAACACAATCGGGGGACTCACATAAGATAGTAAGACAGCATGTATGTTGCGAATGCTGTAAACAAGTAAGCGTAAGTACATAAATTTGTTACTTGCCACAGCAAATGCCGTATTTACCTTTAAAATTATGTCTTCACACGTAGTACGAAAAAAAAACATTTTATCTACATACGTAAAGTGACGTAACGTAACGTATCTGCATACGATTTTGCATTAATGTGAATTCTTTAAATATTTTACGCTGCAACATCTTATTTTTTTCTAAGATTTTTAGGTTTTCTGATTTTCCAAGAAATTATTATCTATATAATAAAGAAAGGTCTGTTTGTTGGTAATCTTCGTGTCTGTACAGCTATACAAATCTACACCGTTTGACCGATCGCGATGAAATTTGGTACAGAGGCCCCTTATAACAGGCGGTTTCAGATTGCCGTATTCATTTTCCCCCCAAAGCCCCCCTTCAGGTAGCCCTCATAGAGATTTCATGCAGTTTTTGCAAATTTTAGAATTTGGCGCCTAAAGTGTTGTATGAAATTGATTTCTTCTCTTTCCGAAATTTTTCCCCGGGATTTATATGTGGCCTCAATCAAACCATCACAATGTTTTTTCCCCTAAAATTTGCGCGAAGCGCAACAAATCCCCGCGAAGCGGGGCGAGGTAAATTGGAGCGAAGCGACAATTTACCTCGTTATTATTATAAAAAAAATAAATCTTCATCTTTTTCCAATAACATTAAAAAAATTGTTTCTTCATTTGAAAATTTTCCTAAAAGAACTAACAATTGAATTTAAAATGATATAAAAATTTAAATATATCTTTTATCAAGTTTGAAAAAACCTTAACTTTTACAATAAAAAATAAAAAGAGATTTTTATTAAATAGAAAAATTCCATTAAGAATATGAATAGATATCTAAATTAATTTATGAATTTTATCTCTTTAATTTTGATTTAAAATATTATGTTTATTATACATAATTTTTAACTATAAAAAACAAGTTTCTTTGTTATTGAGCTTAAACAAGACTATGGGAAAATTTTTGTTCATAAAGCACTAGAGCTTTTAAATTAATTTTCCAATTCATTAAATCTAATGCAACTTTCTTGGCTTTTCTTTAGTTTTCCTACAAATTTATTAGTCTCAAATCTTTGTTTTTTTTTGTTTTAAATTAAATCTAAATTTTCGGTTTTCTCTCTTCCAACTAACTAACAAATAATAGGGATATAGGAGTTATTTTTTTTTCAAAATCAATTAATTTAAAAAGAAAATCAGGTACACTGCAGAGCCTTTTCCCTTTCAAATTTTTGATACAAAGCCCCTCATCCCAGTTTTTCCCGTTTCTGTGTATACATAAACTTGGTATAGCTTGGTGCTATGTTGCCCACTATTTATGTCATGAGCCACCCTCATGCCGGCAAGAAGTCGTCGTCCAATTCGCCAGCATAATTTTCTGTGGCCGCTTTTTTTGCGGAGCAGCGCAAAAAAAAGCGAATGAAAAGAATGTGTGAGTGTAATGCGCGAATCCGACTACGTGACTTGAAGTCGCGATAATTCAGTCCCTATTTGCTGCTTGACTACCCTCCGTGCCCTCCAACCGGACGATTCGGAGTGGTTTTTTTTCCAGCAGGGTATGTGTGTGCAGAAAATGGGGGTCGTTTTTGGGGAGGGTAGTACGTGGAGAGAACGCGATGTGGCTGCCGGCTGTGCAGTGAAGCGGACAGCTCTATAAGCTCTGGGGGGAACGTTGCAGAGAGGGAAAAAAAGAGCTTTTGCCACACACGTGAAAGTGGGTGCTCAACCCCGCGGTGTTTTCACTCCAAATTTCTCACCAATTTTTCCCCAATTACGTATACGCTTTTCCCGTGTCTAAAAATCACTCCGACAACGGTGCAGGCTTAACGGGCGAAGAGGGGGATGGAAGGAAGCTCAACACTGGGCTTGCAACTTGTTGAACAAATCCCGCAAATCAAAAGCTTCTCTGTCAATGAATTTAATCGATGGCAATGTCCCAGCGCCCCCAAATCTGATTGTTTATCGTTGATGAATGGCTATGTAATGGGGGAATTGTGGGGTACAAAGGGGTGAAGTATGGGGTGTTTGGGGTTTGATGTAAGGGGGGCGTGTTGTGTGTGTGGAAAATCTGTGAAAATCCCAAACGACGACGCACGTTTTCCGGCTTCCAAAACTCTCTCGTGTGAAAAGCTCTCGTGTCGCCCTTCGAATTGCGAGAGCTTCCACAGGCCCAGAGACAAGTTCACGATTACTGTGGTGCTGCACACCACCAGTCAGTTGAGCGTCGTTGTTGGGAGGTTTTGTAAGAGTCAAAATAGAGAGGGTGAGCGCGCATACATAGGGCGAGGGAGCTTTTTCTTTTGGGTGAGTTTGACTGGCTTTTTTTTCACCTACTCTGCCAGGAAACTTTTTCTCCCAACCCCCTCACACCCGCACCGGGAGTCCATGTAATTGTACAATTTTGTAAATATATTGACTGCGACTGCGCCAGTCATTTTCCACATTTCCGAGTCACACACATAAACTTGATACTCTCACCCATTTTATGTATTATAAAATATTTTATGTACGAGACACACAAAACCGAAAGTAAAAGTCCTCTCACCCAGAAAGCTCCAGAGTGGGTGGGCTCTGTACATAGGAAAAGTAGAAAAGTCAGACGAACTTTTTCAAATGCAATAAATTTTTAGTATTACACTCACACTGCAGAAGGGCACAATCCCAAAGGGCAGACGCAGAGAAAGTTGTATGGAAGGAAGTGCACTGCACTCCTTCTGTCCACTCATATGGGGTTTGCTACTTTTTCTCCTTTCTTCCATTTGATGGTTTGGGGGTGACTTTGGGATGACTTGGGTGATTGATGGTGCGAATGCAGAGAGACTTTGGGATAGTAGGTCAAACATCACATGTTTTTTTATGCTGCCGCACACAAAGCGTACAACTCAAAACGAACCCCTCTCGTGGCTCTTTTTTGTGGCCTGTTCCCTACTTCTCATTCATCACCAACTCGCGCGTCCGCGAATTTATTCACTGCCGTGTCCAGCTGCACAGGACACACAGGAAGAGAGGCAAAAAAAAACTCCAAAGCACCCCTTTAGGCACATTCCACAGGCAATCCTCACACAGCATCCACTAAAGCGGTAGTAGAGAGAATGTCCATGCCAAAGAGGAATATACGGAGCGACAGAAGTTGATAACTTTCAGCTGTGGCTGTCCTATATTAAGTTTTTATTGGTTGAAAAGCCATAACATGCTTTCATTCATCGCATTGTTACGGTGTGGGCAAATAAATAACGCTCGGCGAACGAAGGGAGTATATAGAAAAGTTGGAGAAATAAAAGAGGGGTAAAGTATCGTGTGAAATATAATGGGGAAAATGTGGAACAGAGATTCTCTACACATAGAGAAACGTATAGAATGCTACCACGTGCTTTTTTAAAGGGGCCGACAGTAATCCTCCCCGTGTACTCTCACTCATTTTTATGTTGAGCACAGCCACAATCATTCGCAACCGTGACTGTCGTAAAGATGATACCAGATGAGTGTTGAAGTTGCCCCCAAAAAAGTATTAGATTGAATTATTTCGGCAGCATAAACGTACTGCTACTGTTTACTGATCCGACTGATTCTCAAATATTTACTAATTCATCAATTTTATATAGCAAATATTTTACTGAATGTGGAAAAGAGAAAAAGAGATTTATGAATGAAAAACTCATTGAAGCTGAATTTAATACTTCTGGGGAAAGTTTGCATACTTTTAGGCGCACTTTGATAGTGAGTTATGGGAATCTCTTGTACCGACGGCATTTCTTCTTCTCAAGTGTGGGACGATTTATTTTGAATTTAGTCAAGTCGGAAGATTTTCTTTAGGAAAAATCATTTAAATATAACAAAAAATAAAGGAAAAGTTGGTAATTTTTTAAATAAAATTTTAAAAAAATTGCATAACAGCGTGGTTTAAAAATCAGACATAGAATTAAGTAAAGTTTTCCCTTTCCTGTCTTTTCCCTTCATTTTCTTAAGGTCTTGAAAATTATTGGCTGAATGATTAAGAAGTGGATGATTTCCATGAATATTAATAAAACTCTTAAAATTATTTCTAAAAAAAACTTTAACAATAAAGCTTCTAAATAAGTTTTTATAAACATTTTCATTAAAATCAAATCTCTAAAAAAGTAAAAAGCTTCCAACCAATATCTAACCAAAACTATTTCTTTTTTGTTTATTTGCAGATACTTTTCGTGGAACATGATGTCCACGGTGCCGGCGACGTCGAAGGGGAAGCGTCCCCTTCGACATCTAACAGCCAGCGACAAGATCGACGCCATCCAGCGGATTCACGATGGCGAGAGTAAGGCTTCTGTGGCGCGTGACATTGGCGTACCGGAGTCAACTCTGCGTGGATGGTGCAAGAATGAAGAAAAGCTTCGCTATATGTCCCGCCAATCCACCCCTGATAAACCAACAGCGGACAAAATGATGGATAAACTCGATGCAGCTCTTGTTGCTGCTGCAGCAGCATCGGAGTTGCTTAATGGCCCACCGGAGAAGCGACAAAAGCTGGACACATCCCTCCCGCTTAACTTCTCCGCAAATGGGAAGCTAAAGTACGATGATCCGTACAAGAGATCTTCACTCAATGGGCTGGATTTGAGTGATCACAAAGGGCTCAATGGGAGTGAGCTGCACCTCAATGGATTGGGTGCAGACTACAGTACATTCGCCAAGACGGCAGCTGATCTGTCTGCAATGCAGGGCAAAAGCAAGGATATGAGTCTCAAAGGGTATGGTGCTGATCTGTCAAAGCCCAATGATCCATCAAAGGCAGATCTCTCAATGGCAGCCATTAGTCCACTGTCCAATCTCACACAATTCTCCTCAGTGGGTGGCTTGGGTACCAGCCCACTTGCTCTCAGCTTCAATGACATTGCTGCCAACCTGAATATCCTGGCTCAGCTGCAGAATCCCGCACTTGCTGGAATGTCTGGTTTGGGATCACTAAGTTCCTCATCGCAATCACTTCGCTCTGCACGCCCCAAGAGCTCAACAGCGCAGAGTGTTCGAAGTGATCTGGAGAAGAATCAAGGATTGACAGTGAAGAATTTGGCCAAGCTGCAGCATAAGAATTCAGTTTCGGCAGCAAATGATTTGCTGAGCATGGGGCTCGATAAGGGCAAATACAAGATGACTAGCCCATCTGGGCTGAATCGTGATGCTCCCATGGATGATTCACTGTGGTACTGGCTAAAGTCGCAACAATCAATGCTCGGGATCGGTAGCCTGTACTCCGCCATGCCCCAAACTTCTAGTCCGCTGCGATCTACGCCGCCATCTCAGAGCATGGCTGCCAATCACACTCCTACCCCACCTGTGACATCATCCCCGCAGATCACGCCACCTTCGTCAACGCCATCTGGCGCCTCCGATGATGCCAAGAATCAGATGTGGCTGTGGAATTGGTACAAATCCATGGGTGCCAGCTTGATGGGGAATGACAAGCAATACATGCAGCCGCAGACTTCTGTGAGTGGCTCCAGTCCTGGTATGGGACAATTGCCGCACTCTACGAATGGGATGCTAAATGGGGGATCAAAGCAGCAGAATCTCTACAATAACATCCTCTTCTCGCAGCTGACAAAGAACGAAGCAATTGTAACCAAGACAGAACCAGAAGATCTATCGCAACACCCACCGGTTTCACAGTCTGCAACTACAACTGCAACATCGGGCGAAGAGGAGCGGCTACAGGCGGAGGAGACACACATTACACCCTTGCCATTGGCTTCGGATACGTCATCCACGGCGAAGGAGGATGCCGAAGAGAGTGGGAAGATCAGCGAATCCCCAAATCCGGATGCAAATGGCGGTGGTGCAACTTCTAGTGCTGCAGAAGGAACTCCAGATGAGAAGTCATTGACAAAGGTGCGTGCTGTGCTCGATGATCTTCTCTTTCACAACAACAACAATGAGATTAAGAGTGAGGGTTCAGCGGCATCAAGCCCTGAGTGTAGCGTAGGTTATGTAGAAGCAGTGGAGCATGGTGAGAAGTTCCTGCAGTGGCTGGAAACATGCAGTGATCCCAATATCACGGCAATGCAGGTGATGCAATTCCGCTACCTGCTGCAGAGTATTCGATTGAGCCTCAATCGTTCCACACGGGAAGAGCCACGCGTGAAGATCCGCCGGCGTAAATAGGGTCAACCCCACCGAGCCGCGTCGCCAGGGACTGATGAGGAACCCGACGACGAAGACACGGACAGCTGGTATGATGACTTCAACGAGGAGGAGGATGACGATATGGCGGATGCGGTGGAGGATGACTTCGAAAACAACGAAGACACCCAACATGAACTCTTTTACCCACCATCTCCGATCTAAGGCAACCAAACGGGGACAGCCTGACTTCTTTGGAAAACCATTAAATTATGTAAATATCTAAACGCAGGAACTTCCAAAAAATCATGTTTTATGTGCATATAAATACTTATGTATAGAATTAAAAGAAAATGAAAAGAAACTGAAGAATCTCCTGTATACTCTATCCCACGCTAGTTGAATATTTCATGAAGAAAGAAAAAAATCTATAACTTAAAAAAAACTAATCAATAACCTAAAATCAATACTGTACCAATTACTTAGTAAGCTTCTCCTTCAGAATTCTTAATTTTTCAATTAACAAGAAAAAACTTTCTATGCTAAAAACTTTTCTTGAAATATCCCGAATAAAAAAATTTGTGTAGAATTTAGTGAATCGTACAAAAAATACGAATTTACCGTGAAATAAATGAAATGAAACTCAAAGATCTCCCAAAAAAATATACATTCAACAAATCCACTAAGAAAGAATCCAAAGATGAAATTCAAGTATTCAATTAATGTGTAATTTTATGGTATAAACGTAGAGGATGTTTGTAATAGCGATGAGGAAGATATCACATGTGAAGGATTTAGCTTAAAAATTAAAACTTAATATATCATGTAAATAGAAGAAGAAAAAAAATACATTTCAAAACTTATCGTTGAAGCATCACACTGAAATCACGTAAAAAATATATATCGCAATGTATCATGAAAAGAAAATGCATTTTAATATTAAGGTGAAATCCCCCCTGAGGACCTTTTTCTCCTCATCGTAGCTCAATTGCTTTACATTTATTTCGTAGACTGATTTTTTGTCGCAGTTCAAAGATTTTTTAGTTGGAAATTTTATTTTTAATAAAAATATTTTATTTTTCGGTCAACCATCCCCGAAGTTCTTTGACTGACCAAACATTTATTTTTTTTTGATAACTCTTAAATAATGTAAATTTTTTTATAAAAAATATTTTTGTTGTGATTTTACTGTAGAGTTAAAATGTATAAAATAATTATTATTACAAAAAAAACTAAAGAATATGTGAATCGTTGAATTGAGATAAAAAAAACTGCAAAAGATATGCTCATAAAATGCCAAAATAAATTTTGCTTCCGGAAGGGTGGTGGGTGGCTAAAACTCATACCCCTTCCGGATATACTTATTGATAAAAAAAGAAAAGAAAATGAGATTAAATGGTATAATAAGGTTAAATAGTTAAGAATTTTGATCTATAGTGGAAAAAAAGAAGAAGATGTGAATTTCCAAATGAAGAAAAAACTATGTATATTAAAGGCAGAAATTGAATTTACCATTTATCTATCTTCATGTGATTATATCTTAAAGTGAAAGAATGTTACAAAAGATGGTAAATTACTGAATAAAATATTTCCTTTCAAAACACAACGGATTTTCTTTTATTCCGCAGGCACAATGGATGATTTTTTCAATGAGGTTCTTAATCGAAATATTCGTTTTCTTTATTATTCTACTCAAAATTTTATTTTTAGATATTTTATTTTTTAAGCTAATATTTATTATTTAATTTTTATTTTTTGGCCTTAAACAACGTCTAATTTTTTTTGATTAAATAAGTTATTGAAACACGATTCGAAAAATAAATATCGAAATATTTTTACAAAAGCCTTTTTAATGATTTTAAGGCATAATTCTTAGATTTTCAATGCTATTGTTAACACAACATAAACCGATAAAATTACTCAAAAATTATTTGTTCTGTGAAGTGTAAAAAAATAGTCAATCTTGACGAATATTTTACAAGATTGGTACCTAAATATTCTTTTCTTAATAAAAATAAAACGGTCTTTTATTATTTTTATTAAAATATTCGTTTGTTAAATATTTTCTTAAAAAAAAACATTTTTACTTCAAAGACTATAATTCATATCGGAATTCTTTTATTTCAGATTTTTTTAATAATCGAAAAGTTTAATCCTTGAAACCCTTTAAGCACCATAGAGTTAAAACTAGCAGAGAAAAACATAATATTTTCATTCACGAATTTTTAAAAAGTTTTTTTTTTCATTTCTTTAATGTAGTTATGCGTAACGAAAACAAGTTTGGGAGAACACAAAGATCTGTATCATTTCACTAATTTTAGAGTACTTACTCTAAGCTCTTTAAAACCTTTTACCAAATACACTAGTGATTTAAATAAATTCTTAGAATTTAATAAAAATTCACTTGAAAAGAAGAATATTTTCCCGAACAAAATATTTTTACGTTTTCTCGTGAATTGAAAAGGATTAAAATTAAGTAAAAGTGTGAGAAGGTTTAATTAAGTCCCACATTTTCACTGATTATTCCTTAGAAATTCCCTAAGAAAATATTAAAAAGCTCCATGCAAGAGAAAAGTAATTCGACTTACCATTTTCGTTGGTTCAGCGAGTGGTTCGTACTCAATGTGGTCTGCAACGAAGGACGAAATCTTCTCCCAGGAACCAATTAAGTCCGGATAATGCAAGGATGTGGGTCTGATTGTGGTGGAGACAAACTTCTGGACACCACATTCATTTTTGAGCGCCAAAATCAATGGCATTCGATCGATGTACTTCTCATTGTATTGTTGCCGAAAGTTCTCTGCAAACATCAAGATGACCTTCTCCTTGGCCGAGAGGGTGGTGTAGGATGGGGGGAAGTCACTGAATTCCTCGAATTTCGGATCTTTTGCCTCAGGGAAGCTCACATCGATAATTCCATTTTGTTTTTTCACTTCCATAAGCTGGTCGTTGGTCATTGTTCCATACGCCCATTTTGGGGTGATTTTTGGCACCACAACAACTTCTTCCGGGGGTTTTTCTTCATCCTTCATTGGCGTTGGGGAGACACTGCGAGGTCTCATTGATGTCCGCCGGGAGAAGCTTAATCCCGGCGTTAAGAGGGATGCTCTTACATCCATGGTTTCAATAGCACCCTGCGGAGAGCCGTCTAAGTCGTCGTTTTCCATTTTCTTTTATTTTTGTATTAAAAAAATCACTTTTGCACTATTTGAAAAACCGGTAGGTAATTTTTTAACGAAAGAAAATCACGAATATAATAAAACTTAATTGTTAAAATAAATAAAGTTCGATGGTTGTTATAGAAACGCATCAACCGTTTTAAAGGCGCCTTCAAAGCGACATCTGGTTCTGTGTAGATGGAAAGCTTTGTGCTGTGGATAAGTTCGAAAGAATAGAAATTCAATAAAAATGTGGGGAAATTGAGAACACTTTCCCAAACAGCTGATTGTTGATGACGTGTGGTGAGATTGTGGTGAAGAAAGTTCGGCAAAAAACACAAATTTTTCCAAAGAAAAGTGAGAAAATTGCAGTGAAAAGTGTGAGAAAATGAAAGAAAAAACTTCTGAAGATCAAGTGAAGAAGAAAGAAAAATCCAGGTAAAGATATTAGAGCAAAAGAATAGGAAATAAACAAAAGACTTCAATGCAACAGACGACGAACCCGGAACTTTCTCCAACGTTGTCATGGAAATATAGAGAAATTTATATAATTTCCGGCTTTTTAATCATTTTAAATAGAAAAAATTAATAAATAACAGATTTAGGAAAGATAAAATAAGTATTTCATGATAAAATAATGTCAAAACAAAATGGCCAAAATAATTATTTTCTTCTTCTAAAAAGCATTTTTCTTGAAAAACTAGGTCACAAAAAATCATTTTTTGTATTTTCCAGCAACAAATGGACAGTTTTCTCCATAATTCTGCTCTTAACGGTCCTGACAAGATTCTACAAAGTCACAGAACCCGACCATGTTTGGTAAATATTACTAATCTAAGAAAAATCAACAATTTTCTAACAAAATTTTGTGATTTCTCAGTTGGGATGAAACTCATTTTGGCAAAATGGGAAGTTGGTATATCAACAGAACATTCTTCTTCGACGTCCACCCTCCGCTGGGAAAGATGCTAATTGCTCTCTCGGGAAAACTAACAGGGTACAATGGAACATATCCATTTGAGAAACCCGGAGACAAGTACAATGGCACAAGATACGAAGGAATGCGAATCTTTTGTACAACACTTGGAGCTCTAATTGTTCCCATGTCCTATGACATTGTTCACGATCTCACGCGATCCGTTCAGGCTGCTTTTATGGCATCAGCGTACATCTTGCTGGATGTTGGGATGATCACCCTCAATCAGTACATCCTTTTGGATCCCATTTTAATGTTCTTCATGACAGCCTCTGTCCTGGGAATGGTTAAAGTTACAAAGGCAACTGAGGAGGAGAAATCCTTCACGAGAATTTGGTGGTTTTGGTTACTTTTTACGGGAATGATGCTCGCCTGCACGATAAGTGTAAAGTTTGTGGGGCTATTTGTTGTACTTCTTGTTGGTTTGCACACAGTTAGTGATCTCTGGAACGTTCTCGGCAATTTAGCCAAGCCTGTGGTAAGAATTTCTTTTAAAGATTTCATTTTATTGGTTTTTTAGCTGTGATTCTTTCGATTTTTATTAATTTTATTTATTTCTTCCTGCAGAGCTTCACAGTTAAGCAATTGATAGCCAGAGCAATGACTCTGATCATCTGGCCAGCTCTTCTCTACATGTTCTTCTTCTACATTCATTTGGAAATCCTCAATAGAAGCGGCAATGGGGATGGCTTCTACAGCTCAGCATTCCAATCAAAATTAATTGGAAATTCCCTCTACAACGCAAGTATGCCCAGATATGTAGCCTATGGAGCGGAAGTGACCATAAAGAATCACAAAACAGGTGGTGGGTACCTTCATTCCCACTACCATCTCTACCCCAAAGGTGCTGGAGCGCGTCAGCAGCAGGTAAGAGGCTAAATGAAATATTCTTTAGCAGAGAAAATAATTTATTTCTTATTCAGATCACAACATACACTCACAAGGATGAAAACAATAAATGGCGAGTGAAATATTATAACAAAGAGGTGAATCAGGGAGACAGTGTGGAGATCTTGAAGCATGGGCAGTTAGTGAGATTGGAGCACGTTCCAACGAGGCGAAATCTTCACTCGCATCCGGAACAAGCCCCTCTCACAAAGAAGCACTACCAAGTAACCGGTTATGGAGAGGTAAGACATTAAAATTTACCTGAAAAAATAATTTTTGAGCGCTTATTTGTGTCATGGCATTCACAAGAGCCTACGGGGTCCTTTTTTGACGTGGAAAACTCGCGAAAAACTTATTTGGTACTAAAATCATTGATTTCCGTTGATATCAAAATGTTGAAGAACGGTTCATCCTGGAGAAAGGTTTGTGTCTTGAATATGTGGGTGGTGAATAAAAATTTAGGGGAGCGTGAGCTTTTCGCAATTTTTCACATTTTCCGACGAATTTTCCAGCCTTTAAGATTAAAAAAATAACTCATTGAATCCATGCCTCCGGAAAAATTGGAACTAACCTTGTAGAAAAGATGTTTTTTAACAAAAGAATATTTTAAATCGGTCAAGCGGTTTCGAAAGAGTTCGTTTTCCGTAAAAACATTCCTAGTTAAGAAAATTAATTATAAGAAAAAAAGATCAATAGTTTTAATATTTTAAATTCCCAAAACTAACATTAGAAATTTTATTTGTCAAAATTAAAGTTAATATCTCTATTTTTCTATAACAGCTAATTAAAATTTCAATCACAAACCTGATTTAAAAAAAATGAAATTTTGATATTTTACTTGCATATTAGTTGGTATACCACAATCGTGGCATACCAAGTATTGTAATCATCGGAAAAACCGCCCACCTCAGATCGGGCTCAAACTTAGTATAAGCACGTTTTAGATATCCCACATTACGAAAATGGTGGTGGAAAATTTTTGATCCGGCCGGCCTGCCGGCCGGCCTTCCGTTGGTCCAAACTTTGCCTTATAATTCGAGAACGGTAACAGATAGAGACTTCGGGTTTGAAGTTTTCTATAGAAATGTGGGTGTAAAATTTCATTTTTTCGCATTTTCAAAATCCAAGATGGCCGCCGTCCGCCATTTTGAAATACCGTCAACCACTTCCCTTATAGCTAGAAGTCTGAAATTTTAGTATGATGTAGAGCTCATTAAGACATTTTCATCAACAAATCATACTTGAAAATCGGTCAAGCGGTTTAGCAAATATGGCGGCCTAAAGCAAAAAGTGTTTTTTCGATATAACTCAAGAACGGCTTGACCGATTTTGACCATCTTGGTATCAAATGAAAGGTATTGAGTAGCCCTACAACTGTTTAGAACATTTTAAGTTTCAAAAACATCCGCAAGAGGCGCTAAAATCAAAAACAAAAATTGCCTAACTTTAAGGGGCAATATCTCCGAATCCCCATTAGGCAAATCTTTTAAATTTTGATATGTTGTAGCCTGACTCAATATCTTTCATCAGTCCGAAAATGAAGAAAATCTATGTCGCCGTTTAGAAGATATGGCCATTTGAAAAATTCTTGAATTTGAAAAGTTCTAAGAGCCATATCTCTTGAACGGATTGTCCTATTTGGCTCAACTTGGTATCAAATTAAAGGTTTTGCAAATCTCTACAACTTTCTAGAACATCAGAAATCTGTAGAACCATTCCATGAGGACATAAAGTGCAAAAAAATGTTTTGGTCAAACAAATATCCGCCATTTTTGTTCTAGATGTGACCTTGAAAATTACTGATATATATGTCAACTTATAGCTTGTTTCAAGACCTTTCCAAAACTAGTCAAGAAATTTCTGTAAGTCTTATAGAACTTCAGATATGAGCATTTTTATCTTTCATATTGATGAATATCATAAAAAAATCAACTTTGCCTACTAATTCTGCTCACAAATTAAATTACAACGCATAAACTGACCCATCCGCGTTGTGGTATACCAACTCGACCAACTCTAAAATAACTGGACGCGTTATGATTGACTTTTTCTTCATTTTATTCATATTTGCGTATGAAATTTTATCATAAAAAAACAAGAGTTCAAATTTTTATTTAAACTTTATTTCTCGCAAAAACTCTTTGCAACTGCGGAAAAATAACATATCTGCATGCTAGCGTTGTGATTAGAAAAATATTAGTTTTTAAAATTTATACAAAACGCCAAAGCTATTAAAATAACAAAATTCAGTTTTTATCACACAAAAAAATGTGCAAATTGCCTTTTTTGCATTCATGGGGAGGATATAGAAAAAAATATATAGGTCCAGTCTTTATATATTTAACGCCAAATGAAATAGCTGTGGAACTGTATTGCGATGGAATTTAATGAAATGATATGAGCACAGCATGAGGCAAGCCACAGTAATTCTCATGTCCAATATTTCTCGGTCCCACCAGAATGGCACGGGGGATGCTAACGACGTGTGGAAGGTGCTTATTGTGGGTGGGCGGGAAGATCAGCGCGTGGAGACCGTTACAACGAGCCTGATGTTTATCCACTATCTACAAAATTGCGCCCTCACCACCAGCGGGAAGCAATTGCCGAAATGGGGCTTCGAGCAGCAGGAAGTCACATGCAATCCCAATCTTCGGGACAGCAGTGCCCAGTGGAATGTTGAGGATAATGAATTCGGCAGGCGTGAGTATTTTGTGGTTCTCTCCTCTCTCTGTGTGTCTATGTTGGCATTAGCATCACAAAAGCCATTCCGTCCGCGTAAAACCCTCCCCATGCCACTCCTTAAATTGAAGAGACGACAGAGTGATAAGAGGGTTGATTTCCATTATTGATCCCACCAGAGTGCTCAGTCATCTGAAACATCCTCGCCTGAATCATTCGACTCATTGTCACCCACGTGAGATACACAATCGGAAAATTCAACAATCCTCGCGGGGATTACACTTCCCGGGAAAATTTGACAAGGGCGGCAGGGAGGGGGGTTCGTTGCGGATGAGATGAGAATAAACGCGCCGGAGGAAACTCGGGGTGATTCAACATTTATTTTTCAATTTCAAGCGCAACATACCGCGACAGGTGTATCAATAGACAGAAGAAACAACAGAGAGGCGGGTTCTATGGCTTATCGCACACGCTTATCAGTTATACCTTGAGGAGGGAGAGAGGGTGGTACATTGAGAAGATGTTGGGGGGAATGACAAATAAACACAGGAAGGGAAAAGACACAGAAATGGAAAATTGAATGAGATGGAAAAACATCTCTGAGCCATTTTAATTCCATCCGTTGAATTTTCATCCCTCCCGAGCATCTGCTCAACAAACAAGATGTTTGACATTAAAGTAGAATATCAAATCAGTCCTTAAAAAAAATGCAGTAAAACTATTTAAATATTTACATAGAGAGTCCACTTCCATTGCTTTTCAATGTGCAAAGAAATTCAATGGACAGTCTGGGAATCTGAAATGTAAATTATTATCGTCGTGTTTGCAGGAGAAAGATACTTTTGAAGTGAAGTTCAAAATAAATACTAAGAGAGTTGATGATGCAGCTGAGAGAGCTTTAAGTTCTCTGTATGGTCACTAATGTGAATGAGGAAATTATATACCTACATATTATCCAAGATATGAATTTATTGTGGAAGAAAATTAAGTCCTTGTGTCTTTCCCGTCGTCGTCAGATTTTTTTTATAAAAAAATGAATTTTCATTCATAGCAAAAGGGGAGAGAACAGCAAAAAATGGATTCTAGGAAAGAATTTTCTGCAATTTTTGCTGAAACCTTGTAAAAAAGGTTTTATCTAGTAGGTACAATCAGCTTAATACGGTTATATTAACTTTTACATTTTAATCTCTTAAAACATTTTGAACTTTATTTAAAAAAAGACCTTTATGAATGTTTTACTAGGTATTTTATTTTTGAATATAAAAGAAAAATGCGAAAAGATAAAATGATAAAGTAAAGATAATGGGCCTGATTCAGCAACCAAGAGACTCTTGAAAACTTTGAATTTTGTACTGAAATTTCTAGATTTCAAGCGAATTTCAAGGGTTTCTTGGTCGCTGAATAAGGCCCAATATTTCTTTTTATTTATTTATTAGATTTTTACCTTCTATATTAAAAAGAACCAATATAAGAATTTTAAAAATTCAAAAATAATGAATTTTCTTTATTTTATTAAAATTTTATCAAAATACAGTAAAACCTCGCAATAACATGATATTGATTTTTCAATTTTAACTGAAAAATCATTGGCTGAAGAAATAAGATTTAATAAGAACAATTTCCTGTTTAATAGAGTTCTTGAGAAATTGTTAATTTATTATTTTTAAAAGTATTGAACTATTCTTATTGTTTCTTTCCTTAAAATATTTAACTAATTACATATTATTCAAGTGATTTGTGAGCTTTAAAAGTTATAGAATTAGTCTATAGGTTTATTCTTAAATCCCCTCTAAGATTAAAGAACTTGAAGCACTTATATTAATGTTAGAAAACTACAATTTCGAATCATCTGATGTAGGTAATATTGACCTCTTTATATCAACTGTAATTAATCTCCTCTGAATTCAGAGTCCAGCCAGGGGTAGTCCCTGCCAAAATGCCACAATAGACATAACTCCAATGACTCCAATAATGACGACCTATTATCTACTACCAGTCAGTGTGTGGGTGGGTGGGTCATTTATGGTATCGATGAGACGCCAAATAGTGGAGGCATTGTGTGGCGTAACGCAATAAAAGGGATGAATGCACGCACAATGGCCCTAACTGGCGGATAGGGTTGGAATTTGATTAAGCTTTGGCTCCCTAATTGTTCCTTATTGCCCGCAAACGTGTGCGTGGGAAGCGTGTGAACGCAAAACAGGATGGAGAGACCGAAATGAAATTGTTAATTGATCTCTATTGATAGTGCCCAAAGTGAACTTTGAAGTCTACGCACCCGGATTCCTATCGAGATTCCTCGAATCCCACGCTGTGATGATTCAGGGGAATGCTGGACTCAAGCCAAAGGAGGGCGAGGTCACGAGTCAACCGTGGCAGTGGCCAATTAATTATCGGGTTTGTATTTACACACATTGAAGTCATTGAAGATAATTTATAAACTAAATTTTCACATTAATATGTGTGTGTTGCTTTTTCTTTGGGGTCATTGACAGGGTCAGTTTTTCTCCGGAAGTGCCTATCGGGTGTACTTGCTGGGAAATCCCATAATCTGGTGGAGCAATTTAGTGTTCATCGCACTCTTCCTCGTTCTCTTCGTCATTTCAGCCATCCGCCATGAGCGAGGATACGAGGATTCCACTAATCCCGACAATGGTGAGTGTAAAACTACAATTATCTCCCATTTACAAATGATAATTAGCTCACAGTCAGCCAGCACGGAGGGATTTTATTCTGCAGAAAATCTTGTCAAATGGTTGGGGGTGTTGCTATACACATTAAGAGCAGTACAGAATAATTTTTTTTATTAAATTCTTAAAACTTTTCACGCCATAAAAATCTTTGGAAAACAAACTTTTGACTAAACATTTAGAAAAGTTTTCATATAAATATTTTTAATTCAAATTTAAATCATTTTAAAATTCTTCTGAAGACACACAAACACGATGAAAAGAATAACGTATAAAAAAAATAATCCCAGCCCTAAGTGGAAAGCATTTGTAATTGAATTTCCATTTCAACAGCAATGGAAATGATTGATAGACTTTCAAACACTTTAGCGTGCACAATTCAGAAATCCCCCAGAGAATCCTGCAAGAGATGCATAAAACATTTATGAAATGTGCATAGTGTAGAATTGAAAGTCACAGTTCCTATCAATTTTCACCATGTATAGCCTGGCAAAATCAATAAGGTTTTTCCTATTTTTTCTCTGACAATTTTATGCAAAAAGATCATAAATATTTATTGCATTTCTTATCCCTTTAGCGTGCCATTGAGATACTCTATGCTGGGAAAAATTTAATCCAAATTGTAAAGAATATTGAATTTATACTCAAAAATTCATTTATCTGTATTCACACATCACCTGCTTTCCGTGCTGATTTCCTTTGCAGAATCTAAATGGAGATCTCTGAGAGCTGGTGCCTGGCTCTTTGCCGGATGGTTGTTGCACTACCTACCATTCTGGGCTATGGGGAGAGTCCTCTACTTCCACCACTACTTCCCAGCGCTCATTTTCAATTCAATGCTAACAGGTAATAAAATTTCATTGATTTCCAGCCACAAAAACCATCCCACCGTGAGCTTCTTCGTGATTCCTTTTATTTGCTCTTCTCCTTACAATGTTTCTTGCATTGAAGCATAAATGATTTTTGAGGTAAATGTTGTACTTATTGCAACATATAATTTACATTAATTATAAACTAACATTTTCCTTTTACTATTTATAAAATTTCTTTATTTACGTCAATTAATATTTACTTAGGTACTTTAAGGTTCTAGAGAATTTTAAGGGTATTTGGAGAGGCTCAAAGAAAATTTTACCTAAATTTCCTTCTTCTAATTTTCTTTACCTCTTTTCCTTTTACTTTCATCGTACCAAGGAAAATTTTCATTTAGACAGAAGAAAATTGGGATAAAAGTATCCCACATAAATGCAGTCATGTGGGAAGCATAAAGCAATTCTTTAGACTCGATATCTTCTCTTTTTTTTCCTTACTCTCTTGCAAAACACCCCCGGAAGAAAAAAGCAACATGCGCTTCCCGACCACTTATTTCCCATATTATATTGTTTCAAAATTCACAGAATTTAATTAAAATAGTAAACTTTTGGTGGGTGGAGAGGAAAGAGTGGGGTCTGCAAGAAATGGGCAAAGCACAAGTGCGCTCCTGTTGCAGCAGAACATTCTGCTACGGAAGTTTGTTGTGTGGCGGGTAAACAAGAGGAATTATTCACACTGAAATGCAACCATCGGAGATGAATGTGGCAACAGCAGTGGTTTCTGCAAATATACATTTTTTTTTAACAACTTCGTCACAGTGCAGTTTGTGTAGGAGGGTCCGTTTTTTCTGTATGTACACGACAGCACCTCCACGTCCCCTGAGAGGTGGTCACCTTGTGCTAATGCAGAATTAGTTTGTAGCCCCAAAAATGGGATCCCCAACACTTCTGGGAGTAGACCCAGAAAACCGAATGCACCTCTGCTAATTCACGTGGAATATCATGAATTATTTAGGGTACGTTGAAAGTCAGGAAACGAGAATGGAAAGTGTAATACATAGAGCTTTATATGTGTAATTTATGCTTTCACAGAGTGGTGGGCTCATGGGGTGAAGGAGGAGAAGGTGGTAGTGGGGTAGGGTGCTTGTAAGAGGGGATGAGAATTGGAAAATGGCGAAGGAAATCAATTTGAAAAGCAATGCAGGTGTAAAGAAGCTTTATTCATCTTCTCCCAAGGCAAAGAAGGTTTATTTCAGTACAACAAGAAAATATACACCCCCATTGAAGAAAGCAAAACCCCCCGCGAGTTCTGCCAGGGGGCATCAAAACCCACAACCACCATCTTTCGCATTTGAAAAGCTCCGCATTCTTGTGCCTTTGTGTATCACTCACCCAGAGCGAAAAGTGAATTGATGGAAAATTTATTTCATCAATTGTTTCACCAAAATGTATATATTCTCCAACACAGCCAGGGGCGATAAATTCGCAACAATAAAACTCGTGAATTTATTTAAATTCCCCCCATGAAAATTGTGAGTTCAATTCAATGACGTCTCTCTACAATTTTCCCACTCAGAAAAAAAAGAATAGCAAAAGAGCCCGAAAGGAAATTCTTCAATTGAAAATTTTCAATGGAGTCAAACCATTAATGATCCTATGTTTAATTTAATTTTTTTTTTTGGTATTTTTATGCAAGATTTAAAAAAAGCTTTTTATATTGGTACCTACTTGAAAAAGTAAAAGATGTGAAGTCAAACGAATAGAGGATGTTCCAATAATTTTGGAAAATGATCTTACCGATGAATTTTAATTGTGAATTTGTTTAATGAGAATATCCTCTTCTTCTCTTCGGCCTCTGTACGGTGCATCATCAGATGCTGTAAAGGAAGATATTTTATTTTAAACATTTAAAAACTAACGTCCCTTTCGTTTTTGACGCAACCGGAAGTAAATTCTCCATAAAAATATATTTTATTGGAAATTTTTTTTTATTATAGAAAAAAAGAGTACTAATGTGAAACAAAATCTATTCATCATTCTATATAAAATGAAAATCATAGGCAACTAAAAAAAATAAAAAGCTTTCCGAAAAAGCTCTTTAAACAAATTAGAACAAAAAGAAAATTTCTTTACCCCACTTATCACATTCACCTCATTTCAGACATTTTACAGCATTCAGCTCTAAAATTTATTTTTAGATTAAGCAATCTTTTCACAGAGTAACATTAGCTTTAGGATATAAAGCTCTAATACATTGAAACAGGTTGAAAATAATTAATTTTCCAAAGCTCTACTCTAATTTATAACACCCAAAACTTTCATCACTTCATCATTTTGTAATGCAGGTACACATAATGACCCCATTTATATATTTTAAATTCCCAACACAAACATAATTGCCTCCACATTGGAGGGAATCTCTCTTTAAATTATCCACAACACATTTTGTTATATTTAGCCAGATAACATATATTTTTGGTTGATTTAATAAGGATGTTTATGGCAGTAAATTCTCATGTTTATTCGTTTTACACCCTCCGTGATGGGTCAGGAGAGATCAAATGCGGTTTTGCTCATTTTCACCCATTTATCATTTCTCGCCACCATCCACGTGTAACCCCATCATAAATCTCTTTGTCCATTTGCGGGGCAGATAGCGTGTTAATTTGGGCGCACAGAGTGAGAGCAAATCGATTTTCTGTGATAATTCCATACATTCCTCAAAGTGGTGTTACACACAGTTCAAAGTTTGCGGTGTCGCATGCCATTTCACAGGTACATATACCTTTATGAGATTGAGATGCGCACGTGAAGCTGCAAAGTTTTCACATTTCCCCCTTTTACTCTCGCACAACACACCGTCTTTCCGGGGAAGACGGTGAAAACCATCTCACGTCTCGCCACTCCAAATGTGGTGAGATGCGGATGGAGGGGGATGGATGATGGGGCTGGCTTAGGGGTTGGCGGGCGCAAGGATAGAGAAAGTGGGTGCTGAAACAACAAGAATATCTGAAGCTATAAAATTAATATATGTGCTCAGCGGAACGTACAGTATTATTATTATTCCGCGCACTGAACGCGTTTACTATATTAGCAAAAGGGCCAAAATTTAATTATCATTACAAATATTACACGCGATGCGTATTTTATGGCAGAAAAGCCGCGTGTGGATGGGTATTCAGCTGGAAAACTGCGATGTGTGACGCTTTTGAAAGTTCCTGGGGGGACGGAAACATGGCATGATACGTGCGAGGATGATGAGGATAGAGGTTACATACATATAGTAGGAAGTAAACAACACATTTTAAACTAATTGCAATTGAGTTACATGAAGCGAAGCACAAAAGCACTATATATTGGAATCCTTATTAAGATACCAGGAGTTGCATCATCATCGCTTCAAGGGTTTGATGGGAACATAACATCGGCAATGTGTTACTCTATACTTTGTTTAGTATCTCCTATGGACTTTGGTTTATCAAGAAAAGGATATTTGAGAGCCTATAATAATTTTAAATAACTTTAATATGGGAGAGATATAATCTTTCATTTTTCTCCTTTACCTGAGCAAGTCTATAAAATAAAAATAATGATGTTTTCTTAAAATAATTAAAGAACTTTGTGAATATTTGCAACCTAAAGTAAAATCTTTTCAATCGATAGAGTATGAAATTTTCATTCTTGTGATACCATTAGTTTTGCAATCTACTAAATATTTCATGTGATTCACTCCTCCAAACTTGGAGCTTTTATTGATTTCCATGTAAATTGACTCTGCATAGTGAAATCTGGCTTCGGAGAAACCTCCCATATTCATAGTTTTTTATTCAAGATACTTGAATCCAAAAAAATCACAAAATATTCTAATTTAAAAAAAAATGAAAATTTGCAAGATGAAGAATTTGCAAATAAGAAAAGAAAGCTTTGAGAAAAGGAAAAGCTGTGTTTGAATTTTAACGAAGAAAAAAGCTCTTTTCCTAAAGACATTTCTCTCTTGATATTCTACCTCCGAGTATTTCTTCAAGAAAATTATACATTTCCTGTGTAAAGAATAATTTTAGAAAAAGCTTTCATTTGAAAAAAGAAATTTTCAACAGCAGGAAAATGGAAGGAAATTCAAAATTTAATTAAGCATCTTGTTTTAAATGAAGACATATCGGGCAACTACTGTCCGTTCATCCCCTTTGAAAGTAAATACACAATACCTTGTAATACGTATTACACACACACCCCCTGTGCACTTAGCACACCATCCCTATGCTCTATTCAAGATGAATACAAAGTGTTTATGTACACTTGTTGGAGGGATAAAATGAAATACATAAAAGACGCTTCAGGATGAAGGTGCATAATTGGATAATTCACACAATGAAATGCAATTATGACACAATTTTGCCGGTGCAACAGTGCCCATAAGATGAGTATCCCCGCTCCCCTTCAGGCACAACCTTCTGTCTGTCTTAAACACTCGGTGGTGTCTAATTAAGGCCATGTTATTGCAAATACTAATTGCAACAGCATACTGGTGCGAAGCTTTTTCTTCGGACCATATTTCGTGCAAGCATTTATCCCACATTCTCTCTCTACTCTAAAATAAACCCAAAAGTGAAAAGCAAAATTCACCCCCTAAAAGAGAAAAATCAATAAAGCGTAAAATTAGGGCGAATTTTTGGCGATAAAATAAATTTAAATATAATTTAGCCGTTTTGTTATGCCTCTCGTGGGAGGAAGAAATTGTAATCTTGCATTTTGCGGTGTATATATGCTCCCCAGGGGCCCACACATATTGCCTCCACATAGCCACATATTTTCGGCACACGCGGCACCCACCCAAAAAGAATTTCCCCACCCACTACCACCCATACATGCTTACCATCCAGGAAGAAATTGAATTTGATGATATTACCGTGTTTTTGCAGGTGTTGTATTCAATTATTTGACACATCGTCTCCCCATCTGGCTCAGACAGACACTGCTCGGGGCATCCTTGGGCGTCTTAGGGTGGAGCTTCGTGAAATTCGCACCACTTGCCTACGGTATGGTGGGTCCGTCAGCCGGTGAGGCCAATTCCACCATGAATGGACTCAAATGGATGGAGTCATGGGAATTCTGATATTAACTTCCTGGTTCCTGCTACAGAGTGCCTTCGGGGTAAGGATATTGATGGTAACTGCCACATATCACAAATACATTTTTTCCTCCGCCTTCTTCTTTCCCAAAAAAAGACAGCCCGGATGCGGGCATACAAAAAGTCAATCATAACGCGTCCAGTTATAAGAGTTGGTGTCCCACAACGTGTAGAAGTTTGTTTATGCGTTGTAGTGCGATTTGTGAGCAGAATTAGTAGGCAAAGTTGATTTTTTTTGTGAAATTCAGCAATTTGATGGATAAAAATGGTCATATCTCTGGTTCTATAAGACTTACAGAAATTTATTGACCAGTTTTGGAAAGGTCTTGAAATAAACTATAATCTGACATATATTTCGATACATTTCAAGGTGACCTCTAGAACACAAAATGGCGGCTATTTGTTTTACTGAAACAGATTTTGGCATTTTTTGCCCTAAAAGAATGGTTTTACAGGGTTCTAATGTTCTAGAAAGTTGTAGAGTTTTGCAAAACCTTTAATTTGATACCAAGTTCAGAAAAATCGGACAAGCCGTTCAAGAGATATGGCTATTAGAACTTTTTAAATTCAAGAATTTTTCAAATGGCTATATCTTCTAAACGGCGACATAGATTTTCTTCATTTTTGGACTGGTGCAAGATTATTAGTCCTGCTACAACATATCAAAATTTAAAAGATTTGCCTAATGGGGATTCGGAGATATTGCCCCTTAAAGTTAGGCAATTTTTGTTTTTGATTTTAGCGCCTCTTGCGGATGTTTTTGGAACTTGGAATGTTCTAGACAGTTGTAGAGCTTCTTGAAACCTTTCATTTGATACCAAGATGGTCAAAATCGGTCAAGCCGTTCTCGAGTTACATCGAAAAAACACTTTTTGCTTTGTGCCGCCATATTTGCTAAACCGCTTGACCGATTTTCAAGTATGAATTATCGATAAAAATGTCTCACTGAGCTGTACAACATACTAAAATTTCAGACCTCTAGCTGTAAGGGAAGTGGTTGATGGTAGTTCAAAATGGCGGACGGCGGCCATCTTGGATTTTGAAAATGCGAAAAAATGAAATTTTACACCCACATTTCTATAGAAAACTTCAAACCGGAAGTCTCTATCTTCTACCATTCTCGAGTTATAAGACAAAGTATGGACCACCGGCAGGCCGGCAGGCCGGCAGGCCGGCCGGATCAAAAATTTTCCACCACCATTTTCGTAATGTGGGATGTCTAAAACGTGCTCATACCAAGTTTGAGCCCGATCTGAGGTGGTCGGAAAATCCGACGATTACAATACTTGGTGTTGGCCACGAAGTGGAACACCAACTAATTCCATTGAAATGAGATTTATTGGACGTAAGGAGAATAAGGAAGAAGAAAAAACATTATTTATCTTAAGTGAATATTTATTTATGTATACATGATTGGATAACTTTGCCATAAGCATGATGATTTTATATCTTTTATAATAAAACTTATTTATTTCCATAAATATTAGTGATGTTTGATTGATAAATTATAAGAAAATGGGACCGATTATTCAATTTTTAGAGGAATTCTTTCTTTAATTTATAAGAAATTCCTTTAAAGCGATCATTTGATAAGAAAATTTCCACTCTAAAACTTCTCCTTGTTTCAGGAAAATAGATTTAAGGCCCATTTCCAAAACTTTTTCACTTGCAATTTTTATCTACGTAATGGAATAAAAAGTTAAACTACCAATGACTACCTACTTATATCCATCCTCTTACCTCCGAAAAAAGTTTAAGCCCATTTTATAGCTACAAATTTATTTGCTAAACAATTTTATTCTTATACATTATGTTGCGTAGAGAATTTTCACTTCAGGAGAACTTTTTTAGTTTGTTTTAACACTCAATATGCTAAAATAAGAAATTTCAAATCATAAAGTGGGATTAATAGGTTCACCTCAAACCCATATAATTAATTTGTAAACAAATATATCATCCTACTAAAATATTTTACTACCAACATTACTATATAGTAAAGAGATAAAATACATTTTAAGCTATGAAACTACAAATAGAGACATTCATTTTCCGCTAAAGCTATTAAAATAAGCCAGAAGCTACGGGAACAATAGGCAGAAAATATATTTTGCAAAGAGAACAATTGCCATTAAATGCAAAAGTGTCTAGCCAATTTCCACACACACACAGTGAGACCGCAATATAGAGAAAATAAAGCTCCGCTATATGGAAATGGATAAAGAAATGGTCACAGAGGGTCGTTAAAAAGCTCTTCTCCGAGCAGAGAGATTTTCCAACCTCCCCATTGTTGAGAATATAAAATTCTACCATTGAGATTTGTCCTAGCAGATCGTATAGTTATAGTGTCTCTATATGTGGTTTTCACATGGAAATAAACATACACATAGTGTCACACAAGACATAGCCTCTAGGGTGACCACAATGTTTCGCTTATGGGGCGGCTGTAGCATCATTTCCGGCACAACCCCAAAAACCCTCCGGAGTCCCTCAAACCCACAAAACACCCATTCACAGCAGTCAACGACAAACGCGGAAACTTCCTCTCCATGTCAAATCTGATTTCCGAATCATGGAAAGCACCACAATATCGCAAGAAATATGGCGCAGAGTACTTGAGACTATTATCCTTATTCGCATTTCAGTTGCCTGAATACTCCGCCACTCCAAAACTTCAATGGGGTTTTGCCACCAGATAGAGGGCCACAACTGTGGGTGTCACCATTTGTTTGACAATGGCTTTTGTATAATTTATTTTAGGGGGGGGTAGGGGGTTGTTGAATGGAACGAGGCATGTGCTACATATACAGAGCGGGTGGGTAAGTGTATTTATTTGCATTACTCCTAATGACGCAGATAGACATGCGGATATAGCGCTGCACCATGCATAAACAAATTTACAAGTTCTATTGATCTTCAAATACATCAAATTCCATGGGAATTCCTGCAGCTGACAGCAAAGGGATAAAGCTACCACTCACCCACTCCTAAATACAATACGTAAGATGCAGATAATTCACACAAATTTTGCATAACACCGAGCTTATGTGGTTTTGACTTTAAGTAAATTAGTTTATATAATATTGTTATGTTTAGGGAGCATCGACATTTCAAAGGCAATTTATTGTAAAGGATTCATTCAAGGAAAAGTATTCAATTAAACTAATTTAACTAATTAAACTTCGGGTAATGCTGCAATTATTTATAAAGGAGAGCGCTTAAAATAGTTAAATAAGGGATGTTTTAAGAATCCCTAAGTTGCACTTAATTCTATTAATTAATCTACTGAGCATTGAAGACAGTTCTAAATCCATTTAGGAAGGTTCTAAAACAATTTTTTAGAGTTCTAAGAATCACCGGGAGCTTTTAGAACTTTCTTGAAGTGCTCTTGGAAGCAGTTTTTTCTTGAATTAAAAGAATATCAAAATTTATGAACTAAAGAATATAGTCAAGAGATTTATTATCTTACAGCAGGAAATGCAAAAGAATTTATGGAAAGTACATAGCTCGAAAAGAATTTGTTGGATTTACTTGTCATATGATATGGTCTAATAATTTTGGGAACTTGGGAACTCTTCGCAGATTTTTTTTAAATCGACTATATTTAATGAATTTTTATGTTGATATCGGGTTATATTCAAATAAAGATTGTGTAGAACTCATTATTCTGTGTCTAAAGCAAACAAATTGCAACTGAAAAAAAATCTAGACTAAAAAAATCTTCTGAACATGAAAAAAATCAGCCTTAAAAGGAGAATTTTGTTACAGGAGAAATAAATCTTCAGCTCAATTTGTCATATTAAAGATTTAAATTTTTGTTGAATTCTTTTTAACGAATTTGCTACAATTTCCATGGAAAATATATTTTTTATAAATTAAAAAAATAGTTTTCCAATTAAAATTTAAATAATTTTGCCAATTTATTTCCATGGATATCCATCAACATTGATCAAAAACTATGTCATCTTGGAAACTTTCTTAATTTGCTGCGACATTGTTACCGGAGTCTTTGCTCCTTGATCATTGTCTTTTCCTCATACACACTACACAAGAGACTATGAGCAAAATAATGTGATGAAAGTTGTTTGTGGAAAACTCTTGTCCATATGGTGGTCAACTTCTGATTTATGAGATCTAGCATCGTATTTCACCGAACGCCAGGGAATAATTAAATGCTCTGCTGAAGTATGGTGGAAGTGCAAAAGTTTTTTTTTCCTTTCTCAGACACATATTTCGCAAAAAACCCATCGCCCTGCAAAGTATACGTTATATAGACTTTTATCCTATTCTTGAGAGAAAAGTGCTATTAATTTCCACTTCATCATTCGCCCCCCTTAATGCTTCTATGATGTTGAATTATTGCACGTTGTGTCATCATTTTTGTCCCTCACTCTGCCCATGGTGCTTTGTAGCTTTTAGGTTGTTCTCCAAGCAAAGCTAATGCGGAACTGTGTTGGGGATTATTAATGACACAAAGCCACCACAGTTGAGGTTTATTTTGCACTCATAGTGCATCACTTTTATCCCTTTTCTCGCAGTGTAAACAAATAAAAAGGGAAATGTAATGGAAAATTTATTTTAATACAATAAAATGAAAGGAAAACAAGACATTTGAGTAAACTAAATTTATTTTTTCAAAGGATTCTTCTTGAACAAATTTTCAAAAAAGTTTATTCACAAACAATAAAGCTTTTTTTCAACTATTAGAATTTGAAGCTTTTGACTCTGCGTTGGAATTCAAGCTCGATTTTCGCTGTTTGACTGTGCGTGAAAATACATAAAAAATATATGGAAATATGTATATTTTAAAAGCATCAGGATCAGGGTGTCAAAGAATTAAATTGTATACATGGAATTTTTGGACACCCATTGAGCAACCAAATCCATTTAAAATTCGTTCATTTGACTAAAAGGCCCGATTTGGAATGATTTACAAAAGAAAATCCCAATATATGGAATGGAGCTTAATCCCCTTCAAAAGCTCATTTGTGCCTTCTAACTGATTAATTATTCAGTGAAATTGCAAAATTGTACAACTAGTGGTGAATGTGTTTAAATGTGCATGAAATAATTTTTCAATAAATTATCCCCTGCTCTGTGAAATTCAATTATTTTGTCTGAATAATCCCAACACGTATACAGCAGCCACCCCTCCCCCCTTAGCCCCCACAATAGCTGTCAGGAAGTTGCAATTTTCTACAAGTGAGTGAATGATTTACAAAGTAATTACGCAGTGAATTACATTTTTTTGATGTTGAGCACCAGCACTGATGAATTTTCCAAGTTTTCCCATTTTATTTTCCATCCCCATTCTATTATTTTCCCCATAGCGAGGGGTGGTGGATAAATTATATTAACACACTACTGATTATACGGTACATTTCCTAATTTGGTGCAACAACAATATTCCGCGCCCATCCATTAAAAGCTCATCATATAGCTTTACCCTCTATCATCCCTCATTATCATGCAATGTTTTTACCCCCGAAAACGGAATACTACATGTAGTGGCCCTTTGCTATTTCAATTTCCCACATTATTGGAGTAATTTGAATTTATATTGATCAATATAAACCATCGACATAGGCAACGTAATGCAAATAACAAAATCAATTATTCCCTGATTAATGAGCAAATTTTATGCGTTATTCCGATCTTCTGGAACAATGCATCTCGCGCTGTATTACGAATAACTTAATCGGCAGAATTCTTTAACGAGTTATTTTATTGGAATTTTACCCAAATCAATTTTTCAGTATTAGGTATTCCTTTAAAAAAAATGTTTAAAAATCGGGTAAAAAAATCTAGAGAAATTCAACCCTTTTATTTATAACAACGTCATTTTCACAACTAATATTATGAGGAGCTTTTCCCCAAAGCTTTTGTAGAAACTTTTCTGAGCTACAAAATATAATAATAATTGAAACATAATTATTTTTCACTCCTTCTTACTTCTCTTCTTAGTCCACAAAAAAAATCCTCATTAAAAATGAAAATTGAAATTCCATTTACTTTTTTATCCCTTTTGAAAGTTTCTTTTCACTATCCAAGTATTTGTGTCAATTGCAATGCTTTCTGAATAAAATTCCAACGAGGTGAATTAAAATTTGGCCTTATTGTAAAAGAATTTCTATTCAGTTGACTTGACACATCAATTGGGAATTGCGATAGGCACGGAGATTTCTTTGGGCCATTCATTGCCTTGCGATTGCAGAGAATTCAATTTTATTCAAATTTTTTCCTCATCCGATTTACTCTCCTAGTCCCATTTCAACCCATCTGGAATTGCCTTTTTGGGAGGTGGAATGAGGGTTAAATTACGTCGTCTATGTATTTGCTCAACCCCTTAGGAACATCCACCCTCACCTGAGGCCTACTTTACATATCATCGCATATGATATTTTTTTCATGGTCGTGGGTTTTCTGTTATTGTCCCCCTAAATCGTCGGAGGATCTGAGAGAAGATTCATATTTGAGGAAGGATGGGGGGTTGCAAAATTAAATGGCCCATCGTAGAATGAGGTGGATAATCTTGTGAAAAATTGGGATGAAATATTTAAAATGCCGCCAAGCTGAAGTAATCTCATAGAAATGATCAAAAATTCCTCAGCAGAGTGGTTTGGCTACATTGGAAGGGGCCGCACACGAGCGACGTGTGATAAATTTCATAAATTGTCTCTGATGCTGCGAGTTGTCTGATTTATGCGAATTGATGCAATTTAAACATATTGTCCAGCTTCCGGTGTTGCAGTGTGTGTGGAGTCAGCTCGCAAAATTTCACTCGTTTTCAGCTTGAGAGCGCCATTCACGAAAGACCATTTAGAGTTGGATGACACTCTCTCAATCTCCACTCTTCTAATTGCCATCCCCCCACTTTCAATTGACTTTATCTCTTTTTCCCAATTGTACCGGAATGGGGGCAAAAACATCAGAAAATATCGCGAAAAATTAAGATAAACAATTTTTTATTGGATTAGTTTTTTTCTGGTTTTATAGTAGTTTGTTAGTTGGTTTAATTTAACAATTTCTTTGTTTATAAAATTTCTCTACTTATAATAAAGTCAGTTTAGGAGAGACAGAAGAAGAAATATAACATCCAATAGTCTCTTGATCTTGAAATTCTGAAAAATTATTCAATATTTTTGCTATTAATCGGTTTAAAATCAAATCTTCCCTAAAAACGGAAAGAGTAGGAAAGAAATATCAAACAGGTAGACATATTCAGAATCTATTTAATAAAGGCGTATCAATATCGTTCACAAATAGAACTTACTAAACACATAAAATTAATTTATGATTATTTCTATCATTTAATTTGCTTTCTAGATTATCATAAACAATCAAAAAGAGACAATCAATAGCAGCGGAAACACGTAAATGAACTTTTTATTGCAATTTAAGTCCGAAGAATGCAAATTCCTATTTCAAACTCTGGCACGAATACCATTCGACAACATTTGTATAATTAATTACTAGACATGCTTGTGTACCTGCTCTACATTATATTTCACCATCATATAATGCATATAGGTATGTACATTGTACATAGAAATAGATTATATGTGAGCAAATACATAAACTGAATAATGATTAGCACTTTCGGAGATGTCTAAACATACATATATAACAAATTGACACCTCTTATAAATGTTTGGAGAGTAATTTTGTTTATTTATGTAACTTTTCTATGTTTGGATTCTATCGTATTTGAAAAGTTAAGAAGAATCACGTCTTTCATTTCACACAGCTGATGCAAAAGAAGATTTTTCCGTGAGGAGTTTTTGAACGATTTTTGATTGAATAAAAAAATTAATTCAATTTAATATTTTGACCTAATCTTTTCTAATTTTTCCTTTCTAATCCCGATGCAAAATTTAAAAAAAAACTATATATATTAGGTCTTTCATAATAAGTCTAAAAGATTATATTTGTCTTGTTGTTATCTTCGAATGAAGTAAGTACGAAATAATTATGAATAGACTCCTTTATGAGTTTCTTAAAAAGGAATCTGCAAGGAAATTCATTAACTGAAAATATTGCTTCTGCCCTAAATCTAATTCCAAAACCGTATTTATTTCTCGTTATCTGCTTCCGTATTTAGAAACAAATAATCAAAATTTTGAAGAAAAATGCGTAAACTTTACTTAAAAGATTTTTTAGGAAAACTCTTGACGATTTTAGATAATTTTCCTACATTAAAACAAAACAGAAATCTGTTAGAAGAACTTAAATGTCCCTGTGAATTTTATCCAAATGCTATTTATAGGCTTAATGGGAAATGAAAAGCCACAGCTATATATATTTCCGTGACTTTCCAACGAATTCATTAACCACCCCATTTTACACTCTATTGAATAAAATTTTAGTAGCTGTGAAAAAAAACTTTTTATTTTAAACTGACTGCTTCAAAAGCCATACATAAATTAATAGTTAAAAAAAAAGAAGCTTTTATTACCACACATTCTCAGAGTCAAGTTCTGATTCGTGTTTACACTCTTCGTGCTTCAGCTGGGAAGTTTTTTTTTTATTTTTGTCGTGCACTTTTCAGAGAATTAACAACTTTTCTAATAAAATTTTACCGTTTTCAGCTCTTTAGTCAACCAGCGGATTGCTTATGTACATAACGTACGGGTACATAGTTATGTTACCGCGCGGGGAGTTTGGGGGTTGTTTTTGGTGCATTGTCCATGGGGATTTCTCTAATCACGTCGCTGAAAGCTCTGGTTGCGAGAGTGCCATCCAGCCAAATGGGTTAATGATACAAATGAAGCAGTTGGAAATGGATGGACATGTGTAAGGCAGTATTTTGGCACTCAATTCTCTCGCTCTCGCTCTCTCTCATGGTATATTTACAAGAATATATGTACAGTCTTCCCCATAATGTACATTTTGAAAATCATCCCAAAACAAATGGGGTGGGTGTGCTGCACCTCCCACCCAACACCCCACCGGAGAGAACGTGCTTTTCGCAAAAGAGAGAGAAACTTGCGTGGTGCGCATGATCTCTGCCCGATGGGGCTTCGGTGTCAAAGGTGAGGGGTAATGCGGGAAGAATCCGAACTGCTGGTGATGTACTTCTCGCCACAGAATCGACGAGTCAGTCTCGCGACCGAAGCCCATAGCACTGGGGCTGGAAAATCGCACGATTTTTTTTGGCGTTGCTCTCGTTCCCCACACAGAACCTCCACAGTCCGTCCAACACATCATTGAGTTTGTGGCAGTCTCGGGATAGACACACGGGGATAGTCACGATTAAAACTTTTCGCAACGAGAGAGCACGTCGTGATTGTCGTGATTGCTGAGCAAGCCAAAATTTGGTGTTTGCGGTGTCGCAGAATCATCCGCAATTGTCAAACGCGAAGGACACACGAGAAGTGAAATGCGGACTTTAAATACAGCTGTGTAGGAAGTACATAGCATAGAGCCAAGTGAGAGAGAGAGGAGAGCTTTCAGTTGGTGGCTATAATGAAAACCCGTGGTGATGTAAATAATTTATGTCGCCAATCGATAGAAATGTATATGTAGCTGGTGGATTGAATATTATACCTATATAGCACAATCGTCTCCCTCATAGTCATGGAATTAAAATGTACCCTGTGACCCCATCGATCGTCCTTTTTTCCTGAATTAATTTAAAAAAAAAAAACGAGAAGTCAGTAAAAATAGCGCGTGGTGTAGCGTTTGCTGGGTAATAAGAATTGCTATACAGCCGGTGTCACGGCCTTTCTGCACGCCTCATCATTTTCGACGTGTTTGGGGTGGAATTGTGTTTTTAAATTGCGATTTAATAATAAAATGACGTGTCACCCGTTGTAAATAATGTGACAACCCCAGGAAGTTGGGAGAAGGAAACAAGGAGAGGAAGAAAAAAAGCTGGGACGGCAATCATCGAGCAATTATTGAGGTAATTAGAATAAATTGGCAGTAAATGTAACACCAGAGCGCCTTTTCACTGTGCTCTCAATGTGTGAAGACAATACCAGGAGATTTTCCCTTTTTCCCACCCACATACACACTCACAAAATTCCCACGTACACTAGGGGGTGTGAATTGAGGTAGAGATTGAAGAAGGATGAAGTGCAAAGTATTTTAGGGGGTGGCATTTGCAGAATATTCAACAGATCACCAGGCGCCTCCACCACATATACTACTTTATTACGGTTACGCGCCCATTTCTCTCTCTCCCTAAATTGGATCTACACGGAAGTGAGTTTGTAACGCTAAGTTTGGTGTTGCGACAAAAGTTTCGCATCACAAAAAATGCTCTATACTGTATCCCTGGAATTGAAAGGTACATGAAGGGGGGCTTGGGGTTTCCTTTCTTGTCTCCAGGAACAACAAAGAAGAAGAAAAATCACAGCTGTGTTTCAACTTAATAGCTGTGGTTAGAGAAAATACCAGAAAATTAAGCTGAGACGTTTGATAAAGATTCAAGATTAAGATTCAATTTGTATGAAAATTTGGGTACAGAAAGCAAAAATATCAATGTTTAAAAGGTATTTAAAACTTTTAAAGACCTCTTTATAATTTTATTTTAGCTTTTCCATAATAAATTATTTTTCAATATATTTTCCTTATTTTTTCCGACATTTTCCTTATTTTCAGAAGATTGAAAAAACAATTTTTCACCTCCAATTAGTCTCATTAGAAAGATAACTGAAAACCTAAATCGTAAATTGTAAACGCCATTCTTTATTATAGTCCAATATGTGTACTTATTGATGTACCTCAGGGCAAGAATTTTCAATAAATCTAATCTATAAATCTAATCTATTAATTTTTTCCTTCCTGAACTATCCATTAATTCTCTCTTTTATATACAGTACTTCATTTAATTCCATACGTTCTAAAGATATCTCAATTGTTCCCCTGGGAAATCCTTTGGTCATATATTTTTACTTCCCGAACGTATAATTTTCACATTTTCAGCAATATTTCTCTCTTAACACTTTGACTATATCCTTCTTCATTTATATGACTTTCCAATAAGATTTGGCTAGAAGAATTAATAAGAAAACCCATTTAGCCAAGTTCTGTTTGGGCAAAAAGAACTCGAGCATGTTTCCTAGTCATTTCATTTATTGATAAAGTTTGTTTAATGTCGGAAAAGTTTCTCCTAATCAATATTATTTCCCACAAAACCCGCACATCCAATCAATATGGAAAAAAAAACTTTTTCTGTCAATACGGACTTTTATTCAATACGCATTTATCCACACATTTAATTAATTGTATCTCTTATCCAGATGTGGCGTTGTGTACATATTTTTGTAGTAATCATCCCTCACATTGCTTCCTACCCCTTTCAGCGGGGGTATTTGCATATCAAATGTATATATGCTTGTACATTGGAGCGGGTAAACTGATATTTTGTAGTGAATATTGATGTTTTAGGAGAGATTGCGGTGAAAGTTAGGATTGTTGTATATTATTCTACCTACAAAACATAAATTTCTAATTGATATGATTCCGTTTCGATGGCAATCAATTTCACAAACAATGGTTGTTAAAGAACAGAAGTGAATGATTTAATATGTTAAGAGGATTTGCATGGAATTGCAAACACTTTACCTGCCGGAGAAGTCATACATTTCTTAGGTGAGCTCATAGGAAATGGAATGGGGTTTTCACATATAAATATATATAAGTTTGAATGTGATTGCTGAAATGTTCCAAGAAGCTATTAGAGAATATTGGAAAGAGCCAGAGGATGTAAGGGGGTGTGAGGGTTGAAATGCACAAGTTCAACACTATTATTTGGTATCCTCTTACATCTTGAGAATGTAATTCTATCCCAAGTGGGTGGTTTTTCGTTAAAAAATTCATAAGAAAGCTTTCCAAAAGGGAAGCTTTCTCTCTAAAAGAAAATTCTTTCAACTCCCGTGTGCACTGACTTTTGCTCAAAATTCACAAACGCCCCAAATATACACTTCCGTATGGTTTGCACTGTGAATAATTTCATTCACTCCAACACCGTTGAAGAGTAACAAGACGAGTTCTGGGAAAAAAAGGAATCTTCAAAGATTTAGCAGGATTTTTCTTCTCACTGTCCCCGCCCCGTGTAATGTGAACACGAGATCAGGATACATTAGCAAAGGATTTGAATCACATTTTCCCAGCTCTGGAGGAGGGAAAATTTCGTGGTAAAGATAGAAGATTTTATATGTTGTAGAAATTAAAAGGTTTTCCACGACTGTTCCACTGTGCGGAAAATTGGATGGGATTTTCCTGTGCTCCACCATGTGGAGTATCCTATCCAATTTGTCTCGTCCTCTTACACTTTTGCAACTCTCTGTGTGCTCCACACTGAAAATTTACCAACAAGGTCAGCAGCACATCTTGCCCACTCAGCTGCAAACTCCATTGAAGATTCAGCACAGAGCATTGCACACAGAAACCTTGTCACAAAGCTCACAGAGGGGGTTTTCACTACACGCGAACATGATTTACAACCCTCTAGAGCCAACTTTTTATCCACCCTCCACCACCCAAACAATACTCTTGTATACAAATTATTGCAAAGCATTGGTGGATTCACCCCTTTTTACGAGTTATAGAAAGTATGAGTGGGTTCAAAATGTAGGTCACACATCGATTTGCATGTATGTAGATAGAGGGAAAAAATAGAGCTGAAAGTTCTTAAAAAGAAGAAGTAGGTTTGTATACCTTTGATTTACCAATGCCACTTTTCATTTGCGACATCCACTCGATGGCAAAAGAAACCGGCAGCCACACGCCTCTCATCCAATTTCCAATAAAAAGCTCACCCACATAGCAGTCAGCAAACACGTGGAATAATGGGAGTGGATGGCTATTACACGAAAGTAACGTGCCAACACGGAAAGGAATCACAAGAAAATGTGCAAAAAGCAAAAGTTGTGAAGGGCAGAGCCAAGAATAAAAGTTGAAGCCCAAAAGCTAATTTCTTCTGCATATAATGCTTTTGCGCTTTATTTTAAAATCAAATTCACATCAGCAAAAATTCTTTGGCAACACGAAGGGAAATTTTAAATGTAAATGAAGGTTTATCTTTGACTTTCTGTCATCTTCCCGTAAAAATTGAATTAACCCGAATTTGTCTAGAAATTTTCGCGAAGTCTGACTCCAAAATTGTCTAAAAAAGTCTTTTATCAATAAAAATTCTTGAAATTTTAAATAATAAATTATAAAACTCTTCATTTAACCGAATAAAATTAGGTTTTGCATGCAGTCAAAGTCAAAAACCTAAAATTTCTGATCATACATAGTACAATGAGCAAATCTGAGTTAATAAATTTTCATGAATTTTTATGTTATCATTTTGATGATTGTCTAATGCTTAAGTAGTCAATACGCCGCTCTTTTGATTCAATAACATAAAGCATACATTCTAACATTATGAATTGTGACTTTTCCTCAATTTATATTGCAAATTTTATACATTTTCGGATAACATGAACTTTTACAATCACTAAAAATTGATAATAAATTACAAATGGAGTCGCCTAGTTGTACCCGGCACCTCCACGTCAACCAAAGCAATTTATGTTATGTTTAAATAAATGGAGACGCCTGGTGCTGAAAATTTATTTGAATGTTTCCCTGAAATTATTACAGTATACACACGCAGAATTAAATAATCATAGTATTACCGCTGAAAATTAGATAGTAATCAAGATTAAATGAGCTTGAATAATAATATTTACTATATAATTTCACAAAATACCAAATTAACCCATAAACATGATAAATTCAACATATTTCAAATTTTGCATGTAAAAAACATATTAAATATCTTCTTCTAATATCTAATTCATAAATCAAAAATGAAATATATGAACTTGATTGCCTAATTGCAAAATCGAGATAAAATCTCTAAAATCGAATAAGATTTATGTTATAAATTGCTACCTACATAATATTGTCAATTTGATAAACTGAAATATGTATGTTCGGTGTACTAATTTGTATTGAACCATTTTGAGTGTATTGTATACGTTGGGAATGGTCATAAAATATGATTTATGTACACGTGACAAATTACTATTGGGGTAATTTATTGGGTTATCTCACCTAATTTCTTTTTGTTGATCCGGCAGTTCTCTCTCTCGCTCTCTCCGAGATTTATAGGGTGTTTGGGGGGTGTTTGCTATATGGCAGAAGACTTTTAATTAAATGGTTATATAAAAGACATACGCGGAAATCCATTGACCTGCTCGGCATTTATTCTTCCTCGAAATATGTGACGTATTGACGGCTAGCTCCCCATAAATTCATTTAATAGACGCAGTCACTCAAAGTACTGCTTCATTCCTTTTCGATTGCCATTAAGTGGGCGCCAACGCGACGCTATGATTGTGGATACGTGCAGGATGTTTCTCAGTTGGGGGTGGTGGCCCTTTGGGGAAAATATGAGAATCCATATCTCAGTCATGTTGCAAATATAGTGAAGGTGATGTGGGAACTTTCACAGAGGAGGAAAAGTTAGCGAACTTTTATCGACAGAAGCACACATTTCGATTCCCAGGTGAATATGCGCTCGCCTTTTCCATGCTATGTTGAGGGTAGAGGGTGGGTGGTGTTGCAAGGCAAAAGCAGCTTCACCTGGAAGCCACACTGCCATTTCATATTCCTTCCTCACACAGCACAGAGAACCATTGTTGGGAGATCTTCATTACACTTTTATGAATGGGACACGATATGGCACACCCAGGGCAGAGTTGTGTCTAGGGGGTAGATTTTTCCAAAAGGGATGATGGAGCTTTTATTGTGGCCACCCCACAGACGCACATGACATTTCCTTCTTCATTGCTAAAATCCAATATTATTCAATAAAGCTTTTCCGTGTGTGTGCGCGCAATGAGAAGACGTGTGATAAGAAGCTTTCGCGATTGTGCTAAGTGATGGGAAAAATCAGAAAATGTGAATTCGTCTCTGCAGTAAGTACATTAGAGGTGCTTGATATTGTTGCCGTGTTTGCCACCAAAATGCTTTTTGACTCACACGGAGATTTCAGGATATGGCTTCCCTTTTCTTCTGATGATACACAGAATATTGAGGAAGACCCCCTGGTTGCTATGTCGAGGTGCAATGCATTTCAATTGGAACCGTGTGAATTGCACGAGAGGTTTGGGTAGTTAGTTACTGGAAATGTTCCCTTTTACATCTTGCTGGTAGAACTTGATGTTTGATGTGCTTCAAAAGTTGAACAGATAAGTCGGTACGGATGGCATGGGGAAGATGTAACTCTCATGTGTTGTATTGTATTTTGAACATTACAAACAGAAAAGCATATCTGTGTTTTACTCCACATCGGTGGAATCTATGTGGTACATTTTCTATTCAATATATATTGGATGCTTCTTGCAATGTAATACCTGTCTCAAAAGGAATACTTGTACAGACAGAATTTCATGCACTTCAAATTGAGATACGCACGATTAGATAGGATATTGGCAGGTATCAGAGCGAGGAAACTCTTTGCCTTTCCACCTGGCATGAGATGGAACAATGTTGCAATGTTTGTACGTGAGATGAGATTGTTGTTGCGAGAACGTATTGCGATAGAATGCATAGTACCGCAGAAAAAATTAAAACCCTCAGCATTATGCTAGAGGGGGTGGAAAATTTTCAATCCGCGAGATAAACATTGCATGAGCAACTCAGAAAATTGATTTTCAACTTGCATTATTTTTTTTAACATATCAGTTTCAGCTGGAAAATGCTCTGATATGTTGTTAATTCATTGTGGAGAGGAATTTATTTATTTAATCATCTTCTTAGCATCTCTAGTAAAGAAACTTTTAGAGATACCTTTAAAAAAAAACCATAAATCACAGAAAAACTAAATATGGCTGGGAAGATTAAGATTAACAAGGATATACTACCAATTTATTTTTCAGAGCCCTAAGAATTTTCATTTACCGGAAAATTGACATAAAAAAATCATTAAATTAAACCCCTATACATTTTTTAATAAGCACGTATGTAATCTGTAATTTTCCCTAATAGCACTTTCTTCAATCCATTCTAAATTTTCATTCTTAATCAAAGATAAATACACACTATATAGAATTTCTGGGATATCTTGATCAAAAGTCAATTAAGGTAAAATGTTTGTTTACCCCTAAACTCGGGTAAATCCACATCAACTCCCCACCCCTCATACCCGGTGAAACCATATAGCATAAAATTTTCCCATCGTCCTCTTGAACGGAAAAGTTTAAATGGAAGTTAATTGTACCACACGGAAAAATTTGCGTAAAGCAGAGTGCAATAAATAGTTTATGGTTTTACCATAAGAGCATTATGGGTTAAAAATTCATTAAAACATCGTTAATTTTATTGGAGTTTCATGGGAAAAGTGCTGTATGGCATTTTAATTGCTCAACTGGAGATAAGGAAAAGTTGTACACGAAACTATATTTTTCATTTTCATACCGGACCTAAGCTTTTTTTCCTATTTGTTTAAATTGCTATTATGTAGCTTTTTTTCTCCCCATTCTCATTTTATCAAAAATATCACGCGGGCAATATGACGAGGTGCCCGGGGATGGATGAGTGTGGTGTGATTGTGTGACTTTGTGGTATAATTTTTCAAAAAATAATCCACGCCACTTTGTCACGCCATCGCATTACAGAAAAACTTTTAATTTTTGCGATAAAATTTAACTCACACACAGAGAGAAAAGAAAGGTGTTCTACCAAACGAGGTGGGTGCTGCTAAAGCTGTGAGTTCCCTATAAATATTACATTATGGTGTGTTTCATAAAATATGCGTAAGGGGCGAGAAGAAAACTCGAAACTTTTATACCTTTTTGCGATAGAGCAGCGCCTTTGGCGGGTAAGATGGATAAAAAATTCACAAAAAGTCCTGAAAGGAAGTTTTTTTTTAGAGCACCGGTGAGTGAGAGAGGAAAAGACGATAATCTGAGGTGATGTGCATGAAATTACGAAAACAGATTTTATGTTCTGTGTACACATACTTTTTATGCTACGTGAGGTCATGGAACTTTTCTTTCTTGTATGTAGTCACTTTGTGACTTACTGAGGATGTCTCTAAGTTTTCATCGCTTTCCCGAAAGTGTTTGAAATACTTGCAAAATTCGATTAAATTGGGAGAAATTCCACACAAAATTCGATTAAGCTTTTTCATTCTCTTATGTGTGCAAAGAAGTTTTCGTCTTTCTTTGTGCACCATTCACGCGAAAAGTGTTTTTCTTCATATTGCCGCATATATAGGAAGATTTCCTTTTATATCTCTGTTGGCAGTATTTTACCGTCGTCGTCTTCGCACCAATCAAAGACAAACTTGAAGCACCCACTCTGCCATATGCGGTTATATGTATGAAGAATTTGAAATGAGAGCGCTGTGTGTGTGTGTGTGAAAATAGTGAATTTAATACATAATTCATCAGCATTTGGTGCTCGAAACAATTTTCTGTGATGAAAATGTAAATATTTACGCTAATGAATACACAAAAACACTGTGTGAGAAGATGCTCCCCTTTTGAGCTTTAGCATACATTTTCCCGCATGCACGCCGGCAAAGTGAGCACATATTTCCAGTGATTAAACTTATAAAGAAAAGAGCTGAACTTAAGCGAGGATGGTGGGTTAGAAGATGAATTTCATACACTTAAGTTTACCCCAATTGGGAGCTAGGGGAGCCGTATGAGCAAGCACACACTGGTTGCTTCGCACAAACACAGTGTGATGAGCCATGAAAGAGGCCCGGAAGATGGCAATAGGGGGATGGCATTATTTTTAGCGCACAATATTATATAGAACAGAAGAAGCCCTCCTTGTGGATGGAAAAGCGAGAGATGATGGAGTTGATGGGTTATATGGGATTAGAGAGAACACGCAAAAGTCACATGAATATTTTCATGCTGATAATTTGCTATATGGCACCCAGTTCTTCCGATGGTGCTATAAGTAAATTAATAAATTAACCATCAAGCGAGTCATTCCATCTACAAGACGTGTCATATAAAATTTTAATATCCTCCCCCATACTAATTAAAATTTATTTTATACTGCGAGGGTGGCTAAGATGAGATTTATCATTTCACTTAACCCATTGTCTTACTTATCGCGCGCGCCGTGGGTACTTTAATGAGGAAGCCCAGGCAAAAGAGAACTTCCTATACAGCCAGATTGTGGCCAACAGAAGAATCATTGTGTGTTGGAAATAATCTGAGTTTCTGGTTTCACATTCTGACACTATCTCGCACTGCGAAGAAATTTATGAGAAATAGTTGGACAAAACTCCCACTAAAAACTGATATTAATCTCTGTTCGTGCATAATGTATAAGCAAGTTTAATGAAACTAATAAAATTTAATGAGCACAGAAATTGTTGTGCAACTTAATATACAAGACAGTGTATGTAATTATATAAAGTTTTAATATACCGTTATCAAGGAAATCTCATTAGATCAATTTAAACTTTTGAGAGCTTTCTTCTAAACACACCTCTTTGTGAAATATTACCCGTTAAAGAATAATTGTCTACGTTGATTGATAGAATTTTAAATGATTCTAAAGCACAAAAATTCAAATAAAAAGTTCCATTCACAAATCATAAAATTAGTTGCAAAGGTTTTTACAAAAAAGGAAGAAAAGAAATTTTGAAAAACGAAAGAAAAAAAGCCCGCAAAGTTGGACTTCTAAACGATATTTCATCTGAAAAATAGTTAAGTACCGCCATCTCTCCTGAACAGCTTCTCCATAACTTTTCTTTACAACTTCCCATACCTTTCGGCCCTCCTTCACGTTTTCCCCCTTACACTAATCTACAAACACAAACGCTTTTTCTTTTTCAAAGTAATACCTTATTCTCTGCTCTTCGGCATGCATTATTCAGAGGTGGATGTGTTGTAAAGTCCTCTCGTGGAGGATACAACTTTATTTCCTTGACCCGCTTCTTCGACAAGTGTATTTGGAGTTTGACATTAAATTAAAGTTAAATGATGTACCAAAGATGCTACAAACTGCAGGTCTCGTACACCACCGAGAGTATCTGTGCTGAAGTGCAGACATGGTGGAGCATCAACAACCCCACCCTCGACTCCACCTCTCTGTATAAAAGTAGAACAATGTCAATAGCAGCCGCAAAATGATGTATAAGTGTCAGGGGAGGGTTTTGTATGAGGGTTGAGTACTTTCAAGGGAAATGGCATTTATCTTGTATCCATTTTCACACACAAGGCTATATGATAGAAAATGGAATTCTCTCGGCAAATATTTCATTTATTTGAATCTCTTCATGGTCAGCTACAATATAGGCAGGGGGATGATGGGGTGGGAGGGTCTCACGGGGCGTGTACGAGTTTTCCGGGAATTATTTGCAGAGAGAAAACAGAGAGTCTCAATGGGCTCGATGGCGATCAACATGAATTTAATATGATTGAGCTGATTTTGTGAGGAAATTGAGTGTATTGACCAAGTCATGCGATAAAATCATGCCAAAAGGAGAAAACGAACCGTGGTGGATTTTCTACTGCATCAAGGGCAAGTGGGATCTCCGCCGGTAGCCTCAAGGGAAAGCTCTGCAATCCTTGTAGGGCGACGGTGTGAGAAATAAACCGTATGTGCATAGAAGTTATTTATTCAAACCTTGCTTTCTCATCTCCTCGAGACTGACGCATCCATCTCTTCGTACCTTTTCTTCAGCGAACCATCCATGCTGTTTTATTCATTGCTAAAGGGATAGTTGGGGATTCTGGAGGGGTCTCTCTGTAGACAGGAAAGGGAGGGTACAATTCAAGCTAATTAGTTGTCTTTTCTGTTTTATGGCCAAAGGGGGACAAAAGAAGGCGAAATTGTGCGAAACTTTCGAGACACGAGGGTAACGAGCATCTCATTTTGTACCACAGACCTACGCCGAAGGAATTTAACGGCCAAATATTTTGTCTTTTAAAAGTTTTAATGATTTTTTTATCAATTTGCAATATTGTTTAATAAAAATTCTTAATGGTTTTATATTTTTAACATTATTTTCCTTTGGCTAAAAATAAAATTCTACAATTTATTCTAAAGCCAGTATCAGTCCTTTAATGCTGCCAAAGCTAAATTAATACATTGTTCTAAAGATACAAACCTTCCATTGTCGTCAAGTCTAATACCTTCTATTGTTCTAAAGAGACCAATATAGTCATTTATTGTCGTCTAATCCAATAAGTTCATCTTGGTTCCATTGATGCTGAATTCAACAAGAAGTTTAGACTCAAAGCTCTTCTCTTAAAGTCTTAACCAAAATTGCTCCTTAAAACTTTCTTTTCTATCTATTTTTCATTCAGAAATTCTCCGGCGCAGTTCTCTTTTTTGCCAGAGGCCGTGCCAGACTCATGTTAGATATTTCACATTGTCGTATAGCTTACGACAATTCTTCTTTTCCCAACAAGATGGTTTTCAACTGACTTTTTTGCCACCTCCATGTCCTTGCTAACTGAGGGAGCACAATGAAGATGGTGAGAAGAGAAAAAAACGTGAAATATTCTCAAAAGTAATTAAGATTGTTATAAAGGCAACAATTTTTCCTCGTGGCAATTTTCTGCTATGTGCATGTCCTTTCATGAGCTTCGCAGTTCTTCAAGCGGTTGCTATATTAAAGAAAAAAGTCAGCATGTTCCCCTTAAACTTCTCAACAATGTCCCTAATTTTCTTCTACATGTAGCATCTTTTTTTCTTTCAAATTTTATGTTAACCAACATTTTTTTGTCTTAAATGATGGAGGGCATTTTTCATGGTAAGCTCCTGGATGAATAAAATTAAGTACTAAACAGCTAAAGAACAGAGAAAGAAATTTAAAACAAAACAAGATTCATTTCAACCACCCACCCGTGTGGTCTTCTCAGCTTTCATTGTGTTTGGAACAAACATAAGATTATGTTAAGTTAAAATTATGCAACAGATGGGGGGGATAAGTCCAAAATCTTGATATTTCTCTTCACTCGTTTGCAAAGCTCCCAAAACGACCAAACTCCCTCAACCCCAGTCTTGCTTTTCCCAATAAATTCTTTAAAATGTAGTCCTCACTTGGACCACAGTACGACCCATCCGTCCGCATAATTTTCCGCCCTCTGGAGTGCATTGTCTGTTGCGACAATCTGCACTGGGGAGGACCGTCCAAAACGACTCTGTGTCTGGCACAGAGAAAAATCTCAGTGGGTGGAATGAATGGCGCCATGTCCCTTGTTTGTTCATCGTTTTTCATTGTCTCGTGTCCCACCGCTGCATTCACTCCTTTTTTGGCTTTCACAAAGTGCATATAGTATAGGGTGGCCCCATTGGGGCACAAACAGCCTCAACCCGTACTGCTCCCATGCCATGATGATGATTGCTTGCTATTGTACATGCGGATTACAGTGCACAGTATCTTTCCTCGCAGCCATTCGTCCTTTTTCATTCCTGTGCATTTTGCAATTAAATGGTCCGAGGGAGATGAACACGGTGAGGTGGTAATTGGAGTTTATTAAGTTGTGTCACAAAACTCTTTGTTTATTTCCTTCCCCGTTTAAGAAGTTGCAGCGCGGACGCCTGGTCTTTGTCAACATCTTCCTCTGCTTCCAGCCAGACACTGTGTAGTAAAATGCTACATTGCTGTGCGCTCATGAAATGTTCCATATCGGTTGCTTGTACTGCATGCACATAAAATGCTACATTGTAAAAGAAAAGGAATGTGAAAGTAGGACATCCTTGAGGTTCTTCGTGTTCTAAGATAAGGGGTTCACAAGGTCAATTTGTATTTATTCTCTTACAAGGGAAATACAATTTTTGGTAAGCGGTGTACGTACGTATTTACTCTGTTAAGAACATTCTAGCTCATAAGCTAATCTGTGGGGAAAGTTACATTAGAATTTAATTATTAAAAAAAATCTATGCAATCAGCTTCATTGCTTGGAGCTTTTAGCTGTTTTATATATTTTTTAAGCTCGCTAATTTTACCAAAAAAATTCTTTAAAAAAAGCTTTCCATGGTGTACGTTCCATTCAACTCAGTGCATTTCCCTTGAACTCCGGGAAAACTTTCCTTTTACTTTCCCCTTAAGATCCATCTCGGAATAGTTTCATTGATATTATGGTCATCTCATAGCGTTATGTGAGATATCAGAATATATGAATAACGAAGTATAACATTATGTGGAGCTCAACTGAACCACACACAAAAAACGTTAAGCAAAAACATTATGAGAGGACACGAATGTCCCACTTATCGCATGATATGGTGGAGTGGCTTAAATGGACATTTTCATAGATTTTCCCGGCTAATGCTCACAGCAAAAAAAAACATCATGCTGCTTTATTTACCAACAATATAGCACCAGCAGTGCTATATCCTTCTTTGCATAAAACACTTTTTCCCTTTTAAACATGTTAAATAAATGCCTGTCACCCGAATCTGGCTAGAGCCCGGGAAAAAAATACATACGATGAGGGTGAAAAGGCATCAATAAACAATGCGTGATGTATCTGTTGGCATAGTGAAAATATGTATACAGAAAAATATAGCCTATAAACCCGAGATATTTCCTGAAAAAAATTCCATTGCAATAAATTTTGCGAGATAAAGACAAAAATTTACATTTATTCCTGTATTTTCTTTAACTTAATTGAAAATTTCTCTGAGAAGACTTTTCTTGTTTTCCCCCGTGGGAAATTTAACGGACATCTGTCTCTTTGAAATGCAAAAGGCTTTTAAATTTATGGAAATGTTCATAATAACTTGATGGGAAACGTCTCGTTATTTTAAGAATTTCACGAAGAAGTTAATAAATGCAAAAATTATTCGCAACATATTTTATGTTTTATGTGTTACAAAAACTATCAGATTTGATGGGAAAAGGAAAAGTCTTCAGGGAAGTTGAGCTTTAGGAGGAGCTTCGGGAAGATTCTGACCTTCTGTGACTCAATAATTCATGATTAAATTTAATAATTTAAATAGCAATAGTTTACAAAGTTCTAAGTTTCCCAAACTTTCAAGCTCTAAATGTTACCCTAAATGTGCTTTAATACCTTAAACATTAAATTGACCATTTTAGTGTTGAATTATGCGATGAAATTTGGTGTTGTCTGCTTAAATAATTTCTATGGGAGAATTATGTGCAATGATTTTACTGTTCTGTGTACCATTTTGGGGCAACCCCAATTCAATTTCATTTCCAACAACATTATTCTACACAAAATGTCCACATATACACACGGAAAATTTGGATGCCCCATTATTAATTGGCATTTGAATATCTCTTTTCGTATATGTGGGAAAATTAATCCTAGGCCGTAGTGGTTTGATTAAGGAGGGATGATGAGGATCATAAATGAGTCCGAAATACCCTTAAATGCCAACACACTGTCACCCCCATTGAATGTTCGATTGTGTGTGTGTGGTGTCTCCACATTTTGGGGGTGGTATACCAAACTTTTCGCTTCTATCACACGAAATATCGATGTTATATGTGAAAGGGGGGAAAGAGGGCAAAAGGAACCCTGGTACGAGGGATATAAATTCAGTGTGGATTACACAATGTGTGAAGTGTTAACACACTGCTGCAGACATTAATTAGAGTGCTGTGCTGAAGTTGGGCCGGCACTTTTTCTCGCATACCGACAAATTTTACTCTCTTTTCTGGACAGTCACCCTCCAATGTGATTACATCGGATGGGTGAATGAGTTGAAATAAAAGCAGTGTAGCGGAAAATGGAAATAAGGCTCCACAATAGGACCCGATAAAATTTTCAGCAAGTACCAATGTGTATAAAGGTCTTGTCGACGACGTTTTCTTCCGTGATTCACTACACCAACCTTCTCCCGCCCCGAGTCCGGACATTTCTTTTGACTGGCCATCGATGCTTGTGAGCCCCATTTAACATTATGAGATTAAATGGCATCATATCTGGTGTGCGAGGACATGTGAAATGCGAGCTTTTCAGAGCATGTATGCGCTGCGGGATCTTACCCAGATGAAGAGATAGTGTCGAGGATGCCAAAATGTTCCTTAATCTGATTTTCTCTAACGGCATCCCTTCCCATAAACATAAATGTGAGATGGCATTTCTCCTCCAACACTTTTGCACTCTATACTGCTCCCTCTGGCATGTTGTTCTCATACTGTTTGGCTTCCATTCTACAGAGGGGTGTGGGGAAGAGGGTGGTATGTGTTTACAGAAAATTTTGGAAGGGTGAGAGAGAATTTTTGGGATGTGTGAAGAATCATACAAGTCGGACAAACATATGCAAAAGGCACCAGGCGCCTCCATTGAATCAATGGAGCTTTTGATTCGTATAACACCAAAAGACCGAGAAATGTACAAAATATGAATTTTCAAGCAGTAAAAGTTAGTTTTCCGTTCGAAATACAATGAAATTGCATTCCATTCCCAGCGCATGGTACTCAATTTGAATGCTTTTCTGCAATCTTGTTTGAGATTTTCACATACGTATAGGGCCTACAATGCATTTTCCTATTTAATTTTCCATATCTTGTGCATACAAAATATAATGTAGGTACATTGTAAACGAAATATTTCATATGAATTTAGTTTCATTTTATAGTATTTGCATTTGAATTTGTAAATGTACATATCGACGGTTAGACCCGTTAAACCATATTTGCAAATTAATAGTTATTAGTTATGGTATTTATGCTATTAGAAAATTTGAAATCGTAACTGGAAATAATAAAGGGAATAAAGTTCTAAAATCTTTTTTAATAAATTTGTTGTGTACCTAATGTCCTTTAAAAAATTTTTGGATAATTTTTTAATAAGATTTATGCATATAAAAATTCGTCGAATTAACTAAAAATAATTTAGAATTAACACAATTTTTTAATGAAACAAAAAAATTGCAAAAAAAATCAAATTCTATGAAGAAGAACGTCAATAAGCATTTGAAACTCTCTTAATTTTCTTAAATTGAAAATAACTCAACTACATATACAATAATGTACCTCTATCCATGTTAAGTATTCCAAAAAATCCTCCCAAATCATCATAATGTTAAAATATTCCGAACAACTCATAAGCTCCCTGAGGAATGATTTATGAAATTCACTTCGTGTATTGAAATTCAGGGAGCTGAATGATAAAAAAAGAACTCTTCCAGCACAAAGTTCTATTTCCCACCATTCGCTGCTGGGAATATCAATTCCACGTATAGGGACATCTTAAATATTACATTAAATCCCCCCTTTAAAGCTCAGCCATAATTCCGTATAACAAATAGAGAATGGCATAATAGCGATAAACGATTTTTAAAATCATGCATCACGGCGCCAAGCAATAAAAAAGACATTATGCAAATTAATATAAGAATGGTCTTACGAGCGATTGTCATACGCAGCGTGGCAGGTCTATGTACGGAAGAAAAATCGATGTGGTTTTGATTCCTGGTGGGGTGGAATGGGTAACAGAATGGCAATAAATTTTCTTCCTGGAATATTTTTCACATTCTTATCGCGCGAGGTGTGAGTATATGTGAGAACGCGTGGGAGTATATCAGTAAATTCATGTCACGCATTTTTTTTGTGTTGAACGCCTCTCTTTTTTCCTCCACCCACCCACCCTCCCCCAAAAGTGGGGCAACTCCGATAAAGGGATTGATGAATAGAAAAATTGCTTAACTAGCACGAAACGGTGACACTCGTTTTGCTCTCCCTTTTCCATCCCCTATCCATTTGCGCCCTATAATGCGATTGTTTGGGCAACGCTAGCAGAAAAGACGCTACGGAAGCTACGGAAGCTCCATCAGGAAGCTTAAAAGCTCTATATACCAAGGAGGACTCCCTGCTGGGTGTCGAAATACAAACTCAAACCAAAACAGAGCGTCTGTGCCGAGGAAAAAAAAGATATTTAATTATTTTCTCATGCACGTACCTTATGCGAGGACAGAAATCTAATCTCTTGGTGCAAACTATCCATTTGGATTTTTTATAGCATCTTTCGCCCTGCCTTTTGCTGGCAATCATTATCCCTTCTCGGTCTTTAGAGCCAATGTCTTGGAAAGCTCCGCGAATGTTGGAAATTTTTTCACGTCTCCCTATCACAAGTCATCATCATTGCTAAAGATTTTCCGCAGTAGATACACCACATCCGTTTCCTGCTGCACGTGTAATTAATTCTCCTTTCACAACACATCTATGCCACTTTGGTTGGAAATGGCAAAGGAAATGATTCGCGTATGAACGTAATTTCCTCAAGTAGCACAAAACAAATTACACACAGAAAGCTCTCTACATGAATTTTGTCATATCTATGTACATAATCTACGTGAATAATGTCTTCACATACCCTTTAGCACATAATTTTCACATACCTATCGGTACAAGATTAGAATATTTATTTATTGATTTTCTAAGACGCTCGTGAGGCTATATTAAGGAAGATCTTGTGTATTAATTCTCAAGTCAATTATTTGACTCATTTTGTATTCAATTAGGTATTTAATATATTATGTAATAGGTAAATCATAAATATTTTAGGGAAATTCTAAAGATTTAAATATCAACAAATTCTATTAAAAATTCAACGACTTTATTCAACACATAATTTGAAATATTTTTCCCTTAAATGCTCACGAGTCAAGATATAATGTTATTTAAGGATTTTCAAAGAACCCTTCTCGGTCAAAAATTCCTCTATTTGTCCACATCGTCTGTCTGATTCTCCTCCACATCTTGAGCCATTCAAACCACAGTCAGTGCGCGAGCTTTTATTCAAAGCAAAGAAACAGCGCGGTGACTTTGGTGTGGGGTCAGGAGGAATGTTGGAATCTCATGGCCCAACTAAAGTATATCGTCATCGAGCTAAATCGTCTGGCAAATTGTTCTCCACCATCGAATGGTTGACTCCACCCCTACCCGTTACCATGTTGGCGAATATGTTGCGGAAATTGTTGAAATGTATCGAATTCACTATCTCAATTTTTGCCTCCTCTGTATGTACCATCAATGTAAAAGGAAACAATAAGGGTTGTGGAAGAAAGCACTCACTCAAAATACTTTTGGTTTCCTTTCATTGTGTGTGCTCCTATCTCTCAATGATTTTCGAGAAAACTTCGTAGACGAATATTAATAATTTCTAATGGGAGAATTTTGTGGAAAATTCAAGAGGAAAGTTGCGTAAATTGCGATAGAAATTTCAAGCACATGACCTCACATGCGAGATGGCCTATTTTGGAGAAGTGTTTGCGCAATTGCCTATATATTTCCCTTCACACACTTCCTGCCGTTAAATTAAGTGCCACCTCTGAACTTTTGCTTTCTCCAAGTCATCCGTCTTCCTGTCTGCAGGTGTAGAGATTTTGGCACCCTCGTGCTCCCTCGAGGGCGCTAAAGTTCATTGAATTGAAAAGTTTAGTCACTTGGGAGTTCTTGTGTTGATGCAGTTCCATTTAGTAAGGCACAGCTGCTACTGCGGATCACTCAACATGAATACATACAGTAATAGTCGTGCACTTTGTTTTTTTTTCTTCTTGTGCCTTTTAACCACCATCCTCATGGGGTAAGTTATGCGTGAGCTTTTTCATACCAATTTCTTGTTATTATATGCGCGGATTGTGCAAAAAAGCTTTGTGGAAATTACTCTTGAATGAATATTTCTGAATTTCATTAAAAACATGTGTTATTGCGAAATGTAATGAAATGGAGACGCCTGGTGGATACCCGGCGTCTCCATTGTAATCTGTAGCTTTTGCCCTTACATTTGATTTAGTTTTTAAAATATTCTTGAACTACTAGGCGGCCACATTAAATTCCAACCCGATCACAATCAGAATTTAATTTATTGATTTTGAAGAATTTTCCAAGCTGATAATATACCTTCGTTTTCAAAGAGATTTAGAGAGAAATATCCCAACAAACTTATAGAAATCTTCAGAATTAATCTCAATAACTTAGTCTCGAGAACGTCTGCAGAAGTAATGCGGGCTGTCAAGTTAAATTTTCCATGATAACACTACAGATGACTCCCTACATCAGAAATTGTACTCAGAGAGAACTCATTCCGTTATACACACTTTTTCTTCCGATATACACACCCGGAGAAGTGTGAAAACACACCTGAGAAGTGTGAAAGAGAGTCAGTGACGTCACCGAAAATTTCAGCTCTGAAATTTTTGTGGAACAATCGATAGATGTCGCTACTGATATATTTGTAAGACACAATAAAATTGATCTTTGTTGATTATTATCAAATATTTCGCATATTTTTTCCACGGCAATATAAGCTCAAATAGAACCAGAGCTAGAACCGTCTAATAAATCATAAATTATCTAGAAAAAAATATTTGGTAAATATTTCAATAAAGATGAAACTTGAGTTTCATGGTCATTTCAAAAAGTATGTCGCAACCCTTCAAAAATTCGTTTCTGTCAAAGGAATTCGCGACGACATGTCGTAAGACAATTCTAAAATGTTCCTTTTTTTTTAAGATTGGACAATTCTTGAAACAACTTAATCACTTTTAACTTTTTTATGTTATTTTTTTTATTTAATAAAACTCAAAAAATAATTTTAAAAAATAAGAAAATATTTTTTAAAAAATGTAAAAAAAATCGGTGGTAGATAACACATTTTTAGGTTTTTAGGATCTTTTCTTTTAGAAAGCAATCGGGATAGCGTCCTCTCATCACATTTTTCCGGCCGCCATATTGAATACTAAAACTTTATTGACTTTTTTTTATATTCCCGAATCTACAAAAAAAATTTGAAATTTTTTAAGTCTTTAACCTACCTTAAAAAAAATTAAAGTCAATCGGACTACCTCTAAAAACCAAAATAGTTTTTTACAAGTTTATTTTAAAAAAAATAAAAAAAAAATAATATAAGTTTTTTAAATTTTTTTCCTTAAATAAAAATTAAAATAAAATTAATAAAAAAATATATAAAAATAAAATTTAGAAAAAAAAACAATATAAAAACTTTATATCTTTATCTTTTTAAATTAAAATAATCATAAAGCGGATTTAATATTATTATTTTTTATAAAAGAAATATGATTCGAGCATCAACCACACTGTATTTTTTATGAATTTTTTTTTTTAATATGTTTATTCTTTATTTTAATTTAAAATATTTCAATTTTTAAATAAAAAAAAGTTGTAAAAAATTATTAAGTAAATTGGAAATTTTTTATTAAAAAAAAAATGAAAAATCTACGTAAAAAACAAGTTCTTATAGTTATGGGAAAAAAGGAAATGTGAGAAACGACACCTGACGCAAAGTTGTATGTACAACATTTTTAAAGAAATGAAATTCCCGGGGCTTGTGAGGGCTACACACAAAATGGCGACCATTTTTTTTAATTGCCTACAAAATTTTAACTCATAGGGGTAACTGGGGTAAAATGGTGAATTTGAAAAAAAATTAAAATTAATATCTCAAGAAGCAGTGGGAGCTAATCTGTCTAATTTTGTCAGTAGTTGCACTTCATACCCTTGCCTGAGCCTAGAAAGTTTCATAATAATTGATCTAATATTTTGGCTTTTATTTGAAAAACAAAATTTTCGAACCTCAAAGTTACTCTGACCTCTCAACTACAAATTAAGTTTTGGCGAAATTCTCTGCAATTTTTTGATCCAAATGCATTTTTAGACAGAGTAACTATTGCTAAACACGAATCTAATCTGAATTTTCCAAAAGAAATTTCCAAGTTTTCTCGTAGAACACTGATAGTAAAAAGTACCCCTTGGGGCAAAATGGTGAATTTGGTGTTTTTTTTCAATAACTTTTAAAATTTTTGAAAATTTTTTTTTTCCTAATCATTATAATTATTATATACAATATAGAATGTTTACTCAGTATTACCAATTTTGATAAACTAAAAAAATAAAAAAGGTTATTTCCTAAAATCGTTATTTTTTGTATTTTTTTTTATTCAAAAAAGTTTTCATTTGAATACAAATTTCTCATTCTAATTAGATATTTTAGTGCCTAGCTAAAATAATTTCATAAAATTAATTAATTAAAAATCAGAACTTTTTTTGTAGATTCGGAAATATAAAAAAAGTCAATAAGGTTTTGGTATTCAATATGGCGGCCGGAAGTATGTGATGAGAGGACGCCATCCCGATTGAAAAAAGAAAAGATCCTAAAAACCTAAAAATGTGTTCTCTTCCACCGATTTTTTTTTACATTTTTTAAAAAATATTTTCTTATTTTTTAAATTATTTTTTGAGTTTTATTAAATAAAAAAATAACATAAAAAAGTTAAAAGTGATTAAATTGTTTAAAGAATTATCCAATCTCGAAAAGAGGAAAATTTTAGAATTGTCTTACGACATGTCGTCGCGAATTCCTTTGACAGAAACGAATTTTTGAAGGGTTGCGACATACTTTTTGAAATGACCATGAAACTCAAGTTTCATCTTTGTTGAAATATTTGCTGAAATTTTCGGTGACGTCACTGACCCTCATTCACACTTCTCCAGGTGTGTTTTCACACTTCTCTGAGTGTGAAATAGCTCTGTCACACTCGGTTTCTCTCTGAGAGCATATCAATCAATGCATGTATGTAGTTTACCTAGTCATTATGTACAACGTGAAATGTTTAGATTTCTGTTCCGGAAATTATTTGCAAAGAGCAAGAGAGTTATTTCATGTGCACGAATGGGGCGCAGCATCGCAATTTAAGTATCGGGAAAGGGATTAATGGATGTTTCGGGTGAACAGGCCTGCGGGAGAGAGAATCTAATGGTGCATAATTTGTTGTTTCTCATCATTTCACCCCCGTGTCTAATGAAAAGCAAACTGGCTCTCACTCTTTCCACCACCACCCCTGTAAAAGTGAGTGCTCCCCACACCACCATTTGCAGCTCCCCAATATGAATGTGTATTAGGGGGTAATTGGTTGGGGGTTTTACCATAATTGCTGCCTGCAAAATTGATGTAATTTATCTAAATTGTCTCTCGTTCGCTGTAGCCCCAAACTCCCGGCGAACCAACCCCGTACATTTGGGGTGTTGTATGCAAATTAGGGTTGTTTGTATGCTGATTGTCGTCGTGGTGCTTTATGCTATTTTATATACTTATACACAACCATTATATTCAGAGAACTATAACATGACTATCCTCGTGGTCATTTGTTCTGTGTGCAAGCCCAAAACTATTCCATCTCCATTCTCTCCAATTTGCTTCGTCCAAAAGCGAAGTTTTTTTTTCAACTGGCCCCTCAACTACAACAGTTTGTCCCCAGAGGGGCTGCCACCCTGAAAAAGATGAAAAGCAAACTTTTATCCATTCAACACGGAGTGAACCCCAAAATAAATCACTTCCACCATATAGAGAGTGGAGCATTGGACAACAATCATATTGAGTTGCAAACTAGAATGGTTGTGTGTATAGCATAAATATTAAAAAAGAGAGAAAATTAAACGCGACAATAGTTGATACGTGCTCATAACTTTTTCACAAAACTTATTCATATGCCATTTATTTAATCCCGAAATGTTTTTATTTTTTTGGAGAATAAAGCTCACCACGCGGAATACCATTGAGAGTGGGAATCACCCGCCGCAAATATATAATCTCGGGGAGTGCTTAAAACTTTTCTTGCACACTTTACCGAATCGACATGATAATGTTGGTTGTAATAATTCGAGAAGATAATAGTAAGAATTGCTCTTGTGGGTCCATAAAAATGAATAATGCATCTGCATGCTCTTATGTTTCCACCCATCGATTGCATTCATGAGCAATAAGACAATAAAGCAAAATTTATATTTTGAACTTTCCCAGGGAGAAAGCGGAAGTAAAAATATGGAGTGCACTCCATATTTCAGAATAGAGAAAAATTTATCCTCTGAAAGAATTGCATTTTGTGAATGAACTCTACCAGAGAGAGGGAAAAGAGCTGCAAATGCCATTGTCAACAGAAGCATATTTTTGTGGGGGTGGGGAGGGGTTGATGCATGTGATTATTTGCTGATGTGGAAAGAAAAATATGTTGCGAAAATCACTTCAAATCAAATTAAATTTCATGCACAAAAAGGATTTCATTTTTTTGGCTTATTTTTTTCATGCAGTTTCGTGCAGAAGTTGCGGGATAAATTGGATTAAGAGATAAATTTATTAAGAATGAAATTTTAAAACGCAGACATGAAAAGTGATTTTATTAATTAAGTACAATTAGTTGGTATTTTAACTTGCATTTTGCAATTATATTTTTGGATTATTATAAGTAGGTCAAATTACTATCAAATGGGAAGTTTAATTAAATCGTACTATATCTCAAAGAAAGCATAACTTGATAAAATTGAATTTTCTTCGAGGAATAAAAAATTTTTTTTAACCTAGTATGTCCTAAATTGAAAAAAAAAAATCCAAAGCCCAAGATTTTGAACCTAAACACAGTTAATTTAATGATTTTCCTTCGCCTGAAATTTCATTTCTCCTGAAATTCTACGAAATTTATGGTTCTCGATTTAAATGAGGTGGAATTTGGATAAATTTATCTCTCATGAACTTAAAAAATTAGTTTAACACTGATGCTCCGTAGCAAAAGTTTTTAATTTTTATTTTAAAAAGAATCTTGCAAAAATTCAAATAATTTGTCCTGATTTATTTAGTCAACAATACCAAAAAAAAAACTTTTGCAAATTAAAGAGGAATAATGGGTCGTATTTAGCGACTAAGAAATTCTTGAAATCATTGCAGTTTCAAAAAAAATTCTTGGTATTTCAAGGATATCTTGGTCGCTGAATAGGACCAAATATATATATTTTGGGACCAAAACTAATTTTTTAACGGAACACAAAATAATTTAATTCTTTCCTCTCTCCTTTGCTTCTTAATAATCTGAATTGTATTTTTTTTAAATCCTCATTTTTCTACCACAACCCCAGGATTTTTCTCTCAGTGTTTTTAATCCAAATTAATTGTCATTTGTTGTTTCCAATCTGCTTCCATGGGAACCATTCTAACATATTGAATTCCCATTTCAATTCATTTATTGCTTCCAATATCTCGAGTAATTTGTACAAATTCACTCTAAATACCTTTCACAAGCACACCCCCACGCCCCATTGATAATAATATTGAGATATCTATGCCTCAGTGCTTTCTGTCTTAAGTGATTATGCTGTTAATACTAATTAATCAAAGTACATACAATACCTTTCACGCGGGATGATTAAACGATGATTTGCGTGACCTCACAAACGTTGCCGGAGGCCTTCTCTCCGCATCTTACTTTCCTACCGCCCCATAAAAACGCCTCAAATACACGAGAGTATTTTTTTCATGAAAATTTTATACAGCAATGTACATAATTTTTTACACACTGAATAAATTACAATGCAGCAAAAACATAGAATTTGCTATAAGATCGTATGATGCGATACAACATGAGTCTTCCCTCTTGTAAGTCCGTCGACAGAGAGACACAAATTCGCAATTAATTTGGTGTTTATGCTCCCTTTTTTTGTGCCATCAAAGGAGGAAAAACACATAAAGTGAATGCTTGGAACATGAAGATGGTCAATTAGAGTTTTTCGCCACTCAGACTCAGCATGTTGTAGTAGTTGTGGTCGGGGAAGCGCTCCAATTCGATGTAGTCCGTCTCGGTGAGAAGCAGCTTATCGAGGAGGACGACTAATTCGGAAAAGCCGGGTCGCTCATTGGCATCTTTTGCCCAGCAGTAGTACATGATATTGTAAAGCTCACGACGGCAGTGCTCTGGCTTCTCCAGGCGATATCCGTCTCGTACCTATGTAGTAGAGTAAATTCCATTCGTCATCATCTTTTGCCACCCACACACTTCGGCTACCAGAAAGAGCTCTTCTCAATGAGAATGAATGTTATGCTTACCTGCCGCATTACTTCCGCAGCTGCAATTCCAGGGTAGGGGGTTGAACCCAGGGTCACAATTTCCCACATGAGTATCCCAAAGCTCCATATATCGGATTTGACGGAGAAGATATTGTCGTAGAGTGACTCAATGGCCATCCATCTGCAGAAAGGGTTATATAGAGAAAGACTTGAGTAAAAAAAGAGGAGCTCGTCTTGAAAATGAAATTACACCCATGGAAAAGAAAACATCGCATCCCTTTCCTTGAAAATTCCACATGAGAGCCTCATTGATGGAGGAATCAAATTGAATTCCTTCTTAGCTCTTCACTCCCATCGAAATCTGTTATCGTAAACTGTTTGTTCATTCTTTCCTAAATGATTTCATTTCTCCACTTATGTTTATACATCCCTGACCCCATGCTATCCCTACCCACCCCCCCTCCCCTTTCCCTATTGGCGTTCAACTTAAATTGAGTTTCCAGAGTCGCCTCTCAACCACTTCACCTTTTGTGACCATCTTCACCCCCGCATGGGGGGAGGGAAAGGGGGGCACAAAAAGCAAGAGACAAATAAAAGCTGAAGATTTACCGACCAAGCAATCTCCTCCTGTATCTGATACTACTTTTGCCTTTTATATTTTATTTTATTTTATTTCCGCACCCATCTGATGATTTTCCCTGACTCGGCTCACGTTCGTTGGGGGTCTCATGCGGAAAAATAATAAGATAAAATCCAGAAAGACACCCTAATTTTTAAGAGTTTCAATTTTAGAGATGTGGGAAAAGGACACCCCCCTCAGTTTGCCAATTTTTCGGGTGGAATTTGCGGAGATTTTAAGATGATATTTACTTTGTAGAATGTTGCCAAAAAGCTATTTTTGAAAATGAAAATGTTAATAGAATTTTCCTCAGAATTTCATTTTCCTCATAAACATTGAATTAAGAATATTATTTTATGTGAATTTTCTCGAGAAACTTAAATAGTTTAAATATGGAAATTGTGAGTTTTATAACTTAAATAGAATTTATACTAAAAGTTTAAATAAATGAGTTTTAGGGGTTTAGAGGATATAGGAAATGTAGAAACTTCAGCAAAAAGATAAGCTTTTTGAAGAGAAATTTTCTCCTAAATTCTAATAAGCTCTTTGGAGCTTTTAAACAACTTAAAGAAAACAAAAGAAATAGAATGAAGAAAACTAGTTAAAGCTTCATTCTCTCTGTCATATTCTGTTAATTAAAACTACAAAATTTTTCGCTTTAAAATTCACAAAACAGTGAAATGCTGAAAGTACATTTTAAACACACATATATGTAGGTGCTCAAATACGAGCTTAAACATACATGGGCAACTTTTAATTTTAATGTCATTCTCCACAACTCTTGACAAAAAGCAAATTAATTAAAATAATTCAATTAAAATCACGCAGACACCTCCATCCAAAATGCTCGGATTTTTCCCCAACCCTCAAGCAAAAAAACAAAACCTGAATGTAATCCCCAAATATCGTTTTGCAGAATTGCAATTAATTAAATTCGAATGGTTTATTTGGTTGGGAATTTCCAATGCGACAAGTGGACAAAAAAACGACGCACCCATCGACATTTTCACAATGGCAAAAGTGCGAAATTATTTGCTGTGAAAAGTCATTAAAGCTCGTGCTTTGTAGGATGTACAGGAGAGTGAGTCCAACGGGAAAGTCATTTTACCTAATGGGCAATTTTCCTTCGCTCTTGCGTTCGTAGATCTTTGACGTCACCACATCCCTGGCAAAGCCAAAATCCGCCACTTTGCAAGTATGCTCGTCAGTGATGAGAATATTCCTTGCCGCCAAGTCACGATGGATAATCTGTGAGGTGGAGGATAAAAAGAAAGAAAGAAAGGAAATTGCAATGAGGATGTCTTTGGTACTTAATGGTGGATGGATGCCATTGTGTCATCAACTTACCCCTCTCGAGGACAGAAAATCCATCCCTCTTGCCACTTGATACATGAAGGACGTGAGATCACCCGATGTGAGAATGTTGGACTTGCCGTGTGTATTGCCGTAGTGCCTAATAAAGAGGGAATGAGTGAGAGAGAATGAAATGAAAACCAGAGCTTCCAATTAGGTCTCTGTGAAATGAATTTTGTTGAATTGCCACACTCACTTTTCCGCTCGAGAATTCCTCAGGTACGTTTGTAATTTTCCTTTGTTCACATATTCTAAGATCACAAAGATTGGCTCTTTCTCCGTGCAACAACCCAGCAGTCTTACAACATTAATATGGGGCTCCAGACTCTTCATTACCTGTGAGAAAAGAACATTTGCTCTGAGTGGATTTTCACAAAAAGCAGGCACACACACAACACCCCCCTTCATCTGCCCCTCTTACTTAGCCTCAATGGGCTACCCTAAGAGGGTTTCATCCTATCCTCATTGCTCCCTGTTTATTATGAGGAGATACAGAAGGGGAGCAAAGAGAGGAGAAGGACTTTTCGGTCATTTGGAATTCTCATTTAACCCGCCGTAATAACCCCCCAAAATGTTAACCTTAATGAAAAGGTATTTCCACATTATCTGACCCTATAAGATGTTTTCCCTGTAAATGCGCAGAAAGATTTTCCCATGAATGAACGCATTTAATTTAAGATGTCGCATTATATTTGCAAAGATCCTTCGTGGAATCTTTGGTGAAAGAAAAGGGAAAGGAGAAAAAAAAATTAAATTATGAGTTATGCAAGAAAAAAGCTTTCCCAAAAAAATATATCCGTAATTTTCCATTAAATCTGTTTCATTAGAATTTTTCCCCAGTTTTCTCATTTTCTTTAAATGAAATTTTCTGATTTTTAAATTCTAAAAAAATCGTTTTAAAGCTTGAATAGGTGAGAAATTTCCAAGATTTCCTCAGAGCAAATTTTCATTAAAAAAGAATTATCGAAATGAAACTTAAAGCAACTACTCAACTTTTAATTACATAAGAAAATTCATTAAAAAAAAAACTTTCCCTGCTTAACAACTCACCGTCAACTCTGAGAGGAGATCATGTTTCTCCACCTCCGTGGCATTTTCCTTGAGGGTCTTCACGGCAACTGTCGTAAGGCCATCCTTGCCGTCAATGTGGGCAGCTTCGCAGCGCCATACCTGCCCAAAAGCTCCCTCCCCGATAATGTTGAAAAACTTGAGGCGATGCCGTGGGAAATCCCATGGGTCTTTGGTGAACTCAGACTCCTGGGATAGGTTGCTAAGCTGCGACGTAGCCTGTGGGTGTTGATTCTCCCTTTCCCAGGGTACGTAGCGATTATTGAAGGCCAGTGGTCCATTCCAGTGGTGTAGGACCATTGAGTTGCGACTGTCCTCAGTGAGGGTGCTGCTCACATTGCTTTGGTTTGACTTCTTTGCCATCTCCTCTTTGCTCTTCTTCTTCAGCGACTTCCCGATGGCGCAGACGTGCTTTCGGAAGACTAGGAGCGCCACAATTGCCGCCACGAGGAAAATCCCGCCAACTGTTAGAACAATGGGGATGACTGTACCAACAGGGACACCCTCAGTGCCACCTGCTGCACCCTCCCCATTGGCGGATTTTTCCGCATCGTCGGTTATCACATGGTACTGAGTGAGATTCTTCGTGGTGCCATCAATGGGCCTAAGCACCGTCTTATGCCCCGTGCTACCACCACCACCTCCCGTTGAGGGCTTCCCATCCGTTGGTGGTCCAGTAGGGCTGAAATTTGGCTCATTGACATACGCATACCCATTCGGGACGGCTGGGAGCTTCGCGGAATTCGGTACGCCGGGCAATGAGTGAAACGGTGGGAAGAGGCTGGAGATGTTCTTGGCACTGGGTGTAAATCCCGGTGGTCGGGGATTGTACAGGTCACTCCCCTTGGAGTTATTCTTACTGAGAATATTCACGTACACCTCATTCTTCGCTGTCAATTGCCCATCGGACACGGTGACGTAGATGAAGAAATTCTGCCCAGCCCATCCGGCTAGGCTCTCATTGAGATACACAATCCCTGTTTGGGGATCAATGCGGAACGGCATGCGTTCCTCGTGACCACCGCTACTGCCAAAATTCCCATTCCACGGCTCCAGTCCGAATTCAAGTGGATCATTTTCATCATCCAGAGCGTGGACTTGTGTTACAAACGAGCCAACCTCGTGGGTGTCGAAAATCCGCCAGTTTCTGTCCACCGTCATAATTGGGGGTGAATTGAGCTGACATTGTCCTGAAATGCAGAAAATGGGACATTGATTGAGTGACGGACAGCTCTAAAATATTAGCTAAAACTGCATGTATTTTCAGGAAGAAGACAACCCCCGCAGTAGAAATCTCTGCCAGGAAAGGAAATTTAATTAACTCCTCTGACATTTGTTCATTTGCCCCCGGAATTCACTGCATTTTCTGTGTAAAATGCACTTTGCTTTTGACACTAAAGGATTTAATTAGAATGAAACTTTTTATAGTTTTGAGATTTTTTATAATAAAAATCCTTTTTGTAATCAAAAGTGTTAAGGGGGGTCTCTTTTGAGAGCTGGTGGAATTAAATATTTTAATTTTTCTTGGGGTTTTTCTTAAACTTGGTTTTCAAGTGTTGGTGATATTAAAGACTTATCATTAAAGAGTAAGAAAATCACTTTCCGCCATCTTAGATGCGACGTCATCTTGAGATTTTCCTCAAAACACAAAGGTAGGTTTTTCTCAGGATCTACTGGATGGATTTTGATGGGGTAAAAAGGGTAAAAAGCAAATGAAAGAGGAAATACCAATGCAGATTTTGATGTACCAGAATTTTGAATTTCCACTCTGGGGCTGAGAAAAGTGGAAAAATGTGACTTTTTTCAGAAATTTTTGACGTTTTTTCACTTTTCTCAGCCCCAGAACGGAAATTCAAAATTCCGCTACATCAAAATCTGCATTGGTATTTCCTCTTTCATTTGCTTTTTACCCCATCAAAATCCATCCAGTAGATCATGAGAAAAACCTACCTTTGTGTTTTAGGGCAGTTCTGCGGAAAAGTCGGAAAACTACAAGATGGCGTCGCACCTAAAATGGCGAAAAGTGATTTTCTTACACTTCAATAACTAGGCTACAAATGTAACCATAATCGGATATCCAAGTTTAAGAAAAACCCAAAAAAAATGACAACTAAAAATGTGTAAATTCTAACAGATTTCCCAAGAGACCCCCCTTAAGAAGAATGTTCGTTGTATGAAACCACACACGTAGTCGGGGACAACACTGTATGGGCCTACATAATCTTTGTGCATGAAGCATTGATTGGAAATTTAAGCATAAATAAGCCAATTAAAAATCTTTGGACCTTGACTTAAAGAGATTAATATTAAAGTCTTTTGCACACAGCTCAACTCCGTATTAATCTTTGTCTTTTGTATATACTTTGAATGTGTTTATTAAGTTGATTATAATCTCTCTAATTGTGTCTAAATTTAAAGAATTACAAATTAATTGTTCATTCAGGGTCTTCTGGCAACTCAAAGCGATTCTCTACCAATCGTTAAAAAAAAATATTTGAAATCATAAAGATAAATAAATTCTGGATTTTGCTATAAGAAAATAAAATTCTTGCATTCTTCGATGATATTGCCATGGAGTCCTTAATTGGAAATTCTATAGCCACTCTGTCGGCGGCAAAGAAAGCCAGTAAAGCAAGATTCTCGCCAGTATGGTTGGGAAAAATCGCGCGACACGCATGATGAAGAAAATGCTGCAGAACATGGATTGGAATGCTGTTCGATTTATTTGGCGATTGATGGCTCCGTGTAATGCCATCTTGTCATCGACACCATCGTAAAAATCGCACCTCGCCTTGAATAAACTTTTTCCCCCCAAGTGAGACCCGAAGCTCACTTAATGCTCCAATCTGTGGCTTAAAAATGCAAAAATATACTCCGCTTAGATCCGGGAACTTTAACCGGATAATTATGTAAGGTTGTGAAATTCCTGCAACGCAGACACTCTAAAATAAAATCCGCGTCATGTGTATTAAAATATGTACCTCCATGTATGTATGTAATATTTTTTAAATGGCGAAAAAAGACACACATTTGAGGCAACCGGAAATTCTCGATGAAGGAAAATTGCGCTCATGGGAGAGGAGATTGTTTATTTTTTTTTTAATTTGAAAGCGAATTAATTAAGTGTTGGCTGAACTCCACTGAACTTTCCTTGTGTATGAGGTGGTGCATTTGCTCAAGTCCGCCCAGGTAATTGATGCACCTGGGTGAGGAGTGAAATGGCTCTGCGAAAAACGAAAGTTGTCATGTCGCAATTTTCGCCAATATATACATTCACGATTCCATAAACACACCTAAACCACCTCAACAGAGTCACAAAATTTCCAGGCTTTTATTGAAATCGAGTTCCATACTCCATCATGACGTAGATCGACCACACACAAAAAAGTCCGCGAGGCGCCGCGAGTGTGTTGATTAGCGAAGAGAAGTGGAAGAACAAACTTTTGGTACAAACTTTGGACTCTCATGGGTGTGTTTATTCAGCGAATGTAATCAACGAATATTTGCGAGGAAAAGAAATCAATATGGTGGTGGTAAAAATTCCATCGCTCTCAACTCGTCTGGTTCGACAATCTCAAGGATAAATTACCGCAGACGGATCTATTTGGTATTTCTTTCATGTTCATACAATATTGAGCTGGGGTGAATAGGATCGTCTTTTTTGTGGGTCTCAAATTGATATTGACAGACGGTTTGACTTTTTTCTGTTGAAAATTTTATTAGTTAAAAAAAAAACAAAAAATTGCATATTCTTCTGATTATTCTGCCTATTTTCTTGAAAATGAAACGTTTCCTTTCCCGCATGAAGAGCTTGCGGCAAATTGGTCAGATTCAACGTTATCTAGATCAAATCAGGGATCAAATTGCACAATAGTCTTGATCAAATGAAGCATTTTCCTAATCAAATGAGACGTTTTCTTGATTGCAAGAAAAATTTTCTAAAAACTTGAAAATTTCTTATTAAGATAAACGAATAAGTTGTATCGATATATTTTTGTAAAGACGGTAAAACTTCCAACAAACTACTGCATTTTCCTAAAGATTTTCAAAAACGTTGATGTTTGATGCTTTATGAGGTCTAAAGTAAATTTTTAAAACAGAATAATTTTAAAAATAATTTGAAATCATCGAATACAATCCAAAAAAGATATAAAATAAAGGTTTTTTTTAGGTTCCACAAGGGGACATTTTGCTTTCATTTATAGAACTTCATCAGGCCCGTATGACAATCCTGTACAAAACCATGATTGGAAATAAAAAAAAATATATTCCTGCCATAAAAATTAAACGATCCCTATCCACCTCGCAATTTAAAATCCACTCCAATTGAGTGTGACTGTGTAGTACCACCCCCACATCCCACCTAAAGTGTTATGCTGCAGTCAATGCTCAATACTTAATTATTCGTGACGTGGGCAATTCGATACAATCGCACAAAGTTCCCATCCCGGCAATCTCTGTGGCATTTACGCCAATTTAATGCGATGTGTTGTTTTAAAAGCGAAATATAGATAGGAAAGAAAAATTGCACACCATGTCTGGTATACACGTAGTGCCTGCAAATAAAATCGGAAATCTCTCACAGCGTGATGGGAAAAAGCACTAAAAACCCATACTTTGAACTTGATTAATGCTTTTTCAGCGTAAACAAATTCTTCTTTTTTCTTCATACTTTGTAGAATTTGCTGGCTGATAGGAAAGCTTCGAGTATACCCGTGATATGTTGTATATACACGATACTTATCGTTTTAGACCTCTTCTATGTCAATGTCAGCACCTCCATGGCGGTGTAAATGACATTCTTAATGACTGCAAAATCCATAATACGCGTTGCAATCGCCGGCATTCTCTCACGCTTCATTCAAAAAGCCATTATCATCGTGCGAGGGAAGATCTTTTATCACGACGCTCAATTGTAATGTTTTACATGAGTTTTATTTTCAAAACATTGTTGCAAAATAATATTTATTTTTATTTTCTAAATTGTTGCTACATTTCCTGCATTGGCGATATTTCTGAATCGTGTATAGAGTGGGAAAAAATTCTGTGACCAGAATAGCCTCAATTTGCCAGTAAAAATTGCTGATTGTTATTTATTTGAAATGAGGGAAAATGGGGTGAAAAGGACTTTGAAAAAAATATCTGCTTTAAATTAAAAAAAAAAAAAACGAGAAAATCTACCTAATTTCAATAATTTAATTTTTATGTTAAAAGAACATTTATGAAGTTATTTGAAAAAGTTTTTCTATCCACTCCGGTGTTCCCATTCACCCCATTTTACGCTAAAGAAAATAATTCAAATTTTCGACAATTTTAAAATCACAGAAAAATAACTGAAATAAAATAATATTCTTTCAAAAAAAAAAACTAAAGCTTCATTTTGCTTTCCCCATTTCCTCTCTCTGTATTTTATCTGTCTCCCCTCTTTTATTTGCAATGTTCTGCTATGCTTTGCAATGCTCTACAAAAGATTCCAGAGGAAGTTAAATATTTCCGAGTTTTTTCAGGAACATTAAATACCGGGATGCTCTAAGTTTTTTTTCTGCTTTGCTTTTGTAAACTTAATTAAGTCTGTAATTTTCTTTAATTGTTATGTGAGCTATATAATTGAGATTTAATTATGGTACCTACAAATACAAAGAAGAAATGATCTTTAATTAATTTGAACTCGATGTGAAAGATCACATTGTTTTATGATTACGGATGTTATAAATATAAAAATAAAAAAGTTAAATGAGTTCAAAAGTTTTCAGAAAATGTTTAAAAATAAACAGTTAATAAATTTATTTTTTTAAAGAAGAAAAATTGGGCTATTTATGCTCATCTTTAAATTAATGAATTATTTTCCCTAATTTAATCGCATTTACCTGAAAAGTTTTGTGTTTATTTAGCAAAACAAAATTAATTTCCCACCAAGAAAGAAAATTCCCAAAACTATTTTGATAAACTTCCCCAAATTGCAATGAATCTCTTCCCATTGAGAATTTTCAAGTTTAACAGTAAAACTTCTATTATGGGAAATACTAAAACTTAATGAGCTTAATTTCCTGTGGCAATAACCTTTTTCATCGTACATACACCTCTTGTGCTCAGCTTTATTTTGATGATGAAGGTGCTAACATTGCTTTTTGGACGCGACAAACACGAAACACAATGAAAATTCCCATGAAAAACTCTAAAAAGAAAATCTTCGCAGCATCTTAATTGATTTTTTTCGGTGAGAAGGAGAACTGTGAGATGATAATGAAACTTTATCGCGTCTTTAGAGAAAAATTTCAACCTCTTGGTCAAATTAAACGTCTTTGTTAGTGCATTTAACTTGCTGAGCCCAGACACGAGACCTCCTTGTGCTCTACTGGCATTTCGTGCCGTTGCGTCTCGTGTTCGAGTGACTCTGTTAAAAGAGAAAATTGCACCGATGCTCGAGGAAAAGTCAATCGCGCGACAAGAAATGCAATTCGCGAACCGAAAGACGTTATATATGCGCGAAGAGTATGAAGAAGGAGGGAAGAGAGAGAGAAAAAAAAGAAGCTCCGCTACACATTTGCGGTCATTGAGTTGAGAGAGCGGTTTATAAATCTCGAATATATTGCTTGGTTTAATTAAAAACCGTGTCAAATTCTTAATTAAGTTGCGACGACGATGTATGTATAAAACTTGCCTGGTTTTGTGAATGCGATCAGGATGAGGAGGATGACCAGGGGGATCCTTATATTAGCTGCCATCATAGGGCGCCTCTTGGGACTATCTGATTGAGATCCAATGGGTTCTTGCATATTTGCTTTTTGCATGATTTCTTGCACACATTCTGCCAAAGCACTTCTTAAGAGTTTTTTTTTTCTCTTTTCTTGTACGATTTATTGGTCACTACGTCACTTCTTGAGCACTGTAGCAGAAGCACACACAACTGTTGCGTACACACTGACTGTATGGGCTAAATGGGTGGCTGAAAGTGATCCATGGGAGGACCCACGACTCTAGGGAGACTGAGACCGTCAGGTGACATTGGCGCTAACACCGCGGCGGTTTGTTATTCATACAATGCGATGTCTGGCTTTCCGTTCACCGTTAGTCGATTTCTCTTTTTCACCTTTTGTTATGTTCTTATTGTTAAAATACACTCTCCTATGGGCAAGAGACACAGCGCTTGCTATATGCTCTCAGATGAGCCACTGCACATCCACTCTATATCTCCAACACTGCAAGAGATTTTTTTTTTTGTAAATTTCAAATTTCCATTCAAGGTGTGCTGCTACACTGAAACACCCAAAACTCTTTCACCGAAAACCATGAAATGTTCATTTTCCGGTTTCAGCAGCGTTGTATGCTGACTAAAAAAAAAGCGAAACAACACCAGAACCACTCTTTATGAATTTTTCCCACTGACTAATCGTCAGCACATAATTCCTTTCAAGTGATCACGGAGATTACACTTTTTCCCGTAAGTTTTTCCGGAGATCTCTGGAGCTTTTTTATCAACAACTACAACTTGTTTTTCACTGTGTGGATTTTCCCAAGTTGGGATCACATTTTGCACGTAGTTACGCCCTCAGTGAGCAATTTTCTCATGGAATCTTCCCACGAATTGTACAACACTTTGTGGCCACAAAGTCACTCCAACAGTCGCTAAACCAACACTAAATTGCTGCACGATGGGATTTCTTTTGAGACACTCCATCTGCCAGCGTTTCCACCTCGCACACAAATACGTTGTGTGATCTCATGCTCGAAGAAGTGTGGTGAAGAAAAAGTTTCATGGAATTGTGGGATTCTCACATCACGATCACTAACCTACTTCCTCAAAATCTCTTCGAAATTATCACTAAGAATTATTTCTTTAAATATTTTTTAATCACCTGAAGAAACAACTTCAAAATTTTTCACAAAAAATCAAGAAAATCCATTAAAGTCTCCCTCTGCCTGCACACCTGAGACACCTGTGGTACCTGTGTGCGCATGAGAATCCCACTAAACAGGTAAAAATACATGGAACAATCAACTATATACGTAAGAGATCGGCTGTAACCTTCACGTACAGAGCACCACACACATATTTAAGATCACATTTACGGCTTAAAGAGGCATCTAAACGTGATTTTAACGACAGCTAAAGCAGGAAAAACTCCATTGAGAAAAACACATCTCACTGTGGTCTTTGTGATTGGGGAAAGATCATGATCAAGTTGATCATGTTTTTTTTTACTTTAAAGGAACCTCAATTCTTTTATATATGGTCTGCAAGAGAGCGCAGCAATAAAGTTTCTTGCACAGCAATTCGTCAGAAAGTTTTTGAATTGAAATAAAAAACACACCCAAAGAAGGAAAAAGAAGTGAAAGATTGGTATTTGATTGGATTGTACTTTGAAAACTAAAGAAGTAATTTTGTGGAGAGATTAGGAGTACACTGGGAGCTCATTGTACAGCCAAGCAGAGAACTAACCTGGAGTTTTTGTTAAGAATAATCTAACAAGTTTTCTTTTTAAAGATTTTTCTGAATTTATTTTTTTTTTCATTTTTTTGTGATTTTAGTTACATTGATCTTTCTTTTAATCAAGAAATGGGGAAAATGGTTAGATAATTTTTGCATGAAAAATTGTAAAAATATTTAACCAATTGAAGACTAAAAATTATTGAATGAATATTAATTTAATGAAATTAAATTATTGGAATAAAATAAAAAAAATTCTTGATTCATTCAATTAAATTGAAATTTTTCATCCTTTGTCTCCATCTGGCTGTATTTTTATAGTCGATAAATGTTCAAGGTACTATTGAAAAATATTTTTGCATAAATTTTTGTTGAATATAATGCATAACTAGTTGCCAAAAAAGAGAAAACATCCATCGGTTATTTAAGGGTTAATACGTACAAAGAAAATTACTGAAAATATGCTCCAAATTCTAAAGAAACTTTATGTACATAAAATACGAGAGAGGGAAAAACTAATACATACCATGTGTACATACATAAATGATGTGGAAAATATGTCAAAATCATAGATATAGACCATTTTAACCGCGTTTAATATTCCGCATGCAGAGAATTTTTAGAGGGGGTGTATTTATTCAAAAGAATTCGCGCTCCATTGCTCATTTATCAAAGCAAAATTTATCCATAGGTGCCATCATTTGCACTATCTCGCTGAGATTTGTGACAAAATAATGCTTATTGTGGTTTTCTTGCGGGTGGATGGCTGGAAAAGGCAAAGGAGGCAAGGAGTGTCTTCCTTTATATTTTAGGGAAGGAAAACCCCAAAGCATTTCATATCGATTTCTGAGGCGAAAATGGCTAAAAAGATTTCCCAACTTGGAGTTATCGCTTTAAGTGGGATTTCCCAGATTTTCTTATAACGATGCCAAATCCTCCCAAAAAGTACGGATGAAGAAAAAAGACCATGGACTTTTTTGTCTCGCATGTCTTTCACAGGGAAATTATCATATTATACAGTTTAAGTAGAAAGTGTCGTAATCTTTGAGTGACATGACTGACGGAGGAGACTGAAATATTGCCCGAAAATTCTCTCAAGGTTTTGTTGCTTTTAAGAAATTTATGCCCAAAGGGCGCTCTTGAGTTTGTTTTATTTCTTCTGCATCTTTTTCTCTTGCTCTCTAGACAAAAAGCACAGGGTTCCTCACAATAAATGTTCCCTCCCATACTAAGACAGACACTGATAAATAGTCAGAGAAATAGTCGAAAGCTCCAGGGAAATCGTGCCTAAAATCTTTATCAGGAAAATGAACTTTAGACGTCTCCGAAAGGTCTTGAAGAAAGTGAATCAGTTTCTTTAAAAATTTATCATTTCTCTTCTATCGCTTTATGCTGGAAAAGTAATTAAACTTTGAACTTAAAGGGAAAGTTCATGACAGCATTTGATGTAATTCGTCTTTCATGGATTCTTTTGCAGATGATACAGCATCCCGTGTAATGAACAATCGTCTTCTGACTAAGAAATCCTATATCTTTATTTAAATGACGACAATTGCTTAAGGATGACATTCAATGCTTTTAAGTGTTCATCGAGTGGTTTTTCTTGCAATGATTATTGAAATGTGAAGAAAAGTAAATTTAAAGGAGAGCATACTTAAGAGTTCTCCGCATAAGGATTCTGTGCAATATAATAGGAAAATTAAGGAACGTGAGACAAACATCCAGCTTACGAGCACATTGTGTTGCTCATGTCAGCCCATGCGGGGCAGGCAGTGTCGGGAGACGGGAAGAAGAAGAAGCAAAGTGGCATCGAGAGGATTTATTGAGGTGGATGTGGGTGTGATTTCTGGCACAGAGAGCAACTCAAATTGCTTGAGAAAGGAATGCTCTGTGAATGTCTGAAATGAGTGAGTACCTACCGTGTGAAGTTTCACTCTAACACGGAAATACTCGGTTAGGGAGCAATGAAAGTATATACACACCACCCACTGTCGCTCACCTGCGGGGTGAGCAATTAAATTTATTTAATTAAATAGAATAATAATTTTTGCAAAAGGAATTCCATTCGTTTCTCCTATCGTAATTTCTCCTATATACACAGCAGGTACAGGAGATAATGCGCGCTATATACATAGATATACATAGCACGCAGAAAAGGGTTTTCTGGATGAAATTCATCCCGTAATTGCTTATTCCTCAGGTGCTGCTATGGAATATCCAGCTTCTGGTATGCCGGATCTCCACTGGCAAATCCCCTCCGCTGGACCATAAAACAGATTAAAATGATTGTGTATATTCCATTTAAATAATTTCAATTTAACTTTCACTGTCCAATTTAAACCACTATGAAATAGTTATTATTCTGAGACGAGGCGCAAGTGCTCAGAGTTTAAATTTTATTTCAGAGCTTTCAGTAGTATATGAGTGTGTGTATTCAGGTTCTATGATTACATTTTGGTCACAAAGTATGAAATGGCGTTCGTCTTTTCCACAAAATGCATTTTGCAATTTATGGAAAATTCTAAAAATTAATTCCAAAAGAAATTTTACAAGAGATAGAAAATTTTTCAGAAAAATCTTTTGATTAGAAACTGATCATTTGATAAAGAGAAAATTGATTTTTGATCTGAAGAGGTTATTCCTTGACAAGAAATATAAGATTTTTTAGTTGTGGTCATAAAACTCCTTCATGAAACATAAAAAACATAAAAATCGATTTTGCTAAATACGCTAAATAATAATTTGATAATTAGATAAAATGATCTAAATTTGAATTTACCTTATGAAATGAATAATTTTCTTGATCGAAGTAGAATTTTCAATGATTATTAAAATCATTTTTATATTAAAAAAAATATATAATTTTGTAATTTAAAAAAAAGTTTAATGGATTCTATTCACTTTTCTTCGTGACCTTTCTAATAAAAAATTTTCCAAAACAATTAAGTGGAAAAATATTCTATTTGTGGTCTTAAACAAAACCTCTACTTGATGATTTTCTTTCTAGTTCGAACTTAAAATGAAAAATCTGGGTTTTCTTCTACATTCTGGGTCAACATTGTATGACCAGAGATCACCTCTGTACGACTTCATGCAATAAAAACAAAAATGAAGAGACTCCTTTCAACCACTTTCAGGTGAAAATGAAAAACTTTTCCTTGCAAAAAATCTCCAATTTCATACTAAACGACGACTGGTAGCTATAAAATCCCATCTTCTGTTCCTTTCGCGTAATCTCTCGGTGGATTTATCATACTTGGAAATGAAGGCAGAATTAAAGTCATAAATCTGTGATGTACACGGTGGGGCTATAGAGAGGAATGAAAAAAAATTGGACCACATGTGTGTTCTCATCTCTGCATAAAATATTACACCAACATTGCTCACAGAGATGGTCTTCCGATGGCAGAAAAAAGCCACTCAGTGGAGAGAAAGACTTTCATTTCATCAAAATCATCGATCTTTTCACTTTGTATGTGGAAGCTTTTTTTTCGGTCTTCTTGTGTATTATGTACAACACCGAGGAGCTCCACAATGTCTTGCACGGACCCCACAAAATACATAGCTCGCGCGTTGTTTCTGTAGCAGTATATTGCACTTTCATTTTGACACCGAAAGGCCATTTGTAGCCACTGAGAGAGGAGGAGAAAATTAACACCAAATGGGAGAATGAACTCCATGTGTGTTGAGTACAAATTACCATCCATTCGTTTGCACAGTGAACTCTTGTTGACTGGAAACGATAAAAATTTACACATATAGCAATGATGCTTCAGCATTGAATATCAAATTCTACAAAATGGTCAGTGTGTGGTTTGCTAATTCCTCCCCTGCCCTGCGGCCACATCATTTGGTGTGTGCCCCACCACTCCCGAAATTCCATTTTCAATTCATAAATTGTCACACTGACGCATGTTTTCCATTTCAATGACCATTCAAACATCACATTTGACCCCCTCCGGGTACCCGCCGCAAGTGCACCTGAATTGAAGTGTTGACCCCGTGGTTATGTGAGATTTTAAAATAAATTACATCAAATTCAATTTGGAACCCATATTTCGAGTGATTTTGAAATTAATTGAATTTCTCCCCATTAGCATAACCACATTAATTTCAGACTTTTTTTGCGCGCGCCAGAGATGATCAAAACATATAAAATGTATTTTTCATCAACCTAATATCAGAGTGGAGAAAAAAATGATCAACAGTATCGCTTTACGCTGTCATGTTGGAGATTTCTCTTTTGAGTGAAATTATCACGACAAAAAATCAATAACGAAAAAAGCATATAGCAATAGAAGATTGCTTTGTGATGGTGAGGAAACGATGGAAGGCGGTACGTTCTGCTCTATGCTCGACTGTCAATCAAAATGGTGATTTAGAAAGTAAAAATGCTGAAGAATAATATGACCCGGCGCCCCCATTGCAATCTATTGCTTATTTTCTTATTTTGTATGCTAAATGAAAACTACCCGGCGTCTCCATCATGCATTTAGTTGATTTTGAATTCAATTATAGCTTTTGAGTGTGACTTACACGTTGTATTTTCTGTCGTATTATATGAAGAAACGAGGTAAATTGTCGCTTCGCTCCAATTTAGCTCACCCCGCTTCGCGTGGATTTGTTGCGCTTCGCGCAAATTTTAGAGGAAAAAAAATTGTGATGGTTTAATTGAGGCCACTTATAAATCCAGAAAAAAAATTTGCAATGAGGAGAAATCATTTTCATACAAAATTTCAGGCGCCAAATTCAAAAATTCGCAAACACTGCATGAAATCTATATGGGGGCTACCTGAAGGGGGGCTTTGGGGGGAAAATGAATACGGCCATCTGAAACGGCCTGTTATAAGGAGCTTCTGTACCAAATTTCATCGCGATCGGACAAACGGTGTGGATTTGTATAGAAAAGTCGGAACGACGATTACCAACAAACAGACCTTTCTTTATTATATAGATGGAAATTGAAAAAAAAAAAATAACCAGGCGTCTCCATCGTTGTTAAATCTAAACTGGAGCTTGAATGAAAACGAAAGAGCTTTTAGGTCAAATTGCGAAGCTTTAGACAGATATTGAAAGAATTACTATTTTATGAATCCATGATGAAAATAAATTCACCTAAAAGATAAAGAATATCGTTAAACGTTGCTTGAAAAGCATAAAATATTTAAATTCAGCAACCAAAATATTAGAACATCAATAAACTTCCAACTCATGTTTGCCTTTAAGTTCAAAATGTACTTTAAAATAAGCGATAATGTGGTATTAAAGTGCAAGCAGGAAATCAATATTATACACTACACACACCTCCCCTGGTAACCCCCCTGTGTGTGGTATATTGCAATTTCCCACCAAAGAACCCCAGCAAATGCATCCTGCTACATAGAAAACCATGACTTGGCTGCAGTTCCTTCCTGGAATTGAGTGCCAAGCCCAAAAATATGCCATTAAAAATCGTTCAAGGTGGAATTTTCAATGAACCTTCTTATATGCAGCGGAAAGAAATCATGCTAATTCGCCGGAGTTTATGTTGTGAAATTGCTTGAGTCACTTGCATAGTGCAATGTAGAAATAAAACAAGAAAAAAGAGCGGCACACAATGCAGGTCATTGGCCAATTAATTAGTAACAAAGTGAGATGTAATGCCGGTCAGAAAATCACATTATATAGTTTAGTGGGCACTTCAAGTGTGAGTGGTGATGAGTTATTCTTAACTAAGCATAAGTGTGATGACAAGAATACTGTCGCACTGTATGTGGGGTGTGACGTCATTTGATCAATTTATCAATAAATTCTAAGTGGCCAAAGCAAATTAACACTGTAATCGTGACATGAAGTGGTTAGTATGCTTATCTTAAATGCGTTGCACTACTATGATAGGGTTATCACAGTGCTCTGTGAGGTCTGTGAGGTTATCCCCTTTACATTCCCACCCTCCACCCGCCCTCCCAATGGGGCGTCCAAATGCAACAAAGTAGAGACAGTTGTTGGGATTATAAATGTTCTAAATGCCCTCAATTTATTAAAAAAAATATATTTTTTCTATTTTATTTTATTGAGACGTGTTTGCTAAATAAGCGAATGTTAACCTGCTCCAGGAGTGAGTGAAGAGAAAATTCTGAAGACTTAATTGTACATAGAACCTTATATAGATAAAATATCTAATCAGTTAATGTGACAATTCATGTGTTTCTGTATGTTTGATACGAGATTGATAAACTTGGAGACTGAAGGTGAAGGCTAATGAGGGGTAGCTAATTATTTTCATGATGGAGTTTCTCATTAAATAAGGCAACTAAATGAAATTTAATTAAACACGATAGATAATTAAGAATATACTCATTATGAATTAAATCATTATCAATGTCGATTAGATGATAATCAAATAAAAAAACAGCGTATAAATAAAAATCCAGCGATGTTTCCATTTAGAAAAAATAAGTCTTGCACAGAATGTTTTGAAAGAAAATTTTATAAACAGAATTCTCCGCAGTATATCATTAATTGCTAGACAACTTAATAAAATTGTCAGAGTTGGACAATTCTTGAGTTTTTCATAATGAAAAAAAATCACATAGGAAATAATTTCATTTATCACTGCATCAACTTCCCAAAAAGAATTAATTCAGAGAAAATTGGTGCAATTTCATCGAAATAAACTACTCGAGACATAAGACAGCAAATTATCCCCCTTAATACTTTCGGGAAGACGAGTGTCTCTCTGTGAGTAATCTGAACCTCTTATCATGTCGGAGCTGACCCAAAATTACTTTGATATCTCCTCTATATACGAACCCAACTACACACCAAAAGTGCCTTCATGCTCCATTGAATTAGTCGACGTTTGGCTTTCGTTGTGATAGAATCGAATGTACAAGCACTTCTTAAATAACTTTTGCTATAGTTATTTGCAATTTCGGTGCTGCAGTACAACTTCTTGTCTGTGATCAACCACCCCCGCCCCTCGCTCGAAAAGTTCACTTAATATAATTTAGGAATTTCAATTGAATCCAAGATTTAAGTGGTTTAAATGTTTTGCTGTGAGTGTTCGCCAGTGATTAATTCTAGTGCGAAATATACGAAATTGACATAAATACAAAATTAATTCCACTGTGAGAGGGAGAAAATAATCATGGGCTGTGACTTAATCATTTGTGGGAATTAGCAGGGATTGTAGGTCCATTTGCTGGGTGTGTTGTATGCCGGTTTATTTGGTGAAAACATTACCAATTTGGGGATTACAGTGAGTGTGTTTGAGCATCAAAAGTCAGCACTTTCATCCAATTCGCCCAATTCAATTCGCTTTATCTTATCAACCGAGGAATTTGTCCAACTAATACCTATATACAGACGATGTAAGTGAATAATAGGCACCTCAATAAAACCATATGATTTCCTTATCAGACCTTTCGCGTTCTTGCTACCTAACAGCTATATATTACTCATACAGAAAATCACGTATCAGACTTCTAGAAACGATTTTCCTAAAAAGAAAATTTCCCCAAAAATAAAATCCTATTATTCCATCAAGAAGATTTCATTCCATTTCAGTAAACTTCCCACCCAAGACAACAAGCCGCCCGTATTAGATTTTTCTATGTTGGCGTTGGCCGATTGATTCGAGAAAACGCTTATAGAGAATGAAACTTCTCAAATGAGCAAAGTGTTCGCTCTTGCTAAAGTTTTCATGTTTGCTGGTATACAAAAGTTTTGCCCCCTTTGCACTCTGACTTTTCATTTGATAACATCAAAAATCGAACATTGCTCAGAATACAGAACAGTCAAGGCGGATGATAAATGATTGCCCATTCTGTTTTATCAAGCGCACGCTTCCAAAAACACGACAAATACCAATTCCCTACTCGACTGTAAATTTGTCCGCACTTGGGAGCTTGCAGAAAAGGAAATAAATAATTGTACTTTGCTGCAAACTTTCCACTTTCTGAACTTGATGGAATAGAATGCTTGAGAAGGTGGAATGCCCATTTTTTTGAGGGTATTTTGAGGAGCTTTTTATTGAAGCAAAGTCGAATATAATATACCTACATTATGTACTTCATACTTCGAATTTTTAGAGAGTTTTTATTTTATAAAACGAGCTTTTGATTTTCTTTAATGAAAATTCTCTCATTTCATTTATTTAATACGCTTATTTATATAAATTCATTTTTTATAGAATTATACCAAATTATTTTTAAAAAAATTAATAGCTAAAAGCATATTTATCGTGAATTTTTCACTGCAATTATTCAACAACTAATTGAGCATGGATGGGAAAAACTGGTGCTTTTTTGCTCTCATTGCTCAAGGGGCAAATATAAGAATATTTTTAGTAACACTGGAAATTATGAATATTCGGAATATTTTAGGAATATAAAGAATATTTTACGGATAACGAGAATATTCGTAATTTTTAAAATCTTCACAATTTAAAAAATTTCAGAGATTTGATGTTAAGAAAAAAAAAAGAAAATTAATGATTAAATCAAACAAAAATACCTGAAGATGGGGCAATGGAGATCATGAATATTGTTTAATCGTTGAGCTAAATTACTCGAATTTTGGTGATATTTCTGGTGTCCAGAGCTCCCATCCATGCCCCACTTACACAGGAGAACGAGCTTTTCTCGGCACTCTTGTGGCACGTGGTCTACCACCCGATCCAACCCATCTATCAATCGTTTTGCAGTACGATTGAGGAGGCTTTGAAGAAATATTTTAGCCTCCTCTTCGCTTATTTCCATGTTGTCTGGGTAGGTGCTCTTCTTCTGTAGTTGAATCACTTTGTAGGAGGGATAAAGGTTGCATTCCTTGTCTAGAGATTTCCTCCGGATAATTTCGTATTGTGACCGGGACATCCTGGCCTCGATGAACAGGCACAATGCTTCATCAGCGGAGAGAGGCTGATGTGTAGACTTAAGTTTCAAGATCTCCGTTGCACTCCCATCATCCTTCATTATCTCATCTTATAACTTGGCCACATTTGGCTTTCCTTCCTATTTAAAACAAATTTTAAGATATCGACCTATCTTTTGGCGGTAGAAGATTTCAGATATCTCTATCTAATCAGAAGTTATTCGCGGCTAAGATCATGCCCTAATTTCCTGGCCACCCTGTATTAAGATTTACAATAATTTAAAAATATTCTCAATAAATATTTTGATAGTATTTACGATATTTGAGATTGTATTAGTAGTGAATATTCCTAAAACTAAGAATAATGAATAGTATAATTCAAAACATAAATTTTGCCTTATTTCCCCCCATGTCGCTATTTAATATGATAAAAAAACGGGAAATACATTATATGAATGAAAAGTGACACAAAAAATCCCCAAATATTTCCAGCGATTGGACAGTGAAGGTTCATTGGCATGAGATAAAAAACATCATAATTTATGATATTTTAAATAATTTTTATAGGAGATATTTTAATTTTTATACATCAATTGAAAATGTTTTATTAAACAAAATGCTGTTGCGACGAATAATTTTTTTTAATAAACTCACCCTTACGCATCCGGAGGAAACTCATATAAACTGCAAAATTAATGTCTCTATGTTCTTTTCTTCCAAACACACAAAAATACTTTGTTGCTCCATGAAAAATTTATGTATACGCCGCAAATTTCCCTGCACATTTTTCAACCACAACCCCCTAAGCAAAAGACATGGCGGAAATTTCTGCAAATTTGCAAACAGCCCAGAATAATTTAGCACTTTGCATTTTTATGACGCCCCTATCGATTTATGTTAACGTTTAGTTGCATTTTTCATCAACACCATAAAATACCAAAAAGCAACACCGGAGGGGTGTGGGCGCATGCAGTGCTCGTAAATTCCTGTAATACCAAAAGTCACAGGGATTTGCTACGTGAGGGGTAAAGAGCGCGCGGTACAAGGTTCAATTTACCTGAAAGGATTTTTTCCCGCTGGCTGGGTGCTTTTTTTGACGCTATGCTTTATGCACAAGAGTTTGTTCAAGATCTCGGAAATATGTAAGTTCCACGCGAAGCAGTATAATAGAGAATATTATTTTGTGGAAAAATTCTTTGCAGTTTTTCATTCCAGGAAGTATATTATTGTAGGACGATATTCCTACATGGGCTAATAACTACCCTTATTTGAAGAGCTAACGGGTCCCGAACTGAATCGGACGAGCAACAGTGGGCTACTGAACCTATGAGTGCCTGATGAGCGGCATAGAGCTAACGACTCATCTCACTCTTTCACCCAGAGCTGTCCAACCCTAGACACACATAGTGCCACAGCTCAACATATAATACGGTAGAAGGGTTTCTCTACCGGGGCACATAGCATTGTTCTACATCTCGGCCTTCCTGATATGATCAATGTCCTCATTGATGAAGTGAATGGTCAATCCAGTGTACTGATTTCTTCCGCTATAATTCATTGTTGTCATCCTGTTTCTTTAATCTCTTGTTTCTTTCTTTTTCCATGATGGAGTACACATAGTACTATGAGCTCTGTGAAGCAACTAAGCCTGGGGCTCAGCTAGTGAAGACGAAGTCTTCTTGCTTCGGCTCTCGTCTTGATTAGCGATTTATCTTCCTTCTATCCAATTCTTAATTCCTATTATACGCTTCGGGTTCCTTTCCTTCTTTGTATCTTGGTTTAGCGCACTCAGCTTTCAAGCGGCACATAGCCATTGCTTGACTTTGGCACATAGCCTTCCTTAACATCAATCCAGTCCTCAATTCCGGTCGTAGGCTTAAGATTCTCTTCCTTCATTTCCTCTAGATTGTGTCTGAGTGGGGCATATAATATTTGATATTTTAAATCCTTCACATTTCTTTGTTGCTTCCTCGTTGTATGTCCATTCTCTAAAATGACAAAGAAATTATTCTCCATTTATATTTAGTAGGCTTACCTTGAGATCTTAATTTCACTTTTCTGTCCTGAAAAACAACTAATTAAAATCTCGAATAAATAACAATGCATTTCTGTAATTTCTTTTTATTTGACTTCACACTTGACTACACTCAGTAGGCTTAAGTTTCTTTATTTCTCGAAATTCAATTTAATTATCCCTACATTGGAATTCATCGGAATTATTGTGGGCACTGAGCAATCAAATGTCCGGTCTTCTTGCATCTGTAACAAAGTTCTCAGAGCTTCGTCGATCTTCGGTGCTTTTCTACTCATTCTCCTTTTTGGCTTCCTTGTGTGCTTCCCAATGTCATTCTTCTTGCCATGGCGGTACGGATGGTATCGCCCTGAATTTTACCCAGATTTGCGCTTGGAATAGCGCCTGTCTTGCTTGGAATCGTCTATGTTTCAGTGTTTTGTTCCGCATCAATTAGCACGCGGAGAAGTTGCGTGAGAGATTCAAAGTTTGTGTCAACAATGATGCCCTTAAATCCACAACGGTAGGAAAGAATTGCAACAATTCATCGCGAAATTTTTGCCACGAATCCAGCCTCGCTTTGGCTCAATGAACCATTTTTTTTGCTGGTCTCCTCAATCACATAGATGCCTAAAGAATTATCACTCTCTCTTCCCAATGATACATCAACGCGCCTTTTCAACTTCTACAAGCCAATCTTCAGTGTCAATGCAGTCGGTCAATCTGAATCAAATCGCTGTATTATTGCGCTTAGCTTCTTTGTTCCCATGGGCATGGCAACCGTGTTGTTTTGCCTTCTCGACTTGTGTTTCCTGCAGTTAAAAGAGTTAAATTACACATAGCATTTTTAACTTTTTATCTTCATAAGCTTCTCCTGTCTCACTTCTTTATCTTCTTACTTACTCTGCAGCAATTTCTTTATGATATTTAATGGAATTTTTCTTGCATTTCCTCACAAAATACCTTGAATATTCAAAACAATCAAACACGCATATAAAATGACATTTAATATGACGCAATACCCGAGTATTCAATCGGCACGACCGAAATGTCACGATGTGGTCAAATTCCAGCAAAAACATTTCGTGTTTCATCAATCTTGTCAAAACTTGTTTCATGAAACACGGCTAATTTCACTTTCGTATGAAACACTTCTAAAACATTTTGCATTTTTTCCTATGATTTCGCATGAAATATGTTCAAAAAAATATCATGAATAGCCTGAAAAGGAATTCCTGTTACGACATGTTATTGCAAGACAAGACAAGACAATTATTTTGTGCGGGTGGCCACCATTCACACATAGCATACATAAAGGGTTAACACATAGAAATTTCTGGAATCGCCAAAAATTTCTTGGAATTTCATGATAAATGTCAAAGCTCAAAGAAACTCAATTTTTCTCTCTTTATTTCTCTTTCCTGGGGGCACTTAGGGGTACTTGCGGTATTTCCATTGCCGGGAGTTCCTCCACACAGTCGCTGGGGCGCTTCTCGATGGTCTTCGCAGTCCCATCTAGCCGCTTTTCGCTGCTTCTACGCCACATTTTCTTCCACACGGTGGCGGCCATGTTGCCTCTCGCTGCTCTTCTGCGTTGTCCTCTCCGCATTTTCACTTTTTTTTCACTCGCGCCGTGATTTTCACGGTTTTCCACACGCAGTGGCACACGCGGACCCTATCCCACTTCTGATATGTAGGACGATATTCCTACATGGGCTAATAACTACCCTTATTTGAAGAGCTAACGGGTCCCGAACTGAATCGGACGAGCAACAGTGGGCTACTGAACCTATGAGTGCCTGATGAGCGGCATAGAGCTAACGACTCATCTCACTCTTTCACCCAGAGCTGTCCAACCCTAGACACACATAGTGCCACAGCTCAACATATAATACGGTAGAAGGGTTTCTCTACCGGTTTTTCATAGCAGGAAGTTCTACATTATGCATTTTGGATTCATTTCTGTATTCATATTAAAAATTCTTTATATCACAAAAGCTTAACCCATTTGTGTAAAGCTCTTTGAATATGTACATATTTCAAAGGAAGGAATTGTTATGGAAAAGCTTTACGGACTCGGAAGGTCTTTGAATTCATTTTCAATTTCAATTTCAATGAAAGTTTAAGGAATCAAAAAGCATGGACTTATGAATTATGTAATTTATGAGACAATTTCACGAAAATTTCTTTAATTTGTACTCTATCAGTTTCATAATAAATATAGAATTCATTAATTCTTTTAAAATGAAGCATAAAACCAAGAACGTTTAGCTAACAACGTGAAAATTTCCATCAAAATTGGGTAAAAAAAAACTAAAATGTAGGACGATATTCCTACATGGGCTATAAACTACCCTTATTGAAGAGCTAACGGGTCCCGAACTGAATCGGACGAGCAACAGTGGGCTACTGATACCTATGAGTGCCTGATGAGCGGCATAGAGCTAACGACTCATCTCACTCTTTCATCCAGAGCAGTCCAACCCTAGACACACATAGTGCCACAGCTCAACGTATTATTACGGTAGAAGGGTTTCTCTACCGGGGCACATAGCATTGTTCTACAAAAACGATATTCATAGCAAAGAAATAAACGATCCTTCAAGAGAAATTTCAAATCATTTTCCGGATTGACACGTTTATGAACTTTATGAAGGATTTTTATATTTCATGAGCACACGATATTATTGGATTGTTATTTTGAAATCAATAACAATCATCTAAAGTTGATTGAAATGACTAAAATTACACTCTTTATAGGGAAAATATAGAAAGCTTTTTAAATTGTTGGAAAACTTTCTGATAGAGAGCTTTGAGATAAATACAAAATTCGAAAATATCTTCCTTTTAATGCGACATATAACCGTGTAAAAGAATAATACTATTTTCCCATTACATTTATATCTCTGGCATTCAGAGAATAATACATATAAAAGAGCCGAATAGGAGTCAGTTATAAAATTTCCATTTGTTGATTACTTCAATAAAAATTCATAGTGTTTCTTGGGAAGTTGTGCGAAATTATAGAGAATTCGTTCATTTCTTCGTTCTTTTTTCCTTCTTTTTTGGGAAACCTACCCAGCGAAAGTAACCCAACTCACTTAAGATGTGAATCTGAGTGAGGGGGAGTGGAAAAAGTTTTGCGTTCGCGAACCAAATATCCCAAGAATTTCCAACTCCAAACTATTGCGGAAGAATTTTAGCGAAAATAGGGTGATGTGGCTGATTGCTTATACACCCTGAGGATGCCTAAAGGTGGTTAATTAAATTTTATCACTGTGAACACACAAGAATGATGCGAAGGGGGTGAAAAGTTTCATGAAGCTTCCCATGGAAACTTCACAGGGAGATGCTTTACTTCACACAGGAGTAAAGCACTTCTTCCCGCACTATTCTGCCCAGGTTTTTGCACACAAAAGTACAGCTAAGAATTCAATTAAAAATTCTTTGAGCCTCGCTTGAGAAGAATTCTTTTGTGAACAAACTCCATATTGATTGTCTTTCTTTAACTCTTTTCATTTCAGTGAGCAATAATTCTGCACTCTGTGTGAGCTTTTCTCGGAAGGTCGGCGAGCTTTTGCCCAGCAATTTCAACGTGAGATCCTGCACTTCAAATGTGTGACACAGTTTCACAGAATTTTCATCGTTCTCTCACCACCAACTTTTCCTTTCTTTCGCCTCTGTGCATTTTGTGCTGCACCGAAGACCACTGGGCAGTGCTGCAGAGGCTTTAAATGGTATGCATTTGAAAAGAGTTTCGGGAAAGTGAGCAAAAAAAAGACAGAAAAAAGGGCCCAGCACACAGAGATCAACAAAAGACGTAGCGGAAGTCGTTGATGGACGGGGGTGCGAGGGCGACAAATGGCAACCGAGGTGAATGAAAGTGCTGAAAAACCAATGCCACCAATTGAGTGGGGGTATAAAATGCGAACCCTGGGGATTATGGGATTCGTCATTCTCATCAACACGTACCAGGCATCTGTGGTGGCAAGTGCTGCCGACGGAGCCACAACGGTGGTAGCTCCGGGGCAGACACCCCTCGTTCGCCTCCCCTCGAACACCCTCCTCAAGTACACGGCTTACAAGGATGTCTCCATCCTCCATTTCCGAGTGCCACAGGACACACGCACGGCCATGTTTAGTTTTAAGGCGTACGAGGAATCCAAAAGTGCCTTCCGTGAGTTACGACACCCCTAATACACTCCCCCTCCTTGCATTTATTTAAAAAAAAAACCCTCGGGGGAGTTTTGTGACGAAATACAAAATTTTTCTTACCTCCTTCACTTTTTTTCCACTTTTACAGAAAGAGTGTGTCCTGAACGAGATGTGACACTGCATCTGAAGGCTGGGAGTTATCCTGTAATCAGTCCGGAAAACATCACTTTTCCACGGCATTTTCTAAATGCTGATCAAAGGTGAGATTCGCTTTTTTTACTTAACACATTTATGGATCACGAACACCTCAAATTTTCATGAATTTTTCATCTTACGATTACCCGAGGTTTAAGAGCTTTAAAAAATTTGAAAAAATAAAATTTTCAGACGTTTTTTTTTTTGCTTTTCCATTTTGAATGGAAATAAAATCGTACGTGAAAAGCGCCTTAATAAAAGTGAATTTAAAAATAAATAAAAGAACAGGGAAATCATCTTTTAAAGAGTTCCTAAAAAATAAAAAATAAAATAACGATAGCTCAAAAATGATCCAAAAATTAACCCAGCTCAGTAAAATTGAATTTATGGACAAGCCGGGTTTACTTTTACTACTGTAATAATTCATTTCTTACACGCCACGTAAAAAGACCTCCCATACCAGTCGTTATCGTGTTAAAAAATTAATCTGTGAAATACATTTTAATGAAAATTAACCTAAACAGTTCAACAAAAGCTTACAAATGAAGACCTCAAGCTTTCAGCATTATTGTGCTCTCTTATGAAATTTTCACAAAAGCTAGAAAACGTAAAGCTAAGAATGTAAAGAAATTATTATTTTGCTCAAAAGAACTTCCAAGAGCTTTGAATGTGCAATCCCCTCATTCATGCAGTACTCTTTGCCACAACTATGGGGATGATACCAACTTCACATATGCTCCATCTCATTATACCACAATGTTCTCCTTGGAGAGTTACACATAAGATGCTGGTCATGATCTGGTAGCATCTTCAGTGTGGAGCATCTTTCCTTCTTTTTGGAGTATTCTTTAGGAATTCAACAAAGTTGGGGCACTTGAGAAAACTTTGAAATGAGAAATGCTTACCAAAAATTTAATACCCCTCACCCCCTTCCCCTCCGTGGTAGTTGCTTTTTATTGCCCACCAACTTGTACAGATAAAGGGGAGAGAAGAGAACATCCTAAAGTCCAATTAGTGGAAATGAAACACAAGGAAAAATGGTGGAGTTTGAGCAAACAATAATTAAATTTTACAAAAGGACTCGCCTTTATTCGATTCCTTCACATTGCTCGTGGGATTCATTCGGTCGTATCCTTGAGATAATGCCGATACCGAGTTGAATTAATTGGCTTTTGGCTATAGATTTTTCTTTAACGTTGGATTTATGCTTTTGTTAAAGTTTTATTGATTTTCTTTCATAGAAAAATGTTTTTTTACAAAGAAAGCTTCATTTTTTGTAAAATTTTAAGATCTCAGGACGAGAATTGAAAAAAAATTAAACACTTTAAATAATAATAAAATAACTGCTCAATAAAGAAAATAAGAACTAGAACGAAAAGCCCTTAAAAGCTTTAGGTACATGTAGACAAAATTCAATAAAAGCTCCCATAAGAAAATCTAATTTTATCGACTGTTAATCTGTATTGGTTGCAACTCGAAGTCACTGAAGCCGAAAGACAGAGTTAACGTCTGTGGGGTTCAATTCATTGCATTAATTTCAATGTGGGAGTTTCAGATGAGACAATACCAGGCAGGACAGACGCTTTTTAATGAATGCTAATTTCTCCCAAAATGTTTACTCAACACACACCATCATCGCAAAAACTGTTGCCATCGCTTCCACGCGACATCCGTATGCGAAAACTTTTGCTCTGACGAAGGGTGCAAATGAATTTTCTCATGGAAGTTAATAAATGCTTGTCGTCTGAGACTTGGGGGGTAGGGCGAGGTGGGAAGCTCCAGAGGGTGGTGATGGTGGTGGCACATACCCAGAGAACTCGATTTTGCCATTAAAGTGGCAAATGTGCGAGCATTTTAATTAATTCAGTGGTTTTCCATGTTTTGCAGGTTCCAAATATACGATCTGCAATTCAAATCCGACAGCACCACAAAGCGCCTCAATGTGGACGGTCCGCAGCCTGGAAATTGGTTTGCGGTGGCATTTATTAGCTGGACGGATCCAAATAATGATCGAATTGAGCAACAAGGTAAGACAACTCAAATTAAATATTTATTAGAATTAGTTCTTGATGAAAAATTCGTTGCAACAGGACTCTCACCAACATGTGAAACACAGCTGCTATCCGAGATGTCGGTGATTGAGGCATTTCCGCAGACACTGAGCGAGAATGTCCTAATCCACGATAGCCTGCTTACAAACTCAACTACACCGCTCACGTACAGGTTCTTCGTAACACGAGACATTGCAACCGTAACGCTTCAGATAACGATTACGAAACCTTGCCTAGAATGCTCAGACGTTTACCTGGCTATCAACGCACAAGCACTACCAAGTTCACAGAGCTACATACATGGCGATACAATTCTCATTAATGAGACAAATGTTCATCTTGTGCAGTTCCATGCGCAGGAGAATGAATGGCACTATGTGGATCTTAGCTTTTCAGATAGTGCTAATTCATCTGAAGATAATCTGGATCCGGTTTATGATGTTGAATTCTCAATAATGCTGATATTCCATACAAGGGAAAGTCACATACCGTCCGAAGACAAAGCTCTGTCTTTTGAAGCGTACCCGCTACTACGACAAACTTACAGGTAAAAGCTCTAGGCTTGCTTCTTCTTAGTTAGTTGTTAAAGAAGACCTAGCTTCAGACTTGATAACATCCTCATTTCTATTTCCAGGGAGTTCTTTATGTTCGACTACGATCTTCTACCTGATATCAATGGGACAGTTCCTGCAAGTCTCAATTTGACTGCAGGAACACCGGCGCTCTTTAAGTTTGACGTAGGAGACGTCTACGATATCGGAGGCACGCTTAGCTTTGCCATATCCATGAAGCAGGATATTCGGGGAAACCTTGTTGATCAAAGTGCTCCAATGTCCGTGACTGAGAGTGCTCCACTCTTTGCCCAGAAGCTCGTAGACACATCAGCTGAAGACGTTGCACGACAAACTAGTGCAGGTCACAGTAATCAAACAATCATCGTCTGTATGCATCTGGGCGTTCCAGGTGTTCCCACCTGGCCCGATCGATGTGTCTACGGTCGAAATGTCTTTCCAGCTGCTATCATCATCAACAATACAGATGCAGATACGAGCACAGGCCTAGTTCACGTACCGTTCCCCGAGTCAGGTAGCTGGTTTGTTACTCTGGGCTTGTTTTGTCATGGAGCCGAAACAGCTGCTAGGATAACGATCATTGATAGTGTGAAGGAGTTCGTAAAGATGCACAAAGAGCTCCTGGTTGGAATTAAGGCTCCATGTGCCTGTGCTCAGCGGAGAGAATTCTACATTAACTGTCTCGTAGATGATCTCTGTTTGGCGGAGCTCAATGAAACTGAAACATTGAAAGTGAAGGAGTGTCTTATGGACTCTAAGTGCACACCAAAATATCAGGTAAGTTTGCTAAAGGCAGATTTGAAAAATTAAAGGTCAAACAACTTGTTATCCTTTTCAGGAAATATCACGACAGTTTGAGATACACCACAAGTTTGCAACCGAACAGATTGTCATTGACAATGCTTCCTGCAATGCCAGCATTCTTTTTACGATTTCATCGAGTCCCTGCGTTGCAGGACGCTGTGGTCGTTACGGGCGATGCTACCACTACATGTCTGGTGGATTCGTCTTCTCTACCTGCCTATGTATCAAGGGCTACCGTGGATGGGATTGTACTGAAGACAGCCAAGTTCCATCATCCATGTCTATCCTCTTGGCATCCCTCCTGCTCACTCTGAGTAACCTCCTCTTCATTCCCAGCATTTATTTCGCAGTACGCAGAAAGTACTACACAGAAGCCGTTATTTACTTCTTTGCCATGTTCTTCTCAACCTTCTACCATGCTTGTGACTCCGGAGAGGATGAGTACAGCTTCTGTCTTGTTAAGATTGGAGTTTTGCAATTCTGTGACTTCTACTGCGGTCTTCTAGCCATTTGGGTTACCCTGATCGCCATGGCACACGTGCGTCAGGCCTTTGTATCCCTGTTGCACATGCTCGGAGCAATTTTGCTTGCCTTCGGCACAGAGCTCAACAAGCAATCCCTCTGGGTGTTCCTGGCTCCTGCTCTGACTGGAATCTGTCTCATTAGCGCCAGCTGGGGCCTCCGATGTCGCAAGACGCGCAAATGGTTCCCAGCTCGCAACTACCTCTTCTTCTACATGCCTATTGGGGCTGTGCTGGTGATGGTTGGTCTTGTCTGCTATGCGTTCCTGCAGACACGACAGAACTACCACATTGTACACTCAGTGTGGCACATGGTAATGGCACTCAGCATCCTCTGCCTCCTGCCCAATCGGAAGACCTTCCTACCGAAATGCTAGCATCCGGCCCCGGCCCTTCTCACGCCGCATCAGCAGCTCATCGAGTCGGACTTCTACATTTGAGCATGCCGGCGTGAGGGGTGGAAACAGCCCTACAGAGTATATTTTGTCAAGATTGATTAACTTTTCTGTAAAACTTGTAGTTGGTAATAATGAAAATCCCATAAAAAGTCAATGTAAAAGCACTCAGAAATGAAAAAAAGAACTAATGGTGAGATACCTAACGCGTGCATTGTTTTACTGATTATTTTTCTTTTCCTCAAGAAATTTAGATGAAAATTGAAAAGCTAACGGAAAGAGATTTTTCTTAATATGTTTTGGAAATTTTTACTTTCATTTGAGTTCTTTTTTTTTCAACGGCTGTAAATTCTGTTCTTTTAATCCTTTTAGTCTATGATCTTTCCAGATTGATTCGTAGAAAAGTTTTTTAAAAAGCTTTCTATTCCATCATAACTTTAATTAAAAAAGTTTTTCAATGGAATTCCTTTAAAATATCTTTAATTCTTCCAACAATAAAACAATTAAAAATTCCCGACAGATATTTTCTTTAAGAAAAATCAATTTATTTATAACATTGCGCGTGAATCATTGCACAAAAAAACACAAAAAAGATGTTACTAATATACCTAAATAAATTACCGTATACAAAATATATTTAAATATTAAGAAAAAAACAGAGGAAGACACAAAATTTCACAAAGCCTTAAACTAGTCTGGACTGATAAATTATTTATCACACACGGAATGTCGAAAAAAAGGATACCAAAAAAAATTATTCTCTACTAGTTAATAATAATAGATAAAATGTCAAAAAAAATGAAATTAGGTGTAAATAAATATTGTAATTTAGCAATGAAGAAATCTATTGAAAAAAATTGTCAAGAAGACATTTCCCGGGGAGAGGATTTGTTCCTCAAGAAGAAAACCTGGGGAGGGACAAATGCAATTTTTCAGTGTAATATTTGTGGGAATTTTAGGTGATCGCTTTATAGGTTGTCGTAATTATTGAATTGCGGATGGAACATGCGAAGTTCATTGTGTCTAAATTAATTCTCCAACTCCTCCCCCCTTAATGAATGACAAACCACTCAATTAAAGTCTGTAGATAGCATTACCAAAGTTACATAATAATATCTAATTGATTGTATGACATCTTCTTTCCTTTCTCAAAAATTTCAATGCGAAACGAGATGGTGGAACAGGGACGTGGGGCGAGGTGTGCCCTACAAAAATAAAGTAAAACACACACAAAGTTTATGTAGATTTGTAATTATTTGTTCTTTCTCCCATTAATAATAATTGTTCTGTTTCAACTGAATATATATTCTCGGAAAAGATTTAATAAAAAAGAAAATATTTCAAAAGATCTGTTTTTCTTTGATTTTAATTAATTCATTTTTGATATTTTTTTAATCAACAATCTTATAAACATATCTGAGGAAACAGGTTAACAGATAGCTGACTGTGGAGATTGTAAAGTGGAGGCGCCGGGTGGAACCAGATATCTTCAATTGCCTTCTTTTATAGGAATTCCATGAAATTGCTTTTGTTTATGCATTCTAGCTTTTTGTAATGTTTTAAGGACCTGATGAAACAATCCACGTTAGTATTACAAAATGCGATCTAGCGTGAGTTTTTTAAGACAAAAATTAAGTTCTGATTTTTTTCTAAAGAGCTTAAATAAAAAAATCGCAAATCAGTTCCAAAAAAAATATGTCTTTATACTCCTAAATTAAAACAAAAATAACTTTAAAAATATATTGAACAGAAAATCAATTCAATATGTTCTAAAAAATATATTTATTTCATTTTTTTTGTCTTTTTAAAACAAAATTAATAATTTATATTTCATACATTTCTCAAGACTTAGGTAATTAATTTAAAGAATAGACAGCATAGCTCACATCATAGCATATCCACAGGGTCCCTTAAATCCTAACAAGACGATACAAAAAAATAAAGTAAAGGTGAAATATTTTGCAGCACAGCTGCTTTCTCTGCTAATAAAGCAGCTGACGAGGGCCCCCTGGTACGAATTTCTGGGGCGCTATCTTATCTCTCCTCCACTTTGTGTGTCACAGCCTAATTATTTCATCGCAGCATAGCGTAGTTCAGCTTCAAATTGCTCAGCCTTTAGCGTTCCATCGATGGCATGGCAATCCTTATTAAAGACACTGTACGCACTAACTTCCCCAGGTTGTTTGGGTCTCGTCCGGGTGTTCAGGTAGACAGCAGCCAGGGCAGAGAAGAGGAAGAATACCACTCCAAATTGCAGTTCAATCGCAATGGCATAGCAGGTTGCCCAGAGGAGGAAGTAAAGGACGTACACAAAGTATGTAAATGCTGTTCTCTTGGGGGCTCCCAGAGCCATATCAGAAGTCTCCGAAGTCACAGAAACTTCATCAGGGATCTCTTTTGAATCTTCTTCCTCATTTTCATTTAAATTTTCATTTTTGACCTGTGAAAAAGAGAGTAGAAGCTTAAAAGCTTTTTTAGAGAACTTCCTGAAGGAACCTACCTCAGCATCCGGTGCTTGATCCTCGGGTTTTTCAGGAGAATCAACACGAACTTGCTGAAATGACACCATCTTCACGAGTTTATCTGTGAATCCCTTTACAGCTTCTACACGACGCTTCCTTCTCCGATAAGCCTTCAATTTCTCCTCCATTTATCAAAACAACAATCACGCATTTATTTTGCTCTTTGATATTTTTACAAGAACTTAAAACCACGTCTGTATGCACTAATGCTTGTCAGAACTTTCAGAACAGTTCCTAAATATCTCTATTAAATTTTCTAACGTGTGTTTAGTATTTTAGAATTTTGGCCTTAAATGGATTAAAGAATTTTTTTAAAGGATAATTCGAAGAATTTAAATAATTATTTTTTGAATTATAAAAGAGACCTTAGGTATACGTCTTAAAGAATTTTTGATTCGTAAAATAGAGAAATGAGATTGAGATGATTTCAAAAAATAATAAAAAAAAAGCTTTTATACAATTTTAATCATAGAAAGAATCTAATTTCTTCAACGTCTCCTCAACTTCTTAATTATTCTCCTTTCCAATAAAATATTTTAGAAGATAAAAAACTTATTTTCTTAATAAATAAACTCAGAAAATTAATCAAAATTTTCTTTGGCCCACAATACATTACTGACCCACACTTAAGAATTACTACGCCTTGTACGAATAGCAAACAAAACATGGGAACAGAAACTTGTATCAGCTAACTGTTATATTATTCTGGACACAATTTAACATAAAATTATTCCAAAATGTGCCCCAACTGAATGTTATAAAATAAAATCATAAGCACAAATTCATTATAACAGGTTTTATTTCCTTCCAAAAAAATCTTTTTTAATTCTTAATAAAACCTTTTTAGCTGTGATTCTTTCTTCAAAGAATTTTATTAAAATTTTACAAATCTTCCAATTCCTTAAAAAGGCTCTGAGTCTGATGGAACTCATCATGTTTTACCTAAAATATTATACGACACGTTGTAAAATCTCACGGAAAATCTGCGAAGAAAATCATAAAATTTTTACCTTTCCTTTTTCCTTGGCTAGCCTTATCATGCGACAGATTAGCAACTGATCCCTCAGCCTTATGGGAGTGTTTTGTAGATGAACAGCTTCAATTTCGAAGAAAATGAATCGATCTATTCCTTCCACTTGACACGTCAAAAAACAGAGAAATTAGCCCTTTCACTATCCTTAGCTATTAAAAGATAATTGAACTCACTCTTTAGATAATCCACAGACTCAGTGCAGAGGCCGTAGGAATAGAGTTTCCTCTCAAATTCCGAATCCATTTTGGTCAGAAAAATAAATTTAATTCAATAAAATTTGCAAAATGTATTTGACACAACAAAGATAATCAATTAATTAAACTGACCTCTAATGAGCGCAAGAGTTAATTATAAATCAATCAGCCGCACATGCGAACGCCCCGACGCCTATTGTATTTCAATTTGCCATTGATACCCTCATCTCTGTAGTAGAAGTTGTAGAAGTCAAATGGGAGGAGATTAGCAATTAATTTGCTAAATTTTCAAGGAACTAATAAAAAATATTTCTTTAGATCTTTTCTAGGCGTTTCTATTCACATTGAATGCATTTTTTTTTGCTTTTTTGAAAAGGAGATATTTAATTTTTAATTTGCGGAATGGTTTAAATATTTAGGAGACAAAATTTAAAATAATCTTTGTTTCCACAAAGATGCTGGAAAGATGAGAATTTCATATTCTGAATATAATTAGAAATTCTTCTTAGATCAAACAATATCGTTCTAAAAGAAATTTGAAAAAAAAGGTTCAATATTTTACATTCCATGAGCGCTAGAAAAATTAAATTTTTAATTGAACACGTTGTTCAATATCAATTTTTCAAGTCATATAACTGAAGCGTCTTACAGCCTTTTAATTACATTAAATTTTCAATTGGCCTCGTTTTCTCAGGAATTTGTTTTTGAAATTTCCATGAAGTATGATTTAAAAATTGCCTAGAAAATTCATTTTTAACCAATATTCTTTAAATTTTGCGCAAAAAGTTTTAAGAGGAAATCATCTTCTAGATGAAACCCGAATTTTAATTAAAAAAATGTTTTAAAACTCTTTCTTTAACCGAATCTATCTGATTTTTATGAAATAAATTCTTTTTATCCTATTTTTATGCTTCCAAAATTAACAAAGAAATTTTCTGAATGTGCTAAATATGGACAAATCAGGCTTTATACCTTTGATAAAATTCTCAGAACGGATATTAAAATAAAAACTGTGTTTGTCTTATTTTGTACTTATACTATTTTTTTACATATGTACATTTCAAATCTATTTTTTAAAAAAATTCTTCACAAATTATCAAAATCCTCTGAATCACTCGTACTTTGAACATCATCTCGATAAGCCTGAAAGGGTTGAAGGTTCAAAATCTTCTTCAATTTTTTCCATTTAAAATCACAAAATTCTTACCTTTCCTTTTTCCTTGGCTAGCCTAATTAATCGGGCAATGAGAAGCTTATCTCTCAGTCTTATGGGGGCATCAATGAGGTGAATTGGCTCTAAATCGTAGAAAATGAATCGATCTATTCCTTCCACTGAAAAAAATTGAACGCAAAAGCTCAGAAAGGCTTCTAATTAACGAAAATTTAGTACTCACTTCGCAGGTAATCCACAGATTCGGTGCAAAGGCCATGGGCGTAGAGTTTTACTTCAAAAGAATGATCCATTTTTGAGGGAAAATTAATTCAATTTTACAATTTCGCGACTTTTATGTCCACCACGAAGACGATCAATCAATAAACTGTCCTCTAAAGGGCGAAACAGTTAATTATAACCATAATCAGACGCTCATGCAGACCCACAATGGTATAATAAATTAATTAAATTGTCTGAGAGAGTTTTTGTTAATTCTTTTATTCCAATTTTATTCATGAAAAGAGAGATAGATGGATTAAGAAATTTGAAAAAGATCATTTTTAACTAATTTTATGAGAAAATAGTTCCAACATCTTTCAGATCTTTTAAAATTATTAAAATTATCCTCAAAAAAAATTGAAAATAAAGTTTTTCTAATAAATTTTTAATTTCTTCACAATTTGACCTCGAAAACAATTTTAAATAAATGCAGAAAATCAAGAATAAGTTAAACTTTCACTTTTAAATAATCAAATTAAGCCACTACAACGCCCTATGAGCGGAACCACCTCCAAAGTCCAAAGGAATCAATGCCAAAATGCAACAAATTACGTCGATTAAATCAACACAAATCCAATTTTTTTTCTTTATTCAATATATTTTTGTTATATAATGTTTTCTTATATTTTATTTTATTAATAAAAATCGTCGTCTATATCCTAATAAAAAAAACTTGTAAACCATTTATCACTACAGAAAAGAAGAAAAAGGTTCTCCTCATGAAAGAAAATTACAAAATTTGCATGATGTACAAAAAAGAATGATCTTCCATTCTATTGAAAAAGAAAAAAAAGGTTTTTTTTGAATGATTTTCGTCTTGGAAAGAAAGTTAAAACACGATTATAGTTTATCCAACACCAATGTTTTATGCTAAAATGTTCTTCTACTTTCGGTTCTTCATTTTTTTTTGTTTTCTTAAATACAATTGTTAGAGCTTAGAAAAAGAGTTTCGTGTTTCGCACACCGCGTGGAAATTCATTATGAGCCCGATGATCCCTTAATTTGCTTAAATGCATTTCTTGATATTTTTTTTCTTGTTATTTATGAATTTATTTGTACAGTGTGTGTGTGTGTGTGTTGTGTGTGCAGATCGCTGTACGCCCCTGTGCCCGCGGGAGCTCCGTTGGGAATGCGGGGAGTGCCTTTTATTTAGCTTGCGGGGAGGTATGATGATCCCCTTTAAGTCATCTGACTGTTGGGATCATCAAGGGCCTTGATGAGATCAGCACCTTGAAGCATGAATTCACTAATGGGGGCATTGAGCTCGTAATCCTGATCGCTGAGCTCCAGCAGAAGCGACGGAATGGCCACATTGTCCGAATCGATGAGTGTTGAGAAGGAATTCTTCCTCACGGCATTATTCTTCTTCTCCTGCACCGTAGCCTGAAGTGAACGCCACATCTCCATATCTGCTGGGGTCATGAGACTTTCTATTGACATAACATCCTCGTCCATGTAAACGGGCCTCTCATTTGGGCACTTTGCTGCACCAAAACCACCTCCAATCATGGGATTCGAAACATTTGTCATCACATGCCTCATGGGATTCGGTGAGACCATGGCACACCCTGTAGAGACTCCTGAATCCATCTCAACATCCACTTCCATCTGACACCGAGCGCTCAGTGATGGCTATTTGGGAGGGAGAAAGAAGAAGAAAAAAAGTGGGTTGCTTTTAGAGATTAAATTTGTGAGGCCTCCAGAGATAAACTGGAGTTCATTCGTTAAATCTTTATCGGCCATGTCAAGTCAAATGTCGATGGGTGTGTGTACAAAAGGGAGGCCTTTTCTGATTACACCACAAATGCTATATAAATACGAGAAATGCCCAATTGAGTCGTAAATTTCCACAAAAACATCTCCTATTATGTGCCTGTTTGTTACTACATTGTTGACTAATAGATACATCTTTAATCTTGCCCTTGGCCAGAAAAAAAATTAATTATAAACTAAGAAATTGCGATGAAACTTTTGCCTTTTTTTCTTACATCTTATTCGTCTTATTGAAGTGTTTGTGGAGTTTTGTATTCCTATAATTTTTATATACATAGTAAGGTAGTCTAGCTAGACACACACAAAAAGAACTAAACCTATACTTGTTTATTAATATTCCTGAAGATTTGAAAGAAGCCTAAGATTATTTTCCCTACATTTTACATCTACATAAAGTTGGAAAATATTTCTTACATATTTTAAACTTAATCAGATCTTTTATAGCACAAAGTTGTGTCTTGGCTAGAAAATTTGTTAGATCTATTAAAATTTATAATTAATTTTGCAGACTCCAACATTTCTTTAGTCATAAAATTAATTTATAAAAATATTTCTAACTTCAACACAACAAATAAATTTAATTTATTCAGTTTTTCTTAGTAATTAAAATTAAAAAAAACTAGACTAATAATTAAGTGAGTAGGGGAGGGCGGGGTTAATAAAGTCACTTAAGGGTTTAGAAAAAGCCTAAAATATCATATTTCCTAGCTAGATAGAACAAAATGATCTGAGAAAGAGTTGTAGGGCAGTAAATTTCCTAAAGAAATGAGCTAAACATTTCGCTTTATCCATTTGGGAAATATGATATTTTGAGCTTTTTCTAAACCCTTAAGTGACTTTTTTAACCCCGCTCTCCCCTAAGCATTCATAAAAAATATATATCAGGGGCGTAGTCAAGGAGGGTTCTTAAGTGTCTGAACATTGCCAAAAAATTCAAGAAGTTCAGCTTTTTAGCGTCAGAAGAAAAATTATTTTCATGCCAAAAATGACATTAAAAAAATTAGAAAGGTAATTTTAAAACGTTAAAAAGTATATTCAATGTTAAAGAAATAAGACAGATATTTGAAAAAAATCAACAAAAAACGCCAAACTTTAAAAAAGAACCGTCTCACAATATGTAGAATAGAATTGTCAAACGTTATAAAAGAACCGTCAAACTTTGAAAACTCATATCGAAAAATGTCAAATGTTTGTGAAGAAATGTCAATTAATTTTTTGGTTAATTTTCAATGTCTTCAAAATTTAAAAAAAAAATCCCAAAACACCTCCTTGAATAGATTTCTAACTGTGCCCATTAAGTATTACCTATGTTTAGTTTTATTTCTTTTTTATTTTCTTTTCTCTTCTTTTAAACATTCAAATTTCAACTTAAATACATTTTCTAACTTAATTATTCATTCATATTAAATTCCAAAGAATAACTTCAGAACTATATGGAGCTTAAAGCCTCGAACATTTAAATTGATTTTCTCCTCTTTATCCAATTAAACCTTTATAATCTTTTCATCAATTTAAATTCTCAGAAAAAAATCACGTCTCTTTCAATTGAATCTCCTCCTGCCGACGATTTTTTCGTTCGGAAAAGCATTAAGTATCCTGTGGGAGGATGGTGTGTGAGCTTAAAAATTGAGTCCTTCCTCCTCATTGTTTTATTTTTGTCCAAAAGAAACAAATTCTTTTAGCTGAATTGCGAAAATTTTCTCAGTAATCGCGGCAAATCGAAGCCCCTATATCCCCCGGAGATTGTGGCTCGAGGAAGCAAAAAAAAGCTTCCAATTTGGTGAGGAATTTGAAAGTGAAACTTGAACTTGAGCCCACTTTGTGCCTCTTATCGGTTCTTTTCACATTGATAAAATCACATGAAAATGTTACGAAGAGTATTTATAGAGAGCGCACATTTTCTGGGGGGTCGTTGAACGATACGTTTTTTTTGGAGATGAAATTTAAGCCACGTGGGTGGCTAAAAGGATGGAAAGTAAAAAAAAAAACTTGAATGCCTGTGGGGAAATAGATTTCCCGGAAGGACATTTAGGAAATGGGAAACTTCTTGCGGGAATTAATTTAGGCCATTTAGGCACGAACTCATTGCTGTGTATGAGATTTTCCCTGTGAGAAGGATATCGAGAGCTTTCTCTTTCCTCACGCACGGAACTTTCTCCTTGTTGCGAAAGTAGTGCGCAAGTGGGAGTGAATTTGTTAGTGAAAAGTGGCGGAGAAAATTCCTCAAGACTTGGGGAAAGTCTCCCCATTGATGGGAAAGTCCCCACTTTCGATCTTTTGGCCACATTTTCGCACCCACAGGCGGGTGGGGAAATTTCGAAAGCGAAAGCATTTACTTGCGCAGAAAAACTCTCGCAAAATTTGGGAAAATGTTTATTTTCCGAGGAGAGAAGCCTTCATTCTCACTGTGGCGGGACTCAATGGAGGAAGGAGTTGCTCTACATTCCAACACAAACCATCTCCTCACCCACACATTCCTGCTGCTTTTCCGTGCTTTCTTGCCATTTATTTACCTACCTCGCCGGCAGTTCCAAAATGCACGGGAGATTCAATAAAAAAAAAGAAAGAAAAAGACCCTCAGCGAATGTTTCATCGTTTATTTTATTGCATGTGGTTTGTCCATTATTGAATCATATTTTTATTTTAGTGTCTAAAATTTCGTTACTCCATTAATCATATTTCATTTTCCTTCTGCATGTTTTCTCTTTCTTTCACATTTAAATGCTAAAAAGTGTATGAATTTATTTACCATTTATCCTCATTACATTTTTTCTTTGCTTTTTTCTTGATATATTTTTGTTACGTACATTTTTTTTCCTATAAAAGTATATTTTTGTAGTGAAAGTTATTTTTATATAATAAGAATTTTCTTTATTTATTCATTCTTTTCCACCTTAAAAAATTCTAAGTATTTCACAATCAGTTCTTTCCTCCCTTTAGTCTTTTCACCAAAATGTTTCAATCTTGTGGCTATTTCGTCGGTAAATTGAATTTTTCCACTATGAAAAAATTAATTTTTAGGAGCCAATTGTTTTTTATTTCTTTATTTTATTTTTTATTTTTTAAAGTTGTTTCTGAAAATAAAATGATTTTTTTAATTTAGGTTGGGTATATTTTTATGCAAGAAATACTTAAATATTTCTCCTTTTTTTCCAAAAACTATTTTTGAATTTATCTAGATTCTATATTAAAGCGTTTGTACAAAAACTAATTTAAATTTGCTTTTAAAAAAAGAACAAAATTCACTCAAAAAAAAAACAATTTTTTAGAAAAGAAATTCTCTTTATTCAACAGTTCGATTTGTAAAAGAAATTCAAACAAAAGTTTTTTTTAAACATAAATTAATTTAAACAAAAAAATATGATTTTGTACAAATAAATTGGGATAGACTGAAGACTTTCTTGCATAAAAAAATACTTCATACCTCAGAGTTTTTTATTGTAAAGATTTTTCATGAGAACACCCAAAAAAGTCATTTTTAAACAATCAAAATCTTATTACAAATTCTCTCAAAAAAGTTTGTGTACATTTTACAAAATCCCTTTGTACATTTTTTCTTCACTATGGACCATGTTTTTGTGTTTTATTTTCCGTGGAAGCTGCGAATGAAATAAGATATGTTGTTTTTTCTAATGCCGTGTTCGTAATAAAAATTATGTCTCTGTTAATAACTAAGTTTTCCTTATTTTATCCCTAAAAATCGGATTCACATACCTCGCTTTCGTTTCATTTTTTCCTTATATTTCAATTTTGCATTTTTTTTTAGATAGAAACAATACATAATTATTTAATATCAACGAATTTGATCTTTTTTTCTTTTAATAATAAATACGATCGCTCATAAAACATTATTTACACAGTTTTTGTCAATTTTATGTCGGTTCTACTAACTTCTTTTTTTATATTCTTGTATTTTATTTTCAAAAACGAAATTACATACATTTCTCTCGCTATTTACAACTGTTTTTTAATCACTATTTAAACATACATACAATTAAGATTAGACTCTGTTTTTCTTGCCTCTATTTCTTGCAATTATATTATTTATCAATTTAAAAAGAGAACACCGATAAGTAGATAAGAAATTTGAATTTCTAAAAGTGTTTTTCTGGATGATTTTTTCTGTGTGGAGGAGAAATCGTTTTAGGGGTCCTTTCCCCGGAATTAATTCGGTTAGAAAGGGGGCATATAACTGCTAAATAATTTTTAATATTTTAAATAATAATTGTTGAAAATAAAAACAAATTTATTAAGAAAATTAAAGAAAAATTGTCCAGAGATTATTCAGAATAATTTCTTAATATTTTCTAATATTTAAAATATTTTTTAACTATTTTTTTTTGAAGTTCTATCCCATTTCAGAGACCAAGAAATTCTAGAAATTTTAAAAAATTTCATTTCAAATGTCAACGATATTAAGAATGTCTTAGTCGCTGAAGAGGTCCCGTTGTCTTATATTTTCTTTAGACTGATTTGTCAAAACATTTTCAATTTTATCAAAGGATTTTTGAAAGTTAAAATCCGGCATAATATGAAACAACTCAATAAATACTTAAAAATTCCTAAAATAGTTTTAAGATTTTCTGAAAACAAAACTTTTTATAAAAAAGAAAAATTCAAAATTTACCGATTATCGAACAAAAAAACATTCAAAAATATCAATTATACGCCCTTTGTTCACTTTATTAATTCCCGCAGAACTTTTCGGAGCTTTTGAAGCACCGTGTCGTTTGTTTTTGCAGCTGGACTTGAGATGGGGGAGCTTTCGCTGCAATTTAAGCACTAAAACACTTCAATTAAGGTAATTTAGCTCATGAGAAAGTGACACAAATTTCCTTTTTAGACGATGCAATTACAAGTGAATTTAAATTGATTGAATATTCTTATTTTTCCCCACAGTTTTTCCATCCGTTTTTTTTTTCTTTACTCTATTTAATTATTAGATTTTTTTTATTAAAATATTTTCACATAATTTCTAGTCTTTTTTTCCTAAATTTTTATTTATCAAATTTATTTTGGATACCAACTTTTTTTTCATTATTTAATTTTAGATTTATTTGTTGTATTTTTTTTTTGTACCATCGGCGCTCGCATTACGCCACCTCTACAGACACAAAAACTTCCAAAATGAAATTCATTAAAACTTTTTTATTCAAACTGAAGTAAAATCAGAACCACTATCACAGTGAAATTATTAAAGCGGTTCCATAATTTTTTTTATCGTTTTTACAAAGTAAAAAATATTCATCTCTGCTAATTATGCAATTTTTCCTCGACATCGCATATTTATGTTTTTTTTTATTTCTCTACTAGAATATGGAATCTCTCATGAGATTTTTTTTAATATAAACATGTATACGTGAATTTTATATTCAAAATACATTTTCTACACTAAATATCATTATTATGATTTTTTTCATTTCTCTGAATATTTTAAAATGGTTGCTATATGAATTATGAAGTAGACTTGAGAACCATCTCTCGCTGATTTGTTGCTGTCGCATCGTACCAGCATGAAGACTTTTTGCTGTTCATGTACCTTTTGGAGTGCGAGGCGGGGTTGGAAACTTTCGGGAAATACCGCGAAATAATTCATCCAATTTTGAGTTTTGCAAATAAATGTGAATTTTTCATGAGAATTGAAGGACTTGAAAATTGCTTTGCGTCTCCTTTTATTGGCAGAAAAGTTCTGATTATGTTTTATTGTTGAAAAATATTCTTTCAGACTGAATTCTCTGTAATTATTCTTTGAAGAATTTTCCGGGAAATTGGTTTTAAGGCTTAACTGACTTAGAATGCTGTCAAAACTGTATTAAAAGGCTCAATTGAGCCTGATAGTTTAACAGTAAGAAGCATAATAGTTATTCGTCCTTAAAACAAATCATCCTTTTAGCATTTTTTCGATGTTCCGCCATTTTCGAACTTCGGAAAGTTTTTCAAAAAATTTTAAACTCAAACTGGTTGCAATCCTCGAAAGAAGTCCTATTGCATCCTTGTTTCCAGCGATGTCCATTGCTTCCTTTTTTTGCATTGAGTACGCTTTTCCACTTTATTTCTCAATTTTCCCTAAAAACGTAAACCTTAAACCTAGTTGGGATAGATTTTTTTGTGTGTTTTTAATAATAAAAAAAGGATCACCTATATTATTTATTTCCTAAAACTATATCCTAAATGACTTTTACACGATAACCTCTTAAATCTTTCCTACTTACGTGCTTACAACGCACTCTCTAAATCCGAACACCTTTTATTAGTTTTTCCTTAAACGTTCCTTAAAATCTATCGACTTGACTTGGCATTTCCGGCGTTTCTTTTAAGCTTTCGCCGCCTTCTTAAGGCGCATTGGCACGAGGCAAATGTACCCTGCACTTACATCACATCCACTGACCAGAAGATTCATGAGAACTGAATTGGAAGATTGCGGCGACGATTGCTGCCCACTTGAACTACTCTTCCACGAGCTACTACTCTCGCGACTCTCTTCGCCACTTGAGTCCCTTGTTCTGCATTGTCCCTCCTCGTTCGTCCTTAAGCTCGATGTGCTTTTCTGCTGACGCGATCGTGGTGGTTGTACCGCGGTTGGGGCCATTAGTTGCTGCAGCAACTGTGGCGTCGTTGCAATTGATTCATTTTTCTGTCGTTTGGCGGTGCTGAACTCAGACGGGGACAATGCATTCGCCAATGGGCGCTTGTGCGTACTACTCATGTTACGTTCTAGCTTTATTTTAAATTGCTCCTGTTGCTGCTGCTGGATTCCCCTTGCGTTGCCTACGGAATTTATAGACTTTGGGGAAATTGTATTTGTTGCGGTGGTGTACGAAAGGAATTCATTTAGTGGCCATGATTGAAGATCTGAATCTACAATACAAAATATCACGAAGAAGTTTATTCAATTTTCCTTAAAAAAAATATATCAAATATTTCCTGAGTAAGAGAGATTTTTTCTTTAATTTTTTTTTTAATTCTTTGTCCTTTTTTACACAAGGATTTTATTTCCATCATTCTCTAGAGAAAATTCGAATTTTCTCCTTGTAAAATAAATTCACAGTGATATTCCAAAATGATTCTCAAATAGATAAATTCGTAAATCTGATAAGAAAACTTCACAGAAAAACGTCGAAAAAATAATAAACTTTCCTCTAAAAGAATATACTGTGACTGCATAAAAGTTCTGCGGTGTCCACCACAGAGAGAAAGAAAGAAAAAGCGATAATTCACCCAACTTTGAGGGGATTTTCTTCGTTCACTTTCCATTTCATTGAAATAAAACGAAGAAACAGCAACACAGAAACTCGCCAGTAAGAAAAAAATATATTTGGTGATAAACGCGATACTTTCCTCAGAAAAATATCTCATTACTCTTTTTTTCTTCTCCTTCTCCCTCTCCCCTTTGTATCGGAGCCACTCCGCGCGCACATTTTATAAATAAGTTCATTATTTTAATGTCAACAAGATCGGACGATTACATAATTGAGGAAAAAAAAGCCACGCAGTCCGATCTAAGAATAATTTTGCCCCAGAGAATATCACTGGAAATATGAAATTGTGTTTGGAATTGAAAATAAAATCTAAAATTCATCTTTCTTTCTCCAGGAGAAGGATCAATGACTGTAAAAACTTACTATTCTTGCTGAAAACGTCGGGACATGAATTAATAATATCAGTGGCAATGGTACACCCATCACCTCCTCCTCCTCTATCCGTATGTTCGGATCCTCTGGCATTGGGACAACTCCCAATAATTTGACGATCCTGCGACAGTGTTTGATTGTCACAGCAGCGCATTTTTTGCTGCTGCTGCATGTGATTTATCTGTGGGGTTTGGTAATTCGTGGCATTTGCTGCCTCCTTGGCCATTCCTTTGATATCTTTGTGTAGACTCAACCCTTCTGGAAATGCACCCCACATGAGGTCCTCCGATATGAGGAGGGGTAAATCATCGGCTTCACTCATTGAAATATAGGGTGCCCTCATGGATAGATCAATATCATCATCCATACTCATAGTCATAAATGCCAATTCGTCATCCTGCAGCGATCCATTTGGGCTACAGAGCGACGGCAAACTACTCGCTTCGGGACTCTGTGCGCACATAAAAATCCAGCACATGCAGAGGAGAAAGAAGAAAATAGCATGATAATCATTTGAAAACTCCGTGGATTACGAATATTTTTTCACAACCACCCCCGCAACTTGAGTAGGGGGGGGGTACTCGAGAGACATTTTATTTTACTTTCTGCACATCCATGTAAGTCTTTTTGTTCAGGAGAATCGATTTGTTTCTTATTCATTCAGTGAATTGATATGATTTCGCTACACTGCTAAAAAAAATTTCAAGGTGTGTTTATCTGAATAAAATTTAATCGAATCTTCGGAAAGATTTAGATGATTAGCAAAAATAAATTTAAATATTCAGCAGTTAAATCCTATTATTTTTTAGGTATTAAGGTCAGAGATGAGATTAAGAAGCTTAAAACATTTAATTCAAACCTAAAAAGTATTTAATTCATGTCTAAAAAGTACTAAATTTGGGCCTAAAAAGTACTAAATTCAGGTCTAAAAAGGACTTCATTCAAGCCTAAGAAAGTTATTCGGATTGTCGTAGTTCCAAAAAGGAACCTAATAAGAAGAAAAAGCTATAAAAATGTATTTAATTCAAGTCTAAAAATTAATAAATTCAGATCATAAAAGTACTAAATTCAATATAAAAAAAGTTTTTCTGTTTTTTGTCCTAAAAAAGCTTAGATTGAGAAGAAAAAGAACTTTCAAAAGTACTTAATTTAATCCCAAAATGTACTAAATGAAATCAAAAAAGTGTTTTTCGGTGTTTAGCTCTAAAAACGCAAAGATTGAAAAGATAAAGCATCAAAAAGTATTTAATTTAAATACAAAAAGATCACAGATTCCTTGGATAATTTCATTTTGAGGAACAAAAAAAATTTGTACTGGTTCTTGTAATTTCTTTCCACTCATTCTTAGAAAGATTGGAAAAGAATTCATAATTTAACCAAATAATCACAAAATTACCCTTCTTTCGTAAGTTTGAAAGAATTTTTTTCAACAGTGTATTTCCCCCAAAAGTGTTTTTGTCTGAAAAACAATTTTCCACTCTATTCGCTCTTGAACTAAACAATTCTTATTTTTTTTTCATTATTTTCTTCCAATTTTCCCGCAGCTTGAGGGCTTTAATACCTCTGTGGGAGGGGATTGAATATTAGAAAATAATCGCAGAAATAATTTTAGAAATACGCCTGAGCGCCACAAAGTGGACACATTCATATGCAAAGTATTCGCACAATGTTCCGTATTATTATCTCATTGACGGAATTCATGTCAATTGCACATAATTTCTCGAATTGAAAATAGATTATTATACAAAACAGCCTCAATAGTAACCCACTCTGCTAACCCTCACAAACGCGTTTATTTTCAATTTGCAAACAAATCATTTCTCTCACAAATTCACTTATCCAAGAGGAGATTAATTGATTTTTAATTATCAACACGAAGGTGCTTAAAAATACCTCCCATATAGAGACAAAATTTTATTGAAAATTAAGCAAAAAATTAATGACACAGAGTCATAAAATTATTAGGAGATGGATTAAAGTCCAAGCGAATTATGTATCTTGAAAATTCTACGTTTGAGATCTTTGAGAGAATCTTTTACGGGTTTCAATTCAAAAGTTTAAAAAAAAAATAAAATGTTTGTCAATGGAAGGATTTTTTTAATAAAAAGAACGACAGAATAATAATATTGACATCATAACAAGAATCTGCATAATTTTCCTTTTTTTTATTAAAATTTATCTTTCAATCAAATTTGTTTTCATCGCTTAATGATTAGTTGTCCCTCACAGTTATTAATTTAATTAATAAGTCAGATAATTGAAAAATTTCCATCGCTCAATCTATTTTAACCTTAATTCAAAGCGATAATTTAATTTCCAACAAACTAAAAACAAATCCCAGAATATATTTCCATCTAGAAATATATTCGCAACAAAAAATAAAACTAAACTAGAACATTATTAGACTCCAAGGATTTCCTTTTTTTTTGTCTCTCGAGTACACCCCTCGTGAATACACCACCCACGCATTATTTACCTTGGAAACACCCCCGGGGGAGAGTAAATGCGGAGATCCACTTGTTTCGCTGGACTCATCGCGGTAATTAATAAAGGGATCCGTATTTGGCTTATTCTGGCCACTACATTGCGAATCCAATGGGGAGTTTATGTCATCCGGTAGGAATGAACAATAGTCGTCGATTAAGTCGTCAAAGACGTCACATGATGTGAAAAATGGTGTGGACTCCTCCAGTGGAATACATGCATCTCCAGCCGTTGGGGCCAGATGGGTCAAATCGTCGGGTTCCTCTTTTAGCACTGAAAAAAGAATAGAGAGAGAGAACACAGATACAGAGAGTTGCTTTTATCATTCATATTTTTACAGCAAAAAAATGCTATTTTATGACTTTTTAGGCAGACAGAACATTACGATTGTAGCCTCTTCATCGTCAAAATGCTTCTCATTTTTTTTTTCGAAGGTATGTACTTGAAAAGAAAGAATCCCATCTTGCATAAACAACCACGCAATTTGCAACGACAATACCGCGTTTGTTAATTGTAATCTCAAACATTGCGTTGGTGTTGGCGACGTCCATCAATTTGCAACAACTACACACCGACCATAGCTGTACACAAACCCATCAAAACTTCACGAGGAATATTCCCGCAAAAGCACGTGCAGCTTCCATTGAAAAGCCACCACTCTGCTGTGTTGAAAGGCACTCCATTGAATTTTTACCATATCTCGCGCGACTTCTATTTAATGCGCATTTTCCAACAGTTGAGGTACAACAAAAACGAAAAAATGCGAGACGAAAAAAACAGGAAAAATCAAAATGGGCATTTTAGTCGGATAATTTGCATAACACACTAATTAGATTGATCTTTACTGCCATCCCGTCTAAACATCATTATCTTAGAGGAGTCTCACAACGCTCTATGCTTCACTGTTGCGGTAACATTTTTAAATGTAAAGTAATTCCACACAGGGTGAAACAGAAAAGAGCCCAAAGGGAAAATTTTTTATGATCGTATTAACGAATGGTTTGTTTGTTTAAAGAGGAGTTAAAATATAATAAATACAGGTCTATTATGATTATTAGCAGTTTAAACAACCGATGCTAACATTGAAAGACGGTAAAAGTGATCAAAATGTTTTGAAGGAATAATGTTACTATATATTTTCTGCTTAAGAAACAATAAATATGAATAACTCTTAACCAAAATATGCCCAGAATTTTTTTTGAATAATTTTTTACTTTTTAATACCTCATTTAACAGTCCTTTAAATTATTATTATTATTATTTATTTGATAAGGGGGTGCCATCATAGCTGATGATTCCCCTGAGTCCTTTAAATAAACTGATAAACTAATCTGTGAGATACTTTATTTCAATTTATAAGCGTTTTATTGTTAGAAAACTTTTTACTTAACCAACCCTCTTATGACCATGCTCTTCAGTTTTCATTTACTGATTTAGACGAAAACTAATATTTCTAAAGAAATATGATTTTTTTTTAAATTCTTTATCCTCAACTAATTTACAATACCTACTTACATATTTTTAGTTAGGTTCTAAGGTCAGTTAGAACATTTTTACTCATTTAACAGATGATGATTTAACTTTACAATTTACTGAATTACTGACTACAGAACTTAACGATTACTGAAAGCTTCAGAAAAAATAAATAAAATCAAATATTTTCCATAAAACTCAACGCAAACTCATCAAAATGAAAGCTATAAAATTGATAATTTAATACAAAAAAAAACGAAAATTGAAAAATAGATAAACCAATAAATATTTCATCGGCAAATAAACTATTGCTTTTAATTCCGAGACATTCCTGAGACGAATTGATGAATTATAATATACTATAAAAATAATAATTTTTCTTAGAGAATATTAGATTTAAAAAAATATATAAGTGGCAACAGATAAAACTTTTCCTATCAGGAAAAAAGCATCTTCATAAATATGTATCCCGTGTGCTATATAAAATGCTTTCTTTCATTTTTCACAGAATTTCTCAAGCCACAATTAGTTGGTATACCACAATCGTGGCATACCAAGTATTGTAATCGTCTGAAAAACCGACCACCTCAGATCGGGCTCAAACTTGGTATGAGCACGTTTTAGACATCCCACATTACGAAAATGGTGGTGGAAAATTTTTGATCCGGCCGGCCTGCCGGCCGGCCTTCCGGCCGGCCTTCCGGTGGTCCAAACTTTGCCTTATAACTCGAGAACAGTAACAGATAGAGACTTCCGGTTTGAAATTTTCTATAGAAATGTGGGTGTAAAATTTCATTTTTTCGCATTTTCAAAATCCAAGATGGCCGCCGTCCGCCATTTTGAAATACCGTCAACCACTTCCCTTATAGCTAGAGGTCTGAAATTTTATTATGTTGTAGAGCTCAGTGAGATATTTTCATCAACAATTCATACTTGACAATCGGTCAAGTCGTTTAGCAAATATGGCGGTCTAAAGCAAAAAGTGTTTTTTCGATATATCTCGAGAACGGCTTGACCGATTTTGACCATCTTGGTATCAAATGAAAGGTATTGAGAAGCCCTACAACTGTTTAGAACATTTCAAGTTTCAAAAACATCCGCAAGAGGCGCTAAAAACAAAAACAAAAATTGCCTAACTTTAAGGGGCAATATCTTCGAATTCCGATCATAGATTTCCTTGAATTTTTGATATGTTGTAGCCTGACTCAATATCTTTCACCAGTCCGAAAATGAAGAAAATCTATGACGCCGTTTAGAAGATATGGCCATTTGAAAAATTCTTGTATTTGAAAAGTTCTAAGAGCCATATCTCTTGAACGGCTTGACCGATTTTGCTCATCTTAGTATCAAATTGAAGGTTTTACAAAACTCTACAACTTTCTGGAACATCAGAAACCTCTAGAACCATTCCTTGAGGACAAAAAGTGCAAAATACTGTTTTGGTGAAACAAAAATCCGCCATTTTGTGTTCTGGAGGTGACCTTGAAATGTATCGAAATATATGTTAGATTATAGCTTATTTCAATACCTTTCCAGAACTAGTCAAGAAATTTCTGTAGGTCTATTAGAACTTAAGATATAAGCATTTTAATCTGTCAAATTGCTAAATTTTACAAAAAATCGACCTTGCCTACTAATACTACTCACAAATTAAATTACAACGCATAGACTGACCCATCCGCGTTGTGGTATACCAACTCTAATAACTGGACGCGTTATGATTGACTTTCACTTTCAAATATACTAACATTGAGATTCCCAGTAGATTTTTTTCTCTTCTTTCTCCTTCGTCTCTCTTTCTCGCCCCTTGAGAGCAAATGGGTAATATATCTCAAACAAATACTTGAAATATATGGCTTTTCCTCAGCGATGTGGCGTCGGGAAAATGTAACAGCGAAAAAAAAGCCGGTCAGTGTGGGGAGAAAAAAAAACATGACGAGAGTTATAATCTAAAAAATTCCACGACACAATAATAAAAAAAATACAAATGCCGATGTTATTAAGTACATTACCCATATCTAATGAAAACATTAATTTCCCCGATATCGCTCTGTTTAGTTCCCGATAACAATTATAATGCTCACGTTAAGAAATGCTTTATGCATCAACCCATATGCTTCAGTAGAGCATTACTACATGTGTATAAGAATAGGAATTATTCTGGGACTTTTTACAAATGTACAATTTTGAAAAACAAAAAAAAAGATTTTTAAAGGTTTTTATGAGTTTTTAACTCTTTTTACCAACTAAAAAAATCAAAATATGTTTCTTTTAGACGTTCTTTTCTTATTTCCCAGACGAAACTTAATTTTCATTGTAAATCTTTAATATTTTATCTCTCAAACAATAACAATGTTCTACGTGTTTTTCTCAGAAATATAAAAATTAATTTTCAAGATCACTTTTAAATGAAAAATAAAAATAATTTTATAAATTATTTTAATTATTTTGTTTTAACGATTATTCTTTTCTATAGAAAATTCTTAACCCTTTCATGCCTGAATTTATTCGTTAAGTTAAGTTTCGAAGGTTTCAATCTCTGTTCATCAGGAAAGTAAAATTACCTACAGTCGTGACCTCGTGGTAGGACCGTCGTCAAAATGACTTCTCCGCGGTAAAACGGCTTCAGAATGAAGAATTTTGCCTTCGCAGTGGGATAATTAGTACTATTGGAAAGGTAGGATACTAATTGTCCCACTGCGAAGGCAAAATTCCTCATTCTGAAGCCGTTTTACCGCGGAGAAGTCATTTTGACGACGGTCCTACCACGAGGTCACGACTGTACTGCCAAAATCTAGCTACGAATTTCAGTTTGTAAAAAAATATTTTTGACAGAATTAACACTAATTTTCACTCAATTCTACTTCTTTTCTAGATGGAGGTAAAAAGCAAAGTTGAGATTACAGAAATTCCATAAATCTTTCAAAATCATAAAAATTCGCAATCTTGTACATAAATTTTCCCCCAGATAGCCTCCTCCCAATAATGACTACGCTTTTACAACTCTCTAACCAACTCCTTATAGGTCTTGTCGACTTGAATCAATATTTTTGCAATGACGAACATTAAACAACGCGCCAAGAAAGCCCCCAACTTGTATAATTTTCAAAACAGGTCTCCTGATTGAAATTGGCTACAATCGTATTGCTCTTAAACATGACGATAAGATGCAATTTTTTCTTGTTAATCTCAACTTACTTGTGAGCCCAGGTTCCTCTTCGGAGAACATCAAGTATCCCTTATTCATGTCTTCCGTACGTGGGACGAAGATCTTCTGCGTTGCCGACTCTGGACGCGGTGAGATGGCACTGAGTGGTATGAAGAGGTCCTTTGTAACTGAATAAGTTCGCTTTTGCTCCTCTTTCACTTCCTTTGGCTTCGGTGCCCGATATGTGTGCACTTCTTTACGTAACTGCGGCACAATTTTCTCAGTGGATTTCTCTTGTCTCACATCCAACTTCTTTACACCTTCACAACACCGTACCTCCTGATCCGCTGATTGTTTCGCTTCCAGTTGAGCACATGAGAATACCTCATTTTCATGTTCGACACCACTGCAAAATTTATAAAGAAAGATTCTCTCGATTTTTTTCTCCTCGCTTGTGTGGATGCCTCACGGCTTTTTTGCACACATTGCGATTTGTTGGAGAATCTTTTTTTTTTTTTTTTCAAATCTTTATTTTCGGGCGAGGTGGGGTTCTGCGCCCCTTTTGTGTTTTAGGAAAGAAAATTTATTTCACTGTGATTTCTCACTTCACAAAATTCTACCTTCATTTACAACGACGGGGGGAGAAGAAGGAATTATTATTGTTATTTATTTGAATAAGAGTGAGTGATTATACAACTCTTCGCGTAAATTACGTTTCATTCGATGTTCGTCTTTTATTTTTTGATGCACTGTCTCCTCCTCAAGACGTAATCCCGTGGGGTATGTTGGTGTGTGCAATTGCCTTTTGGTTGTATTATAAATGTTCTTCTTTCAATATTAATGCACCAAATGCATAAAGTGCAACGCGGTTTAAATATAGAAATTTTTCCTCACACAACTCCCAGAGTTCTTATTTTTTTTCTCTCTCTCTCTCTGTCTTATTATTCTTATCCACATCCACAGAAAGACAGTGAGTATTGAGAATCCAGAAAATAATCCATAAAACTTGAAATTTTCTTGGGGAGTTTATTTTTAAATATATATAATATCTTCCACCGGCTTTCTCCTTCCGTTTTGGAAGTTTTCTGTTTATTTTTTCTTCTCTTCTTTTCAGCTGTGTGTGTGGTGTGGAAAAATAGTCTCTGGGTCACACAGTTCTCCTCGCCTTCACCATGAATTGTCACGAGAATCTTCCAGAGTTGAAAATTTTCTTTCTTTTTTTCCGAGGAGAGAAAAGACTTAACACACAATCACTGTTCGACTTTGCACGACAAACTGAGAGATAATTTGCGAATGGAAAATGTGTTCCAATCTCTCTTCAAACATCACTTATCAAACGGTTGAGGGGTAATTTTTTTTTATTTCTCTTCACTGGGTCTTAAGTTTCTTTATATATATTATATGGCGAATTTTATGTAATGTTGAAATTATTTTTAAAATTAAATTTTATTAACTCGCGCAATTGACATTCAATGCAGAGGCGAGTGCTTGATGATCGCGTCGCGATTATATAATTGATTTTCTCGTATCTCAAATCACAATTACATGCACACAAAAATTGATAAGAGTCTCATCAAAACTTCCAAAAAATATTATCGCAATGTTTGCAGCAATTATTCCATTTATCAACGAAAAAAAAATGTTGCTTGTTGGTTGTAGCATCAAAGTACTCAGACTGTTTGATTTTTCTTTTTTAGTTTCAAGTTTTAATTATTTCTTTTTAAATTTATATATTATTTAAAAAGTACCTATTATTTGTGAATTTTTTTAAAAAGGTTTTTTATTTTTAAATTCTCTTTCAGTTTTGGGTATATAACAGCACCATCACCACCACTAAGATACACCCTGTTCATAAATAACCTTCCTGCACAATGATGTTGATTTCATTGTAAATGTTTTTTGTGCCCAAGAGCCCTCATTGTAAATAAATGATAGCACATATCTCTTCAAGCTTTAGTGCATTTTTTCTGCTTTATTGTATGCAGTCAGTAGCATAAAGTCAAGTCACACAAGATAAATGCAACATAGGGTTTTATGTATGATTTTTTGAATTATTCAAATGTGTTGAGATTTTTTTTTTTTTTGAAATCCAGATTTCAATTCTATATATTATTCTTCTTCACTCTCAGTCACATGAAATTATATATATTCTCGCACAAACACTGCGCTCGTAGCAAAACAGTATGGTCCATATAAAACACACCAAGTGCAATTATTCAATTGCCTCTCCTCGTCTGGTCTCTCTCTCAGTCAATTATGCAATTGAATGTACCACACCATTGATTCTGCTTTAAATTCTCAATTTTTTTTCTCTCTTTTGCTCCTATTTCCGAAATAAAATAAAAAGGATTCCTCACACTGAATGTCCTTTTATGCCGTGAGTAAATCCAATCACAAGGAAGCATAAGAGAACACCAAAAAAAAAGGAGTGCAAAAGAAAAAGCCCACAGAAGGAGAAGAGATTCTGTGACAAAACTCCTCACACTTGAGTACCACCAATGCGCTATCAAATTGAAATCCAACTGACTCCGGCAAAGCCACAATTGAGACTGACGGGAGTGTGCTACACACTGAAATTCTGAGTGAGTTGGCAATGGCTGTCGGGGAAGCCGACATCGGGAAAAGAGAGAAGTTGTGAATCGCTAAACGAGATGTCTCGCTCCACACAATTCCCGCGAATTTTCAATTCACGCGCACACCCTGACCCTCCCCACCTTGTTAATTCATACCCCTTCCAGCTCCCACCCACCCCCATATGTACTACATACCCCAACTACCTTCACAACTACCCTAAAGTTAATAATTGGAAAGGAGACTTTTCCCTTCGTCACATCAAAAGTGTTTCTGTGTGTGTTTGAAAATTATTTATTGCAAATAACTTTTGCCACTTTTCACTAAATACTACCCACACCCTACACTACACCTACAACCACCCCCTACCACCCATTCACAACGCAAAACACCCAAAAGATACCCCGAAACCCATTCAATGAAGCCCTTGCAATAAGATTACAAGGTTTTACATCATTATGCCATCAGAATTGAAATGAAGGTGCGGTTTAATTTGTTCGAGCACAAATGGAACTCTGTGCGCTTCCTCCCTGACTCACTGGCACTGTAATGTATTTCGCAAAAATTATAATTTATTGCCGACTTTGTATTTTAAATGGAGTTTATATCTTAAATGTTAAAAATGTAGGGCAAAATTCAGATAAAGACTCATAAAAAGAAGTTTTATTGATTTAAAAGTGAATGGTGTATTTTGAAAACACCCCAAGTTATTTTTGGTAGGTATAGTAATAAAATACAATGTTGATGATTAATGTGAAGCGAGGAAGGTCTTAACCATTTCAGAAATATAAGAAATTGAGAGATTTTAGTTAAAAAAAAATTGGAAACATTATTAAAGTGAAATTAAGTAATCCTTGTTGAATTTTCATAAACTAGTTTGTTTCCGGATCGACCGGAAACTGTCCGAATTTTATTTGTTTTTAGCTTTTTTTTTTAATTTAAGATACAAATTGCATCACGTAAAAAGGAATATCTTGGTAAGAATTTGATTTTCTTTTGATTTCATAATCTTTGCATATTATTTAGTAATTTCTTGTTCCAGAAACTTTAATGCAATATTCCGGAAGTTGAATGATGTGCAATTCTGAAAAACTTTCAAGCCTAAGCTCAAAGCTAAGCTAAACTTAAAGTCAATAGTTTTTCTCGTTTTTATTTTAAAGTTCAATTAAAAATGTTTCCAAATATTTTACTAGAAAAATTTTTAAGAAAAGGAAAAGACGTTTTTGCCATAACCAATTCAATAAAACCCCGCAAATCAAACAAATCATTGTCTGTGAAATTTTTTTCTCTCAATTTTTGTTCTTCTAACAAGTCATTTAAAGTGTCCATGTGCAATTTCTACCACACAAGTTGCGCTATTTGCCAATCTCTACGAAGCAAGAAGACCAAACGTTGAAGGCTAAATAAGGTAAATGTTGAAAATTTGTGCGCCAAACAAAATGTTGTCTCTCTAAAACGCACGAATGGGAAGAAAATCAACAAAATATCACGGGTTTTGTATACAAGAACAATATGAGTTCTCGAGGAACGATGGAGACCACTTGAGAAGTTGTCTTCTTCACTTCACACACGACACTTCTAATATGGAAAGTGCAAGACATTGGATGAATATATTTTGAGCATAAACATAAAATAAATGGGGTAAAGGGGGTTGCAGGAGGTTGTAGAGCTACCCTGGTGGAATGGTAACCACAGAAACCAAGTATGGACGCCTCAGAAGGTTCCAACATCGCTAGAAATGGACAGCAAAAGGCAATACGGGAGGTGGGGATGTTTAATTTCAGAGAGGCTTTGAACTGCAATCTCTACGGGCTAATTTATCGGATCATTAAGCAAAAATTAAATTGCTTCAGCAAATTACGAGTCTCGATGTCTGTTTGTACTCTGGAACTGATCAAACATTTTCGATTAAAGAAATAAAAGGGACTCTTCTATATAATATTTCGATTTATTTCATCATCGAAATGTCCCAAAAAGGTGCAAATTACCATGAATAATTTTGAATTATTTATTGAGGACGCATTGGTCCTGCCCAACCTTTCAAATCCATGAATGTTTTACGCAAGAAAAATAAAGGATTATTATATGTCGGTATGGTGAAGGAAAAATGGTTGTGGAAGTGATGCAAGTCATATGAAATTAATGGTGGTTACACATATGAGGCGGACCCATGTGTATGAATCATTGCTTCTGAAATTTTCCATTTCTTCTTATGGCTGCCGAAATAGGTATTCAATATGCATAATCATCATTATACGCATGGCTTTTGAACTTGAAATTCGAAATTGAATTAATTGTGTGGATTTCTAACAATAGTTTGACTATTTTCAAATTTTTATAGCACATTTCAGGTGTCTTAGAAAACTTTTATAGTAAATTTCATGAATTTTGTTTATGTAACTAATTTAAGACAAAATTGTTAATTTTATAGCCATTTAAATATTCTAAGAAAATTAAAAAAAAATATAATTTAGGATAAGTAGGGGAGGACGGTGCTAATAAAGTCACTTAAGGGTTTGGAAAAGGCTTAAAATATCATATTTACTAGCTAGATAGAACAAAATGATCTGAGAAAGAGTTGTAGGGCAGTAAATTTCCTAAAGAATTGAGCAATACATTTCGCTTTATCTATTTGGGAAATATGATATTTTGAGCTTTATCTAAACCCTTAAGTGACTTTTTTAACCCCGCTCTCCCCTATTCCATTTTAAATTCTAAAACAATTCATTTTGAATTTTGTATATTTTTATAGTAATAGGTGTAAGTATTAGATAATCTCATCCATATTTTTTTATATTATCTAGAACAACTTTGACCATATAGAATCGTTTTTCTTTCTTCTGCAACATTGTAAGAAATATAAATTTTGTGAATGCAATAATTTCTTTTTATTTATGCTGCAAACTTCATTAACAAAACTTGTGGCAATTTTTGCTTCTTGATTTTCTCTCTCCACATTCATCTCAATTTCTTTCCCTCCGTCCGTTTTTCTGTCCCGCACACATTAATTTCATTGCAAACCCAAAAGAGATGAATCCACGCTGAAAATGTCCATATGTACAAACACCATCACCATTTACTGCTGTGCAAGACTTTATTTGAAGAGTAAAGCGCAAGAAAGCAATGGATTTTAAGTGTGTTTATTGGAAATGGACTTAAAAAGGCAGCAACAACTCTTCCATCATAACCCACCATCTCTGCACATTGTATTGAAACAGACAGCGTATGTCATCGCAAATATGTGCGTTCATTAATTTTAACCAACACACCGCGAAAAGAAATTTTATGCAGCGATTTTCTTGGCAGTGTCGCTGTTTGTATGTTATTCCTTTTCTAGTCATAAGAAAATTGTACATAGTACTACAATCAAGTCCAACCTATCATACTTTCGCATTCTCATACGTCTCTCCCTCTCTTTCTCTATATAAACAAAACATCTAATAGCGTCATTGCAAATCCTCAAGAGGATTATCGACAAGAAAATAACATTACATAAACATTCTTAACGCTGTAAGTGTAAAAAAAAGTTCCTCTTTGCACGTCAATTGAAAGAAAAAGAAGGAAAAAAAGAAATATATAGTGAATTTTCCAAATGCATCGCAAATGTATATTTCACAATGCATTGATAACGAGCCAATATTAGACATGTTATCACAAACTCGCGGTGCCAATCAACATTAAGCTGCGATATATTCCATTTCTTGAACATCTCTTACATAACCATCGTGCGATTCAACACTCATGAATTTCTGGGCATTTTTCTCTCTCTCTCATTTTTCTTAAAAGGCACCACACAGCGAAAAACCTGAAGCCCAAATCCGTCGCGAAAATGCTTCTGGGGAACCGGTTGAACCACTTGCTTTCCGTCAATAATTTGTCAATTCACCCAGGTATTTGTTTTCTTTCACAAACACCCCGAAAAGAAAGGTAAAAAGGAACACAATCAAACACCTCGTGGGTTCTTCTTGCAAAGCTCCTATACATTCTTCTCTTAACCATATCATGTATACGTTACATCCACCGAAAAAAATCCTATATTCGCAGACGCGAGACCACAAGATATTTATATTTGGTTCTTCATTTGCATTTTTTTGTGCCACACATATCTATAAAAGTTATTTTTATCCTCATCAACGGAACAAAAAAGAAGTGGCAGAAGGTGTGTGATACGAAAATGCTTGTGAAGGCGATATGCCGAAGAAGTAGGTATGTATGTGAGTTGATATTTAATCATGAAGCTGTGGTTAAGCTTGCATTTAGTTGAAGTTAAATGTTGAAGTTTTCAATCTACCCAGACGTCTGGGAGAGCTGTCTTACATAAAAAGAACAAGCTTGGAGATTCCAGAGGTAAGAATTGGGTTTGATCTGAAATTTTATCGAATTAAGAACAAGACTGTCCTGGAAGAGATTTTCCTTATTTTTTTTATCTAGAGTTTGGAATGTTCTACAAAGACACTAATAGCCGCAAAGATTAATTAGAAATATCCCAAAATCAGAAAGAATAATAATAAGACAGATTACGTCGTTTATAATTAAATTTTTAAACCAAATTGGGAAACAGTTCTTTACCAATTTAGAAAACAACTAAAATTTGTTTTTCCTTTTCACTTCAACTCACTCAAATGAAAATTCTCTTTGATAAGAAACTATAAGTCCAACATTTTCATTGAATTTTCATAGAAGAAAATTAATTTCAGAAGAAAACCAATCTAAAAATAATAAACTTATATATAGCAAGAAGTATTATGTGGATTATTTATTGATCAGAAGAAGCCGTTTGTAAGAGTTGAAAAGAATTTTCTGAATTGCAATTATGCAAACACAAAGTGTCGGGTGATCTGATAAACACGTGATCTTCAATACAAATCACTAAACATCGCCGTCATCAAGCTTTGGTCATTGAAATGAATAAACTCACATGAATTACATTCGCTATCTGCGTATTAATTTATGCAGATCAATTGAACTTGATATTTTTATTACCACCAGAATGCAATTATTTCACATAAATACAATTTAAATGTCTCTTTATATTTTTCATTTTAATTGATATGTTCTTATTACATTAAATCCACCACACATTGAAAGAAAAAAACTTCTTTTATTATTAAACTACCCCGAGGTGTTACAGCTTCCATTTTCTTCCACTTTTTATTACTTTATGACATTGCGCGCATGTTGAACCCCCTTTTAGTTGGAAACTTTTCCCCAAAGCATAGTCAAATGATGCATAAAATAAATCATATTCATATCCTATTCGCAAACGGTATTAAATCCATGTTATGCATACAATTCCCCAAGCTTGGAGCACGAGATGAAAAATAATATATTTTTACATTTTCTTACTCAAAAGAAACAAATTCAGCGAGAGTGATAATAAAAGCAATAAATTGCAAATATGAACACAGCAGTAGTGTTATTTTTATCTTTGAGATATATTTTTTTTCTGAATATTCCAAAAGACACTGCTTGTGTGCTATTTTATGCAAAATGCTGAGACACCATCAAAAAGTCAGGGAGTCCATAACATGCTTACGAATAAATTCAAAATCATCCAAATATTAAGTTCTTCGTCAAGTTGAAAATGCTCAGAAAGCTGTTGAAAGAAGTTACCAATTTATTGTGTTTTGGGCGGTTGAGCCGGGAGAAGGAGAAATGTGAAGTCAACAGCGTGAAACACATTCAGTTTCAACGTGATTAACCCGGCAAATCAGACAGATAACTCAATCCCGATAGCATATCATCTGCTTGAGATTAAAACGCGGCACTTCTGTCTGGCTGCAATCAAAGGTTATCCTACATAGTCCAAGTATTTGAGACAGAGATAAAATCTACGCACTGAATTGTCACGAAAAATGAGGTCGTTAGCAACGTAAAATTCAACGCCATCTATTGTATTCAATACCCTACGATAGTGCCATCTATTGAGAAAATTATTTTGCCACTGGAGGAAGAATTGGAAAGCCCATTGAGATTAGATTTTTATTATATCTTTTAGCATCAATTTTATTGTCTTCTTATATTTTACTTTCATCATAAAAATATTAAAAGAAAAATCTCCCTCAAATCTATTGATTTTTCAATGAAACCTAAACAAAACCCGGCAAAAAAAAGAAGAAGAAAATATCTTTTGGCAACATTTTAACATGAAAAGCTATTAAGAGACTTTTTATGGTTACATGTTTCACGAAAATAATAAACAGCCCGTGCTTTCTCATCTTACTCATTTCATATAATCTATGTGCATACAAGTTACAACCATTGTGGTTCCATCCAAGTTAAATTATTGTATATACAATGAAATTCACGATGACGCTCTTTTTTCTAACCACACACAGAAATGGCCATCGTGGGAAGGAAATTCTCCTCTCAGGAGGAGCCTCCAAGCTCCCCCAGAAAGCGTCTCTAAGAAAATTGTATTTTATAGAACTGACGTAGAGGAATTCTAGGCGAGAAAAGGGCGAGAAAAAAATGGGAGGGAGTTAGCATTTTCGGCTTTTTATTGCAACACATACACAATTTTCTTTCCCCAACACACCAATATTTCATTTTCACGTCAAACTTGCTTAAATGACCCGACTTTCACTACCCAGCCGCCCTTTTTTGCCATCATAAGTAGTAAATAACTCCGCCTGCAGACAGATTATGGCGGAGAAGAACTTTAGATGTTGTTGAGTATATAATACCAATGTCATGGGATCTCATTACACTTTAAATAGATTCTGCTGGATTATGGTGTGAATACTAAAATTAACTTTAAGCTGTCTTTGCCGATGGAAATGTTTTAGGGTTTTAGTATAAGAAATTCATTGTGAGGGATTTTCTTATTGATTCTTTATCTAATTTTCAAAGTTTAATTTTTATTGGGATAAAAATCATAGATTTGTTTTTTTTTTAATGTTTTTTTTTTAAGTTTCTTATCAAAGAAAGAAAGTTCTCGATTTATACTTCAAGAATCTTAATTATTTTTCAGATATTTCTTAAAGAAAAGTAATTTTTTACTTTAAAAATAATTTTATTTCCTCAATTCATACTAAAGACATTAAAGTTAGGTAAACACGTTAGTCTCTCTTTAGTATCCTGATTCTGGGAATTAAAATTTTCAATTCAACCCTGAAGCCACAATCTAAATATTCCATCAAACATTCATATTAGACCATTTATTGAATTACGACCAACAAGAGAAAACCATTGAATAAAAGAATTTTCGGTCCATTCAGCAATATTGGAGTGATTGATTGAAGACTGTGCCATAGGACCTCGCTCCACTGTACTTTGCAATAGAAATTAGATTGACACGTTTTCACAGTTTCTCTGAGCAATAGCTGATTTTTTTTCTTATTCATGTGACATGGAAGAAAGAGAAGATATTTTGGCACACACACAGAAAATTCCATAAGGAGTAAATCTATACTTGAAATCTATCTCTGAGGGGACCCAAAAATACATATAGCAGATAAATAGCTATGGTCTCCGGGCCTTTATGCTTTGTGAAGAAGCTTCAACTTAGCATTCATCCACACTCCTTCCCACCCCCTCTCCCTTCAGCATCGTGAGAGAATATGTATTTGAGTTTTATGTATATGGGTATGTGAAAGTAGCGAAAGTCGGCTGAAATCGATTTTCCCACTTTCCACCCCAGCCAGACAGAGCGAGATATAAGCCCCAAGATCCGGTTCCCCCTGTACACCGTCCCCATTCCTCCCCCAGCTCTATACAATGTTATATACACAATGGGAGAGAGAAAATGTGCCTCAGTGTGTTTTTTTCCATCCAAACGGCAAGGCTGGAATCGTTGAGGGATGTTTTCCATTCTGGGCATGCGGCCTTCATGGGACCTTGAACTACACAACGATCCACCATTCTATATACTTTCGCTATTCATATTCAAACATACAAGGAAATGCTTGTGGGGTTGCCTTTATATAGAGAGAGGAGTCAACTACAATCAAATTTTAATGGAAGCACCAAAAGCTTTAGGTCGAGGCTTGTGAGGAGTCGCACACACAGCGTCACTTTCGCCTATCGCATACGTACACCCTGTTTTTGGCTTCCAGATAGAGGGGGTGGTGGGTAAGCCCCATTCCTTTTTGACACTTTATATCCCCCACGTTGATCCTATAAACGAACCTCCTCCCAAATACCCCTCTAGCTCTAAATCTCACAAGCAAAAGACGACTTTTCTCTGCGGCACAAAGTGCCTTAAATCTTGTACATTACATAAATATAAATATTTGTTTTACACGTGCTGTACACCATCCTCTTCCTATTGCCACCCCCACACAGCATCCACCCAGCCACATGGCCCCCAAGGCCGATGAAGAAGAGCCCAAAAAGGAGGAAACAGCCACGGAATGACTGAGAAGTGACTTCTCGGACTAATTTCAAATCATTCTCGCCTTTCAGCACTCCCCACCCCCACTCAAACCCTTAAGGGACCTTTCTTCATCTCTATTAATTATCTCCTCCATCTGACTTCATTATCAAATTCCCATTTGGCACCAAGTGCGCATCCCCAAAATCCCAGTCCAACCAGCCCAGTCATGCCCTCCCACAGCTCCGTAGGAAAAAAAATTGATAAAGAAAACTTTGAATTTCTTCAACACATGACTGAACTGAATAAATTAAATACCCATTGGCATATGAAAGAAAGAAAGAAAAAAAGCCCTACTAAAGCTCCTCTCTGGCTGGTAATACGTATTAAATTCAGAGTGGTGGTATAATTTTGAGGTAGGTTAGGGGCGACTAGAGACGAAACACCGCACAATTGATGCTTCACTGTCCGTCAACGTGATTAATGACTGTACAGTGAGAAGCAGACAAAATTGCACATCTCCACTCTCGTGGCTAAACTTTATTGAATTCTTCCATGTCAGAAGAGCTGATAAGCAGAAAAACAATCTATTGATAGTGGAATGAATAGCTTTTGCCTGGGGAGCTTTTCGCCTAGAAATTTGCCTTCTTCTCTCGGGCGGCTAAATAAATAAAGAAAATTCAATTGAAACCACACCGTAGTCATGAATTATGTATAAAGAAAAAATCCCAGATCCTACCAACATAAATTTTGAAAGCTCGCAAAAGTCTTTAGCGTAGGGACACACTGCTGTGGTGTAGCATCAGCAATGCAAATTCATTCTCATTTAATAAAGCAAAAATTAGATTTTGAAGAGAGAATAAGGAAAATTTAATTACCAACGGCCTTTCTTCTTAAAACTTTGACAACAATCACTGATAAATGACTTATCCACGTACATACATATATATTTGGTTACTAAACTTGGTGGTAAGACACCTACACGTTAGTCAGAGGAGGCAATAAAGGGATGGGGTGTCATGGAGTATATTATTTTTAAACTTTTAACGACTTTGAGTCTCTTATCAAGGACTCAGGAAATTGTCGAATTTTCATAAACTTCCGAAAAATTAATTAACTTCGAAGAAAGCCAAAAGCTCTAAAATATTAGCTAAAAATTGAACTTAAAAGCTTTAAAATTGACGAGGTTCTATCTCTTATTCAAAATAGAAATATAAATTGAATAAAAGGAAAAGTTTATGATAAAAGTTTCACCGAAAAATTGTCCGTTTTTTTCAACCAAAAAAAAATCGAAGAGCTTTTAGTAAATTACAAAAAGATATTTTCACTCCTATTGAGAACATGAAGGGTGAAAAAGGGTTTAAAAAGAATCCTCCTGATCAGCATTCGATAAACAAAAGAATTTCTCAAAAAGATTGAAAAGCTAAAATGCCCAAAAATCAAGGCTTTTGTCCTTAAAAAATGGAAAATTCCTAATGAACATTACACAATATGGACAATGTATTTATACCATCTTCTATTCAAATGTTATTCGAGAAAATCCTCGTGTGATTTATTAACATTTAATTAATTAAAGGAAACAAACTTTGTATTGTTCGTATTAATATCCTGGAAAATGTACCCAAATTTCCTCAAAGAATACAAATTTGTTCACTCTTATTCAGAAAGGAAACTTTGGTTACATAATTCTCCAAACAACGAGGATACGCATTTAATTTTCTCACACACACAGTATATACCTCTCCTTTTCGTACAGCTTAACACAATAAAATTTGGGGCGTTGATGTGGTAAAAAAGATGCGAGAAAAAGGAAAATCACAGCTGAAATAATGTGCCTTTGTTGCACGATGGTGAAACTCCACCCAAAACCCAAAATCGGATATGCTTTTACTCCGACAATGTGCCTTCGTTGTCGCACAATTTCAAACTGCTAGACTGACTGGTGTCGAAAACTGTAATCAAAGTCCTTCCATCCCTTCTCCTTGATAAATATAAGAAGCTTTCCTCGCATGAATCACATAATGTACAACAACATACATACATGTATGTATGTAACTTGCGTTGAGAGCTTTCAAAAAAGAAAATATAAGAAGAAAAGCGATATTACTCACACACACATAACCACCATAATCAGCTGTGCAGAAAATATCCTTATAGCAAAAAAAAATTCCCATAGAGATAGGAAGCTCTCGCACGCACACAGGAGCCATCCTATTTGCGTGTATGACACGTGTCGGTGAAAAAAGTTTAGATAATTCTACAGAGAGACAAAATTAGAAGCTTTCTCGAGTATTCCTGGGTAAATAAATATACAACCCGTAGGGTTCTCATTTACTTCCCCGCACACAAAATCTCAAGAGCGACTGCGTATATTTCCAAGGCATTTATAACGTAAAATAATTCCATAACACCGTATAGAACAGAGTATAGAACTCAATTGCCTTATATAGAACTTTTTTTATCGCCAACAGCAAGACGAAGGGCTTCCTCTTATTGCTTCAAAAAAACTATACTCAAGAATTTTCTCCAAGAAGAAGAAAAAATAACCTTTTGCCGGAAGCAAATAAGAAAATTATGGTAATTTTGGATGCTTTCTGCCAAAAAAATATCCCATTATCCACCTTTTCGTACCCACTTTGCAAACATTTTACTTTATTTTATAAAAATAGCACAATTTTGAAATTCATCAATTTTTTTTTCTTCTTTGGGTACGTATATTTAGTCATTCAACTCTACCCCCAAAATTCCACTCAGAGACTCAAAGTAATTTCATCATTTTTCTCTCGCGTAATTTAATTCCATCCATGGGTCTAATCCATCAATTTCGCACCATAATTTCATCACACCGCATAAGCAAAAAAAAAAATAACTTTGGCGGTTTTATTCAAAAACAAGACAAGTCTAGAGGGAAAATCTCGAGACTAAACTTTTCTTTGAGAGTCTGAAAAATAAAATTCAAAGTGCACTGATAAGACTATCAGTGAGATGAAATTGAATGGGGAAAGAGTATATTGTTTACTATCTCACAAATGTAGATGAAACCTTGACCCTACGTCAATCAATTCAGCTTTTTATTGAAAGCATCCGGTATGCATGATGCTGCTGCAACCAAAAATGAGACTTTGAGACCACCACGACATACATTTACCCCAAAAAAATCATCCTCGCACAATTCAGTTCATTCATTCTACAAGAGCCCTAAAACTTCTTCACTATACCTGCCTGGTTGCTCAAAAAGATCCAACCTTATCCGGATTAAGCAGGAAAAGCATAATCTTTAATAAAAATAAAATACTGAAGTTGATAAGATTTAGTTTCGCCAGTACAATCGAGTTCAATCGGATTGTTTTAAATTACAACATGCAGAAGGTCAGAATAGATCAGCCGATTGGCTGATTAGGTGCTCATCAATCGCCTTTTCTTGCGTACAATTCCCACTGAGGTTAAGAAAAATCATGAACTAGATCTTCATGACCGGGGGAAAAATCAGAAAAGCTGTAAAAGCAATTTAAATCAACTAAAACTAACATAATTACTAATCTTTTTGAGTTCAGAAGAATCAGGGTTGGAGTGGAATCTTTATGGAATTATTATGGAAATATTACTTTGAGTTAGACTCGTCAGAACTTATTGAAGAAAATCATTTTTGTAGCGCCCTATGCTGATGCTAACCAGCTCATAGAGTGAGTACTGCTAATTCGGAAGTAGCTGTAATGTCTGCTAAGTCCTAGAGACAGCCAGCTATTTCTAGGTTACAGACTGACCTTCAAATAGGCGAGAGAGAAAAAAGAGCGAATAGAGAGCCAGGAGATGTGAATTTGATAATAAGGATGATTTAGTCTTAGCTTAGCCTTCTTCAAGCGTTGTCGCGTCTACTTATTACATGTGAGGTTGAGAGTCAGAGGTTACTGGGGGAGTTATCCACAGTTAAACAATCTTTTAGTTAGATAGTTTAAGAACATTGATGGACCAGAGAATCACATCTCAAAGATCCTTTCAAGGATCCTGCCAGAGTTTTTCGCTTTACAAAAAAAAAACTTAGCTTCAAAGAACTTTAAAATAAAATGCATTCAGGCTTCCCAGAACTTCCTGAACGACCCATAAAATTTGGCAGTGTTTGTGCGTTTTGTACTAAAGAATGAGAGATATTTAAAGTTAATTCTCACTTGTCGTGGGGCTGTTATACTCCGCCTAAATTGCACGACCAATAGTGAGATAAATTTGCATTTGAAACAATTAAAATGTTCATTGTCGTGAAAAACAGATCAACACGATAAAATCACGAGATTGTAGCACGGTGTAATTAAGAAAAGTTTTTGAGAAAATGTTAATGGATGAAAATTAAATACATCGCCTCGTGCACGTTTTCTGCATTTTCATTCATGAACAACACATTTGTGCGGGTTTTTCTCATATGGTGGTGGTGGCATAAAAACAGAACATTTTCCTTGTCAAGTGTTCAAGTAGAGCACAATTATGTAATTAATACCCTCCAATGTATCCCATGTGATTTGCGCCTATAGATAGCTTATGTGAATGTAAAATGATTAAACACTGTTGTTTCTACACCTTGAACTTGACCTTATCTTGATTTGCTATTTTGACAAAAAAAAAGGAGAGAGCGAAACATTCAAAACAGCTCCAACGTGGAGACAGAATGGATGGCGGGTGCGAAAACATGCCACTTTGCGTGACCACGCAGCACAAAATTACATTTTAAATTAAGTATTTATGTGTTAGGAATGCTATAAAGAAGGTCCGAATGGAAATTCTTTAGTATTTCTCTTTCCACACTCTCTTTATGTGGGGGAAATATATTGGTATTATATGTTTTATGTTTGTTAGAAAATAAATAAGGAAGTGTTAAAGAGAAATTAATTTCAGTAGGGGAAGACGGGGTAATTTGGCCACTTTGGGGGTTTTTGGGATATATCAAGCAAGTGTGGTAGTACGAAGAAAAACAAATAGCCCTATTTTGTAGGAAATTTTCCGGCCTACAACTTTCCCATATAACACTTTTCTCTATCTCGATGAGAAATGGGTGAATTTTCCATTCTCCTGGACCCTTTGCTTAGTGTCCAAATTACCCCGAGCACGGGTAATTTGGACACTTTGGCGCATGAATTATTAAACATGAAAATTTTTGGACAATAAAATAATTTTATTTTTCCGATTATTTTATTGGAAGATAGGACATTTATCTAAGATTCATTTCCAGTAATTAGCCAGATAAAAATATTTAACAGAACCTCAAACTTTAACATTTTCTGAACCATAAACGAGCAAAAACTAAAAGTAGCCGTTTTTCAGATTTTCGTAACTTTCTTTTTTTAGCTAAAATTTTTTGGTATAAATTGTTTATAATCATAAATAAATCATTAAAAGGCACAACCATAGTGAATATCATGAACATGCGTCGGAAAATAGTGCCGGAAAAACTCAAGTGGCCAAATTACCCCACTCCAATTTTCCGGATAAAACCATTTCCACAGGAAAATCTGTTTGAGATATCGGAAAATGGATGTCACTATCGTGTTTATGGGGAATCAATGGCCCTTAGTGACGTATAAACTAATTTTTAAGCGTTAAAAAATTATCGGAAGAGTCGAATTTTCAAAATGCCAAAAGCACTTGAAAATGGAAAAAATGGTTTTTATCAAATAAAAGAAAATCTAATGATCGGATTTTCCCCAAACTTGGTACAATTGGTTATCCCTATACCCCGAAAGAAAAAATCACCAGAATTAGAGAAATTTTTACTCTCACTCAGAGAGTAGCCCCAGTGGACTGTGTGTCTCTAGAATGGGTACACAAAGTCACTAAATCTGTGGTTGTTTGATAGCAATGAATTAGCAAATAAACTGATTTAACCACTCGTATTTGACTAAAAAGTGCAATAATCGCAAGAAAGTTTATTGTTTATAACCTAAACATAACAAAGAATAAGCAAAATGACAGAAAAACCCGAATTATGACATTGTGACAATCGGATTTAGTGGCTCATGTGTCTCTATATTGGGGAATCAAGTCTACTACTTTAGCGACGAGCCCCAGTAAACAACGATTCTCTAAACCTCTAGCAATTTTTTTTTTCGGTGTAGGGAGTATAAACTGTGAAGAAATGGATTTTCTAGCATTAGCGGTAATACCATTTTTAGAAATCGAAAGTGGCCAAATTACCCCGTCCTCCCCTACAACTACATTTCCTCAAGAGCTCAAATGTAGAGCTTTTTTGGGAGCTTTTGCATGTTTTATGTCATTATATAGTTCTACAACCAACAATTAAAGATTTTTTTAATATATTTTTATTGTTTTAATTTCTACTTTAAAAATTCGCCGTGGAAGTTTGATGAGATCAAATTGAATTATGCTGAAAGCGAGAAATATCATTAGCAAAAACTTTCATTTCAAATAGAACATAAACATTCTCTTAACTTTAAATATACTAAATTCACATCCTAAATAAACACAAAATACCCACAACATGAAAATCCATTCGTGAAAACCCGCAGAATCCAACACCTTCACTGTGCAAAAATATTCCATTTATCACGATTATGTGCGCTAAAAACCTCAAGTCAAGCGCAGAAACTAAATTTTGATTAAAATGTAATGGGAATGTCTCGGAGTTTCCTTTCCCCACAAAATTCTTACCAACCCCCGTCCCTCCTAAAGAAAAAGGATATATCACGACAAAAGGACACCCTCATTGATATAAATTGTAAAATCTATGTACCATAGCACAGAAAAAGAGTGCATTTTCAGTGAATGGATTGAATTTGATTTTTGCTGTGTGTGGGAGTAAATAAGAGAATCTCAAAAATTTTGCACTTCACACATTTCTCTCATATATATAAAATTTATTTTATCCTCCGCCCATCCGGCAAAGTCCCATTGTGCTGTAATCCCTGTGAGTCGTTTCCTTTAAGTGAGAGTAAAAAATCCACTCTGGCATTTGATATGGCATTACCAAACTACATATTATACAGGGTGGTACAGCTGTGATGCTTCTCATTTTAATTGTTTATAAAGGTTAACAATCACGAGGAAAGAAACATTAAAGATTTTGCTTCCTTTTAGCTAGCTAGTTTCTTTTCATGAAACTCAAATAATTTACATATGTTATATAAAAAAATGAGGAAAGTTTATCAAGAAATTAAAATTTTTTGGCCTTTGCGGTTAAGATATTCAGGAAGAATTATGAGAACCGTCAGGAGATCAAAAAAATCAAAACTGAATTTAAAACATTTTAGTAATTTTAATGATTTTTTTTTCTTTCAAGAAATAATAAGGGATGTTATTTTTTGAGTCAATTGACATAGAATTGAGCAATAATTTCTCTAAAAAGTTAGGTCTTTATTCAGTATTCTCAATGCAAGATTCCTAGATATTCATTTCTAGTTTGCCTAGAGTCTAGTTTTAAACTTCAACTCCGTATTCCCTAGACAAAATTGAAGAATCCTTATTTCTAGTTTGCCTAGAGTTTAGAGTTTTAAGAAAAACTAGTCAATTTCTTAAGAAAACCTAGGTGAGTTAAAGCTTGAGCAATTTCTCTAGATTTTTTACCTATCTACAAGGCAAAATTTCTAGATTTTTTTTTCTAGTTTGCTAGAAGTTTAAATTTAAAAAAAATCAATATTAACTTTAGAATCAAGACAGAAAATTCCAATTCTAGATTGAAAAAGGAAATAACCCAAAAAGTAATTCAGAAGGATTAAAAATCAGCCCATGTATGATGCACCACCCTGTCTATTTAGTCTTCTGAATACAGTGAAGACGTCTCAAAAGGATTCATATTCATTCAAGTGTTGATTAAGCAATAAAATCAAATGAAGAGGAGAGACACACCCACTTGCACATCATCCCATACAAAATTTTGTTCTCTTTCAACTCTATGGTTTGAAATTTATATTATGAAAATGGACGAAATTGAACACGCTAGAATTTGAAGTGATGGAACGTACATATAATTTGAAATGTGCGCCGAGGGTATTTGCACTCATAAAAATACTTTCTCACCCCCCTCCCCCCATATATTCTTTCAACTTATTCGAATAGTCATGCCCCGTATAGTGACAAGGTCTCCTCACAAGTGATAAGGAAAAAGCATAAAGTGGTATTCTTTATGACTTCATTGACACGAAAGGAGTGCATTTTATGTTGCAAAAGGGGATTTTGTGTGGAAGAGATGGAAAAAATTGTCGATACTGCTCTATGTGGGATTACGCTTGGGACGAATTTAATCGAAATTGCTTTTCACACGCCTGACGATTGCTCAACACTTTTCCTCAGGAGACCAATGCCACGGTGTACCCCCGCCGTTCAATCCAAACCACCTCCAATGTGTGCACCATGAGAAAAATAGTTCACAGATTAATCCCCTAAATACCCCTCCGTGCACTTGTCATTTCAATTCAAAACACTTGACTGGAAAGCTTTGAAAACCCGCACCCAGATTTTCGACAATTGCACCAGACGGAATTTATTGTGAGACACATCACTACATTGCAAGAAATGCCAGATTCAGAAGGAATTTTATTCTCATCACCCAAATAATCATTTTCTTTCCCTCATCCTGTTGTCTCCCCCAACCCCATCTGTTGTTTCACTTCTCTTGTCTTTTTGTGTGTGTGTGCTTTATCTAATGCACTAAAAAGGAGAATGTTAGATTGAAATGAAAGTTTTGCAAGTTGAAGCCACTTTAATCCATATAGAAGTTTATTTTTGGGGACTCACCTGATCACATAGTTGACGCAGACGACACTCTGTGGCTTCTGCTTATCGTAGACAATCGTTGCTTGAGTCACCACCCAGGCGTATCCTCCCGTCCTGGCTAGAAAGCGATACCCACAAGTTTCTATTTGTCCCTTGCTGAGCACTACTCAACCAAAATATCGACATGAAAAGAGAGAAGAGAAGGGGATAAAGAATTAAGAATATGAAGTTTTATGAATGATAAAAGAGTTGTAAAAATAAATTTAATCATTTCAAAAGGGGAGACTTTAGAGGATAAATTTTGAAGAATGTACATAAGTGGATAAATTATGAAAAATACTTTTTACTTTTATTCATTTTTTAATGAACTATTTTCTTATTAAATTTTTAATTTGAATCATCTTCCTCGTCTTTGTTTATTAAATGTCCCTTCATTTGAAATAATTGCAAATAATTTTGATAAACATATGTAACGTGCGAGAAAGATTTAAATATGGCATTCGAGGGGTTAACAATTGTGTTATCCAAAGTCTCCAAAACCCGAGGTTTGCCGAAGGCATTATGTGTGTGTTTGTGTTTCGTGTGGGAGATGGGGGGGGACCATTTAATACACTTTTTCTACCCGGCAGGGAGCAGTACGACTGGGAAGAGCCTCTGAGCCGGAAGAAAGCCCAAGAGCTGGAGAGAGGAAGTGAAAGTAGTGAATTTGTGATCCACCATCCCAGCGATTGCCCTGTGTCTCCCACGGGCCGAGAAGAATTAGAAGGAAGAAAAGTGAAGCCAAAAGAAGTGAGATAGAAGCATCCGGAGCCCATTCCTCCGTGGCAACCCACCAGCCAGGAGACCGCCGTGTGGCCAGCCCTTGAGTTTGCCACCCAAGCTGCGTTTGACGAGAATACGGAGGAGGATCTCGGGGGCCTTTGTGCAGCATCGTCAATTGTGCTCACAGCCTCCCTCGCAAGGAGCAGGAGAAGTACCTCCTGACGCAGCTTCGCGGCATTATCCATTGTGCCAGCGGTCGTCTCATTGCATTCCTGTGAGACATTAGAGGAAGATCTACAAGAGCTTCAGTGCGGCGACTACCCCTTTGTGCCCACAATTCAATATCTCGACACTCTTACGCGAGATCTGGGAGGAAGATCAGCAGGAGCTTTATCGTGGCATTCTCCATTGTGCCCTGAGTCGGTTGCCTAACCGAGTCGACAGAGGATCTCCCGTGGCCCTGTGAAGCATCTCCCAGTGTGCTCACCGGCCATTGCCTCGCAGCCTTAAGCGAGAAGCCAGGGCCTTTGTGTGGCATCGTCAATTGTGCCCACCGGCCGTAGCCTCGCTGTAACCCCGCGAGTGCTGAAGGAAGACCTCCGGAAGTGGCTGTGGGGCATATCAATCGTGCCCACCATTGCCATCCGTGTGAGAGGCTGAGGAAGAAAACCCCGAAGCAACTGAGTGCCCACCAAAGGGCAGCGGCAGCGATCTCATCATCCATACGCGAGAGGCGTGTGCAGGAAGTCACCGAAGCAACGGAGTATCGACTGCCGGGAGATTCAACACCACGAGAAGGCATCAAGGGAGCAACGTAGAAGCCACCCGAGTCACCCAGGATTGTACCGAAGAAGGATAATAAATGCTTTCGACGCAAGTTGACAGTGTTTTAATGGCGCCCAACCACCGCTGGAACTCACGCAAGTAGCACAAAAAAGAGTCTCAGTGTTATATAGAATGAAAAATATAAATTGATTTAGTAGAAAATCCTTAAAGTTTGCATAAAAATTTAGCTTTTGCTGAGGATTAGGTAAAATTTAATTTTGTGTCGTACAAAAATTTGTGAAGTTTTGTGCTTTGTCTCCTTGCGATTCTCAGAAAACCGCAACCCCCATACAATAGGTATTGAGCGATCATTTGGGGGCCTTTGTGCAGAAATATATTTTGGCCATTGTCGGCGGGGATACCTTTGAAGTTTCCCTTACGGATCCCGCTATACATAGCACAAGTAGTATTGGGGAGAGCTTTTCAAATATTTTTTGATGGTCAAAAATTAATATTGCCTTTTGCAAATAAAATAATTTTTTAATTTTGGCAACTGCACTTCTGCAAAAATTTCTTTTTCCGGTCACCTTGATCAAAGTCTCAATTTGGGGGTTCTCTGAAAGTCATCCGGGACTTTTGAGATCCATCCGGGAGTTTTTCAGGATCATCCGGGAGTTGTTGAGAGCCATCCGGAGCTTGGAGAATTTTTTTTCTTTTTCTCCGATTTTTCTTTTTTTTTTTGGGAAGTGAGGAAATCCCCTTCCAGGATATTAAACTTTAATTTAAATTTTAATTCGAATAATTAAGAGTTTCCTTATTCCGGCATTTACTGTGGGGCATGCGCTGTGGGCTTGGCGGGGGCAGGTGCCCTTTTATTTTTTGCTCCTCGCATCTTGCCTAGGCAATCGATTACGCGGGTTGAGCGAAATTTGCTGGACCATTTGTGACCTGCCTTTCTCGCGTGCTGCGTCCTGCGGGCAATGAAGGGATAAGGGAGATTTCTCTAGTCTTTTTTGGAGAAAATTTTCACGTGTAGCTTACATTGCTCACGTTCATTGTGCTAAATATTTGATATTGATTTGATTTAAGATTTGAAAATATTTTATGGATTATTTTAATTGATCCAATAAAGGGAAATTATACTGAAAATTATTTTTGGGATTTTTCTTGATTTGGGATTGAGGTTGGTTCTCCCTTTGAAGGTTTTTTTTTCGATTTTTCTTGGAAAATTTCTGATTTTCATTTCGATTTTGTCAATATGGTTGGGACGCGAAAAAATCCCTCCGGGAACCAGCCACCACCCAGTGCTGTTGCACAACCACCACCCAGTTCTGTGGAACAACCACCCTCCACAAGCCAACAGCCACCAACTGTTTCGGTGGCCAGCACACCACAAGAATCAAGGATTCCGCGAACTCCTATGATGGGAAGTGGTCGTGGGATTGCAATCAATAGATGGGAAGAACGTTTCTTGCGATTGGAGCGAGAGTGCGAGGAAAATAGACACCTTGTTGAGACCCTGGGAACAACCACCGAGAGGTTCTTAAGGCAACAGGAGGAAAGGAACAGAGAGATGTTTGAAACCTTTCAAGGAAACAGCGACAGGATGAATCATCAAATGAACACTCTGGCCTCCACAATGAACACCTTAGTGGACAAGATGTCATTACTACAATTCCAAAACGCTCCTCAAGTAACCCCCAGAACTCGGCACGAGCAAACGCCACAACTTCCGCGACTCTCACGCGCGGGACCTTCGAGGAATTTTGCTGCGAATTTGAATGCTGCGGCTCTGAATGCCACGACATACCATTCTATGGAAAGTATTCCTGAAGAAGTGGGAGCTGTCGGTGGACAGGATGTGCCACAGGATGCTGGCAATCCACAGTCGGAAGTACAATCTCAGCTTAGGAGCCTTGATACATCTGTGGTGACCACTGTTGCTCCTCCAGCTAGCAACCTCACCACCTTTAAACCCATCCCATTGAAGGATTGGGGGATCACGTTCTCTGGTGATCTTAAGGGAGCGCGCGTAGGAACATTTTTGCGTGAAATGGAGAGAATGGCTAGTGCGCAGAGAGTGGCGGCTGATTCAGTGTTATCAAGTGTGCACTTATGTTTGTGTGGTGATGCATTAAGATGGTTCAAGAGTTGTGAACTTTTCTCAACCTGGGAGGACTTTTCGCGTGCAATAAGAACCACCTTTGATAGGTCTGATTGTGATTTATCTGTGCGAAGGAGATTAGAGGACAGAAAACAACGTGAAGGTGAACGAGTGGGTGTGTTTATCGCGGATGTGCGTGCATTGTTTCGTGAGTTAGATGTGCCATTAGATGAGAACACGCAGATTCAGATGATTCGTCGAAATCTCGCCCCAAGGATCAGGGAATCAATTTTATTGCGGGAGTTTTCATCTGTGTCTGAATTAGAAAGTGCTCTCCGTGTGATTGAAAATAATATGCTTATCGCGAGTGAGGACTCTACGCGTCAAAGACAATCGCGCATCAATGCTGTGGAAACCGTGAGAACCAATGATCCTCCGCGAAGGAATAATCCTCGAAACAACAACAGGAGGAGCACTGATCAGAACACCCAAGCCACTCAAAGACGTCCACAGGCTAATTCTTCCCTGTGTCTCAATTGTTACATTGGATATCATCCTTTAGATCAATGCACACAGCCTCGCCGTGCGAGGATCATATGCTATGGTTGTGGTGCAGCCAATGTGACGAGGAGAGATTGCCCTACATGTTCGGGGGAAGGATCTCCGGGACACTAGGAGGGATGGTGGACGCCGGTATATCACCTACAATCCCTCAAACTCCAAAGAAAAAGCACAAGAAGATAAATAAACACAAGAAGAACCCCAAAGTTGTCGATAACATAGATGAAGATTTGGATATTGTCGATGAATATATTTTTGATGAATTTGAAGCATTCGCGGTGGATTTTCAAAATTATTCTGCAGTGGATGAAGAATTAGACCGCGTATTGCAGAAAATTCCTATTTTTGAGAATGTAGAAGAAGCTAATGGAGTTGATTTGTCATCTTCTGGTGAGGAAGCACTCAATTTATCTATCTCTGTCACAACTCTGGATGTGATTAAATCAGCTGGAGAATATACATTGATAGATTTTGCTGCAGATACAATGGGATGTGCGGATTTAATCGACTTCAGTGAACCCCTTCCGATTTTTCACCCAAGGATTGCTCAGGATTTCAGCTGCAGTGTTGTCACAATTTGTGAGGTGGACGACAGGCCGTTAGGCACTCCTGATGAGGATGATCGTCGACCTTACGCCGCGGTGAGAATTTTCGATCGCGATGTGATTGGACTGCTGGATAGTGGAGCAACTCACACGTGTTTGGGAAAAGGATCGGAGGAATTATTGAAGGGAAGTCGTTTAATATCTCGTGTAGCATCAAAATTAACTTTTGTCCGAACTGCAGACGGCAGCATGCATGAGTGCACCGAACTCGTCGATGTTCCAATCACCTTTGATGGCAGAACACACCTTTTACCTGTCCTCATTGTCCCCGATTTGCATTCGCCATTGATTCTGGGAGTGGATTTTTGGATGAAGTTTGACGTGAGGATAGTCAAGCCAAATCCACAGAGGTGTGATGCTTTAAGTCGACATCCGGTGATTCTCAGCAGCGAGGAACGCGCCGGATTAGATGAAGTTATCCCTCAATTTCCCATCACCACGGAGGATAATTTTGGACGCACTCATCTGATCACCCACAAAATTGATACTCTCGACAACGCACCTGTGCACCAACGGTGTTATCCGGTTCCAACCCACCTGATGAAGGCTGTGGATGTGGAATTGGATCGTCTGCTGAAACGTGGCGTGATTAGGGAATGCGAGCCCACTCCGTGGTTGAACCCGGTCACAATTCGCGACAAGAAGGATGGGCGGATTCGATTTTGTTTGGATGCGCGAGGATTAAATAATGTCACCGTGAGGGACACATTTCCCTTGCCCCATATCGAGGCGATTTTGTCCCAGCTGTCTGGCACACAGTACTTATCCAGCATTGATCTCTCAGAGGCATTTTTCCAGATCCCTTTGGATCCCCAGGATCAGCAGAAAACGGCCTTTGCGTTACCTGGAAGGAAGTTATACTGTTTCCAACGAACTCCTTTTGGGCTAGTCAATTCTCCCATGACTATGGCAAGGTTGATGTCACTGGTGTTGGGGCATGATCTGGAGCCCTTTGTGTATTATTACCTGGATGATGTGCTGATCGTGACACCTGACTTTGAGACCCATGTGCGGATGTTGGGGGAAGTTGCGAAGCGGCTCAAAGCCGCCAATCTCACGATCAACTTGGCGAAATCAAAATTCTGTGTTCCCGAGTTGAGCTTTTTGGGATTAACCATTTCTTCAGAGGGAATCTCCACCAACACAGAGAAGATTGATGCCATCATTCAACTTACCCCGCCGCGCACGGTAAAGGGACTTCGCCAGGTAATTGGAATGATGTCCTGGTATCGCAAGTTCATCCCGAATTTTTCAACCACCATTCTGCCCCTCACCAATCTTCTCAAGGGAAAACCCAAATCAATTGAGTGGTCACCTGAGGCTGACCGTGCCTTTGAGGATCTCAAGCGTGCCCTGATTTCCGCGCCTATACTGGCCACCGCCGATTATTCCAAACCCTTCCGAGTGAAGACAGACAGTAGCGACTTCGGATGTGGAGGCGTTCTCGTGCAGGGGGAGGATGATAAGGAGCGGGTAATTGCCTATATGTCGAGGAAGTTCACGGCCGCCGAGAAAAATTACACCACCACGGAGCAGGAGCTTCTGGGTGTGCTGTACAGCATTGAAAAATTCCGCCAGTATCTTGTGGGAGCCCGTTTTGTGGTAGAAACAGACCACTCAGCACTACAGTGGCTGTTGAGGCAGAAGGAGGCTCGTGGCCGTCTTGCTCGCTGGATATTGAGGTTGCAAGAGTTCGATTTTGAGGTGAGACATCGGCCAGGAAGAGAAAACATAGTCCCTGATGCTCTGTCAAGATGCTTCGACATCAGCTCCGTCGCCCAAGTTCAGGACAAGTGGTACAGTTCCCTCTTCGAGAAGGCCACACAGACCCCTGAGAAGCTTCCCGATTACAAGGTGGAAGATGGAAGGCTGTATAAGCTCTGCAGAGTGCTCAACGATGTGGGTGTGGTGGAGCATCGGTGGAAGTTGGTGGTTCCCAAAGAGGATCGCGTTGATGTGATGCGGAAGTACCACGATGAGCCAAGAGCTGGACATTTTGGATATTTCAAAACTCTTAACCGAATTTCCACCCTTTATTATTGGCCAAAAATGAGAAAGGAGGTCGGCAAATATGTAAAGGACTGCCAGATTTGCAAAGCCTCAAAAGCCCCAAATGTGCCTTTAGCTCCCCCTATGGGAAAATTTGTGGAGGCAACGAGGCCCTGGCAGACCATATCTTTAGATTACATTGGTCCTTTAGTTAAAACCTCCAAAGGCTATACTGATATTTTAGTTGTGGTGGATAGGTTTTCGAAATTTGTCCTGGCTTTTCCTTTAAGGAATGCCAAAGCTCCACAGCTCGTCGAGGTGCTTGAGAATCGTGTGTTTTGTGTTTTCGGCATTCCCCAAATCATTCTTTCAGATAATGGAGTACAATTTGAGTCCAAATTATTCAAATCCTTCCTCCAAGGATATGGCGTCCAGCATTGGAAAACGCCACTGTATCATCCCCAGTCCAATCCCACAGAGCGTGCAAACCGTACTTTGATCACCTCAATGCGGGCTTATATCAAGAAACACCACAAGGAATGGGGAGATCATATTTATCAGGTTCAGTGTGCGATGAATTCAGCCATACATGAGGGCACTAAAATGTCGCCCTATTATATAAATTTTGGGATGGAAATGATCACGGACTCAGATCAGTATTCTGTGGTAAATATCCGACCTCCTCTGGGTTTGAAGGAGAGATTAAAACAGTTGGGAGATGCCCGAAGGAATGTGGGTCCTCGATTGCGCCAGGCGCACCAATCTAATGCTAAGAATTATGATCTCCGTAAACGGGTTCATTCTTTTAATGTTGGAGATATTGTGTGGCGCCGAAATTTTGGGCAATCTGATCAGGCTAAGGGCATCCAACATAAATTTCTTCTCTGGGTCAAATCCAAAGTAATCTCAAAGCGAGGGGATACCTATGAATTGGAGGATGTGGATTCGGGAAGAATTGCCAGATATCACAAGAAGGATATAAAGCCTAATTAAACACAAGTCACCAAAATATTATAAAATCCTCTAAGGGATTTTATCCAATTTATTATATTTTTGCAAATTGATTTTAATCGCAATTAGGTGATTCTCAATTTTCTTATTTAATGCATAACAAAATTTGAGCATAAAATTTATCTTTCAGCGATGTCGCATCGCAACAAAAGGGATCTGAATTTATTCAGGAATGTCTTTTACACCCTTTTGTCAAGACAGCAAGGAGCTAAGGAGATCGAAGCATGTTCCTCATGGAACTTGGTTAATACCGCTTCCATTAACTCCCTCCTTTGGTTTTTTTTCATGGTAATCCGGAAGAAGGTATACGGATTATTCTTTCTTTACGCTGTCACTTGATCAATGATGGTATGAAATATTGTTTTGGGAGGATTTTTGTATGGGCGCCTCTGGGAAGGCCACCCAAGAGATGACGCACGTACCATGGAGCATCTTTGGCCATGAGTCGCGTCTAAATTCCATTGGAGTCAAGTCTGCTGTTAAATAGTAGAGCTCCTTTGGACGGCATGCGCTGATTCAAAGCTGAAGACGTTTGTTCCTTGTAATTTTTCCCTTGCACTTTGCAAAATCCGCTTATATCCTTCCTTCCTATCCCTATGAAATTCATGCACAAGATGCATAGGACCCATCCCACCTATAAGTAGAATCAATATCTAATCGCATTCACGTCTATTCCGCGTTAAAGAATAGCTTGAAAATATAGAAGGACTTCCTTCCTTTCGTTGCCTCGCGACCACCTCCACTGGTAGGGCAGAAAAGTGTCATCCAAACCCATACTTATTCGCGTGAGCCCATGGATGGATTGCAAAGATGTGAGGATGGCGGACCTCCAAGGTTGTCTCCTCCTTTTTATTGGTGCCCTCCGACGGGGACCTCAAGGCAAGGAATCGTCAAAAAAAAAAAAAAAAAAAAAAAAAAAAAAAAAAAAAAAAAAAAAAAAAAAAAAAAAAAAAAAAAAAAAAAAAAAAAAGAATTGAGAAGTGGAGGAGGAGATGAGCGGCGAAAGAGAGAAGAGAAGAGAAAGGCAAAACAGGAGTCAGATTGACAAAGAGCCCAATGAAAGGGGTGGTCCTTTACACCAACCTGGGAGAACTCTGCATATGAGCCTTTTGCTCAAATGGTGGCGGCGACTGAGTTCACATCCACCAGTACGCAATCTCACGGATGGAGCCGAGGCCCTGAAAAGCCAAATCTTCATCGAAGGTTCACCCCGTTCGTGCCCATGTCTAAATTCCACCCCGTCTACGTTTTTTGAAAAAGAATGAGAGAAAAGTACTTCGGGGCCTCCGGGTGAGCTGGAGATTGGTGGAATAAAAAAGAGGGTAGGGGGGCCGGTGAAATGCCGAGGGGAGGTGAACTCAGTAAAGGGAGAGAAAGGAGGAGAGAGAGAAGGAGGAGAGAGAGAAAAAAAAAAAAAAAAAAAAGAGAAAAAAAAGAAGAGAGAGAAAAAAGAGAGAGAAAAAAAAAAAAAGAGAGAAAAAAAAAAAAGAGAGAGAAGGAGGAGGAGAGAGAGAAGGAGAAGTGGTGTAGAGGATTCCTTGCCAAGAGGCCTCCTGAAGAGAAGTTCCTTTAGGGAGTTGGTGTCAGCTGCGAAGGGACAACGGACGAGCGGACTTGTATGAAATCTTAAGCCTACGTGCGACTTATGGAGCGAGGAGCCAACGAGAGGTGCCAGCTTTGGTTAACGTAGCTAGGATCCTTCGCCCTTTTTGCGCAGTCAGAAGTTCATGGTATGAAAATTACCCATGAGCCCCACTTCTACGAGTTTGCGAGAAGACCAGAGAATTGTTGGGAGAAAGTCCTGTCTCACCATATTCCCTGCACAGACAACTTCGGTTGCGGTTGGTAAATGCCTGTAGGAAATAGTGGGTGGCATAAAATTATGATGGCGAATCCCAATTTCTTTGGAAGCTCTTGGAGCACAAATTATGAAAAATTATATTTTAATTATGTTTTCTCTTACAGCACAAATGCGCCCATAACTGACGGTGATGCATCGCGTTGCGAACCACTTGTTAGTTCGGCTGCCAACAAATTTATTTTCTTAAAGTAAAGTTGATACCTTCAACGAGACACCCAGATTTGCGAGAACTTTATTGTTGCACATTATGAATGACCCAAAATCTTCTCTTGAGATATCGCTGTTCGCAATTCCTTCATAAGTTAATTGCTCAGGGATCACAAGATCGAGGGAATCTGATGTTGTGGAGCATAAGGGGATCTAATGGAAAATCTGGGTTGATCTTGAGGGAGATCGGAAGACATTGTCGAGGCAAGGTAAAAGGAAGGATACCTGCTGGGACGGAGGGAAAATTTTCCTGGGAATCATCAGTCCTGTGGGATGAGGACATCTGTGGAGAAGTCTTGAAATCTTGCTCATAAAACTCCACAGGGCCTGACCAGCCATTCTTTTGAAGCCCTTAGCCCTCGCACATTGAATTCAAGATAATCTTAATTCTTATGATATTCCTTAAAATATTCCTATACATATGGTGTTTGTAGTTTTAGTTTAATTTTGTATGTAAAACCCTGTAATTTTAAAATACTTTATAAGTTCTTTAGTTAAGGAGGTGTTGGTATTTTCATATTCTTTTGCATGCTTTCTTTTAAAAGGACTTAAGGGGTTCTCCACGTTCATCACCTTTTCTTTTTTTTTTAATCTTTTTTGTTTTCTTTTCACAACTTATGGGTGATGTAACGTGCGAGAAAGATTTAAATATGGCATTCGAGGGGTTAACAATTGTGTTATCCAAAGTCTCCAAAACCCGAGGTTTGCCGAAGGCATTATGTGTGTGTTTGTGTTTCGTGTGGGAGATGGGGGGGGACCATTTAATACACTTTTTCTACCCGGCAGGGAGCAGTACGACTGGGAAGAGCCTCTGAGCCGGAAGAAAGCCCAAGAGCTGGAGAGAGGAAGTGAAAGTAGTGAATTTGTGATCCACCATCCCAGCGATTGCCCTGTGTCTCCCACGGGCCGAGAAGAATTAGAAGGAAGAAAAGTGAAGCCAAAAGAAGTGAGATAGAAGCATCCGGAGCCCATTCCTCCGTGGCAACCCACCAGCCAGGAGACCGCCGTGTGGCCAGCCCTTGAGTTTGCCACCCAAGCTGCGTTTGACGAGAATACGGAGGAGGATCTCGGGGGCCTTTGTGCAGCATCGTCAATTGTGCTCACAGCCTCCCTCGCAAGGAGCAGGAGAAGTACCTCCTGACGCAGCTTCGCGGCATTATCCATTGTGCCAGCGGTCGTCTCATTGCATTCCTGTGAGACATTAGAGGAAGATCTACAAGAGCTTCAGTGCGGCGACTACCCCTTTGTGCCCACAATTCAATATCTCGACACTCTTACGCGAGATCTGGGAGGAAGATCAGCAGGAGCTTTATCGTGGCATTCTCCATTGTGCCCTGAGTCGGTTGCCTAACCGAGTCGACAGAGGATCTCCCGTGGCCCTGTGAAGCATCTCCCAGTGTGCTCACCGGCCATTGCCTCGCAGCCTTAAGCGAGAAGCCAGGGCCTTTGTGTGGCATCGTCAATTGTGCCCACCGGCCGTAGCCTCGCTGTAACCCCGCGAGTGCTGAAGGAAGACCTCCGGAAGTGGCTGTGGGGCATATCAATCGTGCCCACCATTGCCATCCGTGTGAGAGGCTGAGGAAGAAAACCCCGAAGCAACTGAGTGCCCACCAAAGGGCAGCGGCAGCGATCTCATCATCCATACGCGAGAGGCGTGTGCAGGAAGTCACCGAAGCAACGGAGTATCGACTGCCGGGAGATTCAACACCACGAGAAGGCATCAAGGGAGCAACGTAGAAGCCACCCGAGTCACCCAGGATTGTACCGAAGAAGGATAATAAATGCTTTCGACGCAAGTTGACAGTGTTTTACATAAAGAGAGCAAAAACCTTAATCTAAAGAAAATTAAATTTATTTAAAGAATATTCTAAAAGGTTCCGCAAGACATTAGAAACGTAGAACAATTGGGAATACTCATTTCCACTAAATGAAAAATTTATCGATAGAAGTATTAACGACTGTGAGGTGTATATGTAGGAAAAGAATCGGTTGCAGTCTGTTCTCAGGTGTTTTTTATTACATAAGTAGCTACGTTGCGATCAAAAATTTATCTTTTTAATAAAATCAATAAAAATGTGTTTCAATTAAGTTCAATAAACTATAAAAATTTTCCATTTTCCCCCCAGAAAATATATTTTACAAATCAAATATTCAATTGAGATGTTTTTCACAAATTCTCACAAAGCTTCAGTGCAATCGTATTAAATGAAACCACTCAACTAGTTCGATTGATTTTTAGGGAAAATACCATATTGAATGGAAAAGAAATAAAAATGGAATAATTTAATGATTCGCATTGAGTGCTTAAGCACAAATTCCGTGAGATAGTAAGCTCCCAATTTGTGTGCGAGGGGTTCATCAAACCCCCTCCGCGGTATTATACCCCAAAAACATAGTGGAGGTCATCATCCGGAGTATTAAGTTTGTATGGTGAGAAAGCAAACAAAAACAGTTGCAACTTTTCCTTCATTTGCTCACACATCCCAGAACTTTCCACCAACACACAAGGAGATTTTGGCTAACTAACCAATCCATAAATTTAATCCTTCGTGAACAGCGAATTATACAATACATTTCACCAATTTCCTTCACACAGCTAATCTCCCACACAACCCTCTCTGACATGGGGAGAAAACTTTTGAACTTTTCTTCTTCTTCTTGTGGAAAGTCGGCACAGCTAAGAAGAAAAGTGCATCTCATACAACTCATGTTACTTTACCAAGTATAAATTTCATAATCACACTAAAACTCTCTTGTATACGATATATTTTTGATACATACACCACACACACACAGAGCTCAGCAAGGAGTTGAGGAGCTTTAGCGAGAGGGTAGAGAGAGAAAAAATAAAGCACACACGGTACATAATTCATTTTGATTTTGTATTCTGATGAAAAAGCTCATGATGTGTGAATATGCATAAGAGAAAGTTTTGTATTAACTTTATATGGCCTTTTTGGTAAATAGCAACAACAGCAGAATTTATATTATGAACATGGTGTAAACTACAAAGACTACAAAGAACTACAGCAGTGTCTTTGTCTGAAAAAATAAAATTGATTAAAACTAATGTGGACCCAAATTTATCTTATTGACACGCAAAAAATTCTAATTTGGACTTAAAATATCCTATTGGGACTCAAAAATGCTTTATTTATATTTTTAATGTACCTTTGTAAGGTAAAACTAGCGGCTGATTTAGGTATTTTGTAGTCCAAATTGAGTGAACATTAGATGAATAAAAAAAACTAAATCTCTATAAGGAAAAAGTGAAATGAAATGAATCCAAATTATACAAAAGTCTCGTCTAAATAAGTCATTTTTGAGTCCCAATAAGACAGTTGAGTCTCAATTAGACAGAGCTAAATAAAATTTAACATATTATTCCTTCAATTTCCTTTCCTTAAAATTAAGAACAGTTGTTTAGTTTATTCCTCAAGCAATTCTACATGGACTTGAGAGCGCCAACCTCGTCGTTTAATTAACAATTAAAGCAAAGCTATTACTCCAAATTACCCCTCATCATCAATGCAAGTTTCCACTTTGCAGTTTTCCAACCATAAAGGTGTCCGAGGTGATCACAAAAATCACATCTCGGTCCCGGAATGGTCCCCTCGCACACAAAAGCATATTTGTGCAGAGGGTGCAAAAATATATAATTCCATCCCCCCCCCCCTTTTGTCCTCCACTAATATCGCACAACATCCCCCGCATGAAGTAGCACAACAAATGTCAAACAAATGTCTTTTATATTTTTGTGCACTTTCCACACTAAAAGTGAACGGAACATTAATATGTATGTTGTGTAATATACAAAACATACTAAAAGTACACAAACATTTTCATGTGCTCTCTGTACCATTCTCTATATTTGCAGCACATTTCATCCAAAAGCCAAATATACTATAAAACAGGGATTGCAAGTTCGTTGCACTAAACAACATTTTCTCAACTAAACCCACCCACATTTGTCCTTTGCTCACTTCCCCCAAGGACTCTTTTCCGTGTGTTACAATATTAATGGAATTATAACTTTTCATACTAGCTTTTGCTTGCTTATATGAAAACCTTCTTTCTATTATTGCACGTCGTAAATGTAATTTTTGTATGAAATTATTCTACTTTTGCTCATGGATTCCTTCCTCTATATTTTCTTATTCAACAATTTTCTTTTTAAGGATAACATTAAAGAGAACATAACGAGGTCCCCCTGTGGAGCTTTTTATCTACCCAAAAATCGTCTGACTAAAGAATCCTCCTAATTCTTCTACGATTTTTATCAATGCATCGAATCTCAATAAACAACCCCTCATCCCCCCATTTTAAAACACAAAAAGAATAATCGCGAGGAAAATGTTATTTTCCCTTCTGCAAAGTGAACCAAAAGCCATTGGACTTGCAGAGACTATATCCTCCTCATTCTCAAAAATGCCACGCACATAGCATGAGCAATATATTATTTTTTCCCGAACCCCGATAGAAATCCTCTTGGTTGACACGAAAAGTTAAGGGAAAGATACAAATTTATATGCGATTGGGTGCAGTTCCATGCAATTTGAAATTCGTATAAATTTCCTTTTTCTCCTGCTCCCTGGCAAGCATTATATCTCCATCCTCGTGCTTCTGGGGGAGGAACTTTTCCACTATTTTACGGGATTTTAAAGTTATTTTCTCCAACACTATTGTCGCGACAATTGCCCTCAACAAGTTCAAAGTGCTACTTTTACTGCATAATAACATACACATGAGGGTTCCTCCGGGAAAGCACGGAGATTGTTTTTTTTTTCTTTTTTAAATACTTTGCTTTGGTTGGAAGTGAGTATAGAATCCTGTAGAGAACAAGAAGAAATTCTTAAGTCTCTGATGTTTTCTATTCAATTTGCAAATATTTCTTCACAAATTTTTTTTACATTAATTAATTAATTAAAAAGATTCCAAAGAAAAATCAAAAGTTTCCCATAAAATATTTTCAAATAAACCCCTCAAAAGTCAAAGCTTTTCCCATTTCAATGGAATTCGAAAGAGAACTCTCACTGCTGCTGTAAAAATTGTATTGAGCAGAGCAAATATTGCAAGATGTGTTTTCATTTAACCACCCTCGCACATCCACCCCCTCCGCCTTTCTATGCTATATAGCTCAGGTGATTATTGCATTACAGTAAAATAGATTTATACTCAATGCAGTATCTCCCTTTCGCTGTGAAAAATATATAAAATGCTACACGAGTGAAGGAGTTGGAACTTTTTAGTGCGCTGCAAGAAGTCGAGGAGATGGAAGTGCATAATCTAGCAGCAGTGTATGGTGGTATCAAAGGGATGGTATGACTTTTAAGGGTGGCGTGTGTGGGTGAAGATTGGAGAGATGTGCTTGAATGGAAACGATGCTAAACGGGAAAGCCAATGTAGTGTGTAGTATACAAGAGTACGCGGCAGTCAGCTGCAAGTCGATGCACTTGAATGAGGGTGGCGGAGTCGGTCGACAACCCCTTTAGAGCAATTGTTAGTACGAGAGTGGGTGGTGACTGGCGTGCCGTGTCTTTACACATTGCATGTGCATTGCGGCGATTTGTGGGGAGCTGCGCTTACAACTGCAGGGACCGAAAAAAAAGAGTGCTAAAAGTCATTTCTGTGGTTGCATTCTCCGTCGTGGTGTTGGGAGGTTTTCGGAGAGCGCACCCCGAAAATTTGTGCTCAATGTGTTCGTGGGGTTCGTGGCACAAGTTGAAAGTTGAATGGCTGGAAACTGCCGGAAAATATATTACACAAAATGCTTGTGGATGCAACGCCGGGAAAGATGTATATCTATTTGAATTGAATATAAACTTGAGCATTGTCGTGCTAGTGCCACACTAAAATACTTATTCTCCGTAATGGTCTTATCTGATGATATTACTATGTTATAATATTTTCACTGGGAACGAATGGAGCTTGAATGGGTAGTTGGGGGGTGGACAAATTGTTTGTGTACACACACACCCCCGCGCAAACCCCCTCTGGGTGAGTTGAAATATAATAAATTTACGAGTTTCTGGACGATAAACTTTTTAGATTACAGAATATTATTTAGTTTCTCTCCTCTAATTTAATTTCTCCAACCCCCTTCATCCCCCTACAAACAATTGCAACACCCCCACAGCAAGCTCTAAGCATACTGATATAGAAGAGTTGGATAATTTCTGGGCTGATGGGGCTGATGCATCTTGAATGCTCCTCCCCCTACCCTCTGGTGTATTTTAATTACACAACCCTCTCTCCCCATCCAACCATCCCCCTTTCAGAAACAACCATATTTATTGGGTTAATTGGAATTTTTAATAGTTTTCCATTCATTTCTAATAACACTGACAAGCACACGAGAGAATTTAATTCCATACACACACCCCTTATCGCAGATTATCGCTATTGCTGCACGAGAGAGGAAAGACTTTTTCTTAAAAGCTTTTGCTCATTAACAGGTGGATTATTTCACCTGGTAGAGCTCGTGTGAAGTTGGAAATCAGCAATCAGCGAGACTTAATCAGCACAAAGGGGAGAGATAAGACTTTTATCAACGGGAGTGAGGAGAAAGATGTCTTGGGGTAACAATATACTTCTTGTTACAATTCGTCAGATTATACAATGTGGGTTCAATATACTCCTAATCGGTGTTTTGTTGATATCTCCCCCGCTCAGCACTAAAACTAATTGCCACATAAAAGCGCTAATAGTGCAATTAGCCAAACTTTTTAATTGACTTTAATACATGAGTGCGAATTAAATTGTTTGTTTTGGAAATTTTGAGTGTTTCAGATTTATTTTCATTTTAAATTATTATTTTGAATTTGTTTAATATGAATGAGATAGAGGTAGAATGGTTTGAGATAGAAATTATAATTCATTTGAGGGGCCATTACATTTTAAACTGAATTCATTTTATTGGATGTAAGTTGAGGTAGATTCTGATAAAAATCCTTTCTTTTCTATTCTAACAACTTAAAAGTTTGTTGTGAGATTTTGACAGATGGAGTTTTTAAATTGTTTTGTTGTAGAACATAAAAGAGAAACAAAGAATTAATTGTCCTAGAAAATAGTCAGAAAGAACAACAAAAAGTCCTGGAAAAGTAATTTTCTTTCAGAGACGCATTTGAAGTAAGAAATAAAATGTAAAAACTTAATAAGATTTTTCCCAGAATACTAAAAATCTTATTAAAGTTTAAAGAAAAGAAAAGATCTGTATCAGAATCTACTCCTAAGTTTCTTAAATAAATTTATATTATTTTTTATGATAAATAATTCATTATTTAGAACTCTTTAGAATTTTCATTAATAATATTCTTCAAAACATAATATTTTTTTTAAATCTAAAAAAAATCCCGTTGATGCATAATAAAATGTTTTAGAATATAAAAAAATATGATTTAATTAGAAATAAAATCTTTAAAAAAATGTAATAATAATTTTATTTTCTAACTGTTCTGTGAATAAGCAATGAAAACAAACTTTACTGTAGATTTTTCACGTAAATCGCATTAAAAATTCTTCCTTCCCTAGAAGCACTCACTTTCCAAGAAATTTGAAATAAATCCCACGAAAAGACGAATAAATTTCATTTCCAAAATGATTCTTAGAAAAAGGAACAACGTTATTTATTCAATTCACCTTAACTTACTTTTCTTGTTTTCATAACATTTTTTCTCTAAATCTTTTTGAATAAATCCTGCAAAAAAAATGATCAGGATAAGAAGAAACGAAATGAGCATTTAAAATTCATATAATTTTCCCAAAGTCGTAAACACTTTGGAATTTTCTTTTGTAAAATATTAAATTTCCCCCTCACTTTTGCGCTTGATTAAAGGTACTTTAGCAAAATATGATTTTGTAATGAATTACATATGGTTTGGGAAAATGATAAAGCATGCACACACGGTATGTAAATTTACTACAGCATAGCTTGGGATGTGGAGGAGGGATGTCCAAAATTGATGGGTAGAATGTATATGTAGTTTATTTTAGGTGGCTGGAAGTATGATAATTCAACTCCCATGCATTTATGAGTGGATGAGGTGTTTAACAGACTCTCATGGTGCAGCTAAGATGATGTCGGAATTTGCTGGGTGGGAGGGTAGTGTGTGGGAACAATATATAGTGAGACAAATAAAAGGGGTGAACGTTCCTATGGATTCATCCCCAAGGCACACACCGTGTGGATGAATCAACTGCATCCCTGGCACGTTACGGTAGTAAAAGTTCCTCTAATGGGTGATTGTTGTGTAGAAAAAGGAGGATGATGGGGTAGTAGTTGTTGCAATTACTCCACAGTGCAAGTGTAACTACTCTCTTGCACATTGACTATTGTTTGGCGAGTCACCTTAAAGAATTCTGAATACCACTTGACTCTCTTTATTTTCTTCTATCTAAATAATTAACATTTTCAACGTATTCACCCAGGAGGGGGGAGGAAAATATGTAGGTAGTTGCTGGCATCAAGCAAAAGCCAAAGCACAACTGAAGCCAGCACCCGTCAACAGTCAAAAGTTCCCTTCCCTCCCCGGTATGAAGTGCAACAAGTTGAAAGTAAAGAAGATTGTTTGGCTTCAATTATATTTTTTTCCTCTTCTCTTTCTTTTCTTCAACTCCTGAATTAAAATTTGCATTGCTAATTTATTTCAAACAGCTCACAGGTATATTCACTCGGAGTTTCTGAACTTTTCAGGGAGCTTTTATTTATTATATTTCTTTTTATTGTCGCATATGTTTCAAAAAATGCATTAGAACTTTTCAACTATATATTTATGCTTTCCACCCTTATTAAAATACATCGCATATACAATTCACCTTTCACCCCACCCTCTAGGTATGATTGTTTTCAGTACAATGATTCACAAAAGCTCAATATGTTGTAAATGTGCGAAGGAGGGGGAGAAGAATAAAGCAAATATATATATAAAACGAGATGATGGAAAATTTTTGCCATTTTCCCGTGAGCAATGCACTCCACCGTGCTTTCCGTTCAATGCACCTGACAAATTGGTGGAAAAGGTGGTATCATCTCATCACATCATTCCATCACATGATATCCCCCCCCATCCATACACCACACACATTGCAAAGGAGAAATCCCAGTGTGGCATGAGGAACTATATCTACCTAACCTACAGCTTCGTCGTATATTTTGCACACCAAAGTACTGCAAATGGATGCACCACACCGATGATGAGCTGCTGCAAATGCGGGTGTGATAAGAATTTCATTAAGTTCCCCTACAACATGGGGAGGAGATTATGAAAACATACGAAAACCCTAATTTCACATCACTCTCTCCCTCTCTAAAAGTAAAAAGCGATATTTGCGTTGGTAGATTTTCCACTTTATAAAGAAAGTCAAGCTTGTGAGGTGTAAGTTATTAGCTAGCAGTGTGGGCGTCTAGTGGGGATTATGAGATTATCGCGTGAAATACGAATGTTTTCTAATCATTGCAATGTTTATTTTGTACTTATATTTTTGAAAAAATATACCGCAAAACTGGTTTAAGTGTGATTTAAACTTAAATGCAAACTATATCAGGAAGACTTTCATTGTTAAGTAAATTTTTTTATATTAAAAGTTTGTTTGACTCATTCGCTGTAAGCATGCTTATAGACTCTATTTAACAGGGATTTAACTTATTCGAATTTATTAATTTGAATTTGGCGCTCACCCAAAGTGGAATAGAAAAGATGGTGAATTTGAATGGTGAAAAGGAAATGTGGGGAAAAAGTAATATTTGGCAGCAAAAATAATAAAGGAAACAATAAAGACAAAGCGAAAGGAGGCCAAATGGATTTAGCTTTGTAAAAAATGTAAATAATTGGTTAAAATAATTTTTTTTTCGTAAAAAGGGGCATCCTTAAACACTTTTTAACTTTCCACAGTCTTAAATTTACTGACAAAATACTTATTCTAATTTATTTTCTTACCATCCCCTACAACTTAAATGTATCAATTTCAATTTTTCAGGACCTTTTTTCATTAAGAAAATTATATATCGATTTTTCTTCTACTAAAACTAGTTCCTAATATCTTTCTTATTCTTTAAAACAATTCTTCAAACTGCTGCACATGAGAGAAATGCAATAAATTCATCGAAAAAACACAACATATCAATTGAAAAGTTCGCCAAAGTAGTAACGACACGCCAGATAGAATAAAACCCCAAAGTGTGTCTTTTTGTTTATTAAGTACACACAAAACTTTCCGCCAACTTGTTGATGAAGCGCCATGCAATTTTTCATCCCACCCACACCCACAGAACTCTCGTGTGCTGCAAACTTATACTTAAAGCACCGCCCTGCCAGTAACTTTCGCGGCGGAGAAAAAGAAACTCTACATGCGAATGAAGTCAATTTAATTCTTGATTGGCATAACTCTGCAACGAACCATTTGGACATTGGCACTAGCGCGATGTCCATAATAAAAAAGTAAAGTTATTCCAGTTTGAGAGAAGGAGAGAAATTGCTAATGAGACACCACACTGAGATAACTAGACGACACCTACACGAGTAATTTGCTTTTATGTAAAGCGGTAATGAAGCTTTTCATCAAAATGAAAATCATCACGGTGACGATGCCATTGCCAATTGAATGGACAAAATGGCAACAATCCTCACCAAGACTCTGAACTTTTACAAATGAGCAGCAGTAGCTAGATGATTTTCCCCGAGGAAGTCACATGGAAAATTAACAGACTTTTCCTCACAAAAATTTTGTTCTCAATTTTCCCTCCTCCCTTCATTTCGGGTTATTCACCCAGAAAATCTGTTTTATTTCAATTTTCTACAAACATCACAAAACAATTGAAATTCACTCCCGATGACGCGCTAAATGATTCTAAATGTTTTTTCCCTCTAATTACCACATGTACCCTGACCTCGTTTCATTTTATATTACACTAGTCAACCCGAGCCCCCAATCACGTGTGAGCAAACTCCATTTTAAGCTATAAAAGGTGGGCGTATATTAATAGGGGGGATGAATAATACGGTACCCCGAGAAATTCTAAAAATAAAAAAATCCCGTTATCTGACCCTTCAGCAGGTAGAAAATGGGAAAAAATCAATTTTTCTGTGGGGGCGCTATAAAGGGGGGTTGGGGCGGAATCCCATATAGCGCTTGCAACTCGTATTGACCCCCTCTACCCCCATACCAAATTTCATCAAGATCGGCCCAGCCGTTTCGGTGGAGTTCATGTGCCACAGACAGACAAACAAACATTTTCAGCTTTATATATTAAGATAAGATGAATCTGACAACATGACAAACCATTGCAAATTGCATCGTTGTTTGCCAATAAAATTCGCCAAATGTACTTTAATTATTGAAAATTAAATATATAACATATACTTTATGCAAACAATCCGGAATTGTCCTCAACATTCCATCAACTTTTCGTGACGAAATATTTTAAATTATTTTAACCCGAATTAAATTCGGGAAATGAAAAAATTTATGTTTTTGTTGTTGTGGATAAAAATATAGTAGGGATATTTTTTTTATTTTAATTTTTATCACTAAATTATTAAAATTTTATAGTACCTAATTATCTGTTCGATTTCGTCAAAAATCTTTTCTTTTCTTACAAATTTTTAAAGTGTTTTGATTTTTAGTATTTCGTGAAAAAATTACAGGACTTTGACAGTTCGATTGTTTCTTTAGTTTTTTTTTAGCTATAAAAGAAAAAAAATACTTTTTTTATAATTCTTTAAAAATATGTATTTCTGAGAGATTTTTGTAACAGTAAATTTTTTTTTATTTTTTTAGGATTATTAGAAAGATTTAAAAATAAGAAATGTTAAACTTTTCCAAAAATTTCTAAGTTGTTAAAACAGAAAAATTTTCTTAAGGAAAAAGTAGGAAAATCTCTTTTCCTCTAGTAATCGTTTAAATAAAATTTTTCTTATTGTCTTATTATATTTTTACATTGTCCTTAAAACATAATAAAGTCTAATATAAGGATTATTAGAAAAAAAAACATTACTAGCGCCATCTCTGTTCCAAATAATCTACCTTTATAATTTATTTACTAATTTTACACACACAGCGTCATAACACAAAAAAATCTGCAAAGAATTTAATAAACAATTTCTAATAATTTCAATAATCTACAGCAGTGCAAAAAAATTAAATCACAACTCATGTTAAATATGCGAACAAAAATTCGCTTCATCTTTACAAGAAATAACGTTTCAGCTGCCTTGGTGGCATTTGCGATGTGAGAATGGGTCAAAGAACTGTGCCAAGAAATCAAACCTTGACTTTGGTGGTACCTCCTCCACAATAAATTTTCTAAATGAATCATCTAAAAATATAACTTTGTGAACCACGAGTTGAAAATGTTTGTTTATTTTCTTCGTTTGAGACTAGTAGGAAAAAAAATTGTTAATTTGCAGTTTACAAAAATAGGTGACTAACAATAAAATTATATACTTTTAGAATTTTTTCTTTGCTATTTCCTCGCAAAATTTCTCTGCGAATTTCCTCTCAGAAACAATTCTTTTCTCTAGAAGAAAGTTTTCATAGCAATTATGTTGTTTGTCAATGTGGCACCGCGTGGAGACTTTCTAATCCTATTTACTTGAAAGAATTAATTTTGTTGGTTTCTCGTGGGATTCTCTGAATTTTTTAAATTGCTTTTTGATGAGAGAATTTCATTTTTTGAATATTTTTAGGGACTTAGTTTTTCAATTAAAGCTCTTTTGCACTAATGACGTCATTAAGAACAATTTTCATAATTCAGAAAAGTCCTGAGAGGTCTTTTATGTAATCTTCTTGAAAATTAATGAAAACACGTTAGAATTTCAATTAAATCTCCCATTTTTATCACTTTAAAACCACTCCCAGAAATATTTTCCAAATCTTTTCTTCAATTTTATTGATTCAATTTGCAAAAATGAAGTTTGTGTCTGCTGAAAAATCTCCACGGGCACGTAGATTAACCAATTGATGTACCATTTAGTAGTCATAAATTGGTTAAAGTCGTAAAAAAAATTTTACACAATAAAAAGTATCCACACACTGCATTATTCTTTTGCCCAGATGCCAATTTATAGTGCACATTCTTCTCATATTATTTGGTGGACATGATAAATTCTCTCACTCTCCCCAAAAGCTTTATTTTTGTCCACACGCATCAGCGAACAAAAGTATAATCTCTGTGCAGAAGAGAAAAAATCACATATCGCCACAAGGTCGATTCAGTTTATTTTCGAATATAAAATAAAAGTCATCGCGTTATGCTTATAGAAGTATCACTTTTCTTTCCTTTTTCTTCCCTCCCTCGTGCCTCCACCTTCCCCCTTCCTTTGCCTGTGGTGTGGAATATGGTTTTTAGTGCGAGAAATTGAGCAGAAATCCACATGCATTCCCCATTTCTTTTTATTCTTCTTCATCGCTCTTTGCTACTGATACACCTCCCTTTTTTTGCAATAGCTCCCGCTTGGAAACGAAGAGAAAAAGTCGATGATGAGCTTATCAGAGAGACAGCAAAGCAACTTCCAAACGTCTAATTGTTAATTTGTTACTCTCATGTACAAAACTTTTTATTTTTACAACATACACATTTCTTTCGTCACTCGCTTCCCCCCAAAAGCAATAAAAATTTTCCCATAGAGAAAATTTTCTCTTTCGCACATTCCTTGTGAATTGCTATACTCATCACTCTCAAGTGGAAAATGAATTTTGACTTTGTTCAATCATAATTAAAATAATTTTTAAAATTAAGGAATTTTTAGTAGAGCTTTTGAAAAATTTTTAGGAGAGAATCTTTGTAATTTAGCTTCATTCTTTTACCCAAATTTACACAGGAATTCTTTAAAATTAAGAGGTAGATTCTGTTTTAACTTTTTTTCTTTTCTTGTAATTCGACAGTTTTTGGTATTCTAGGAAAAATCTTATAGGATTTTAATATTTTATCTCTTTCTTTAATATGATTTTTTAATGAAAATTACTCTTACATGCCTTTTCAAAGATCCTTTTGACAACATATTTTCCTGAACAACAAATTCTATGTTTTTCATTTCCAGAACGAAAATAGAACAATGTAACAAAAACACCATCTGCCAATATTTTACAACAATTTATAAGTTGTCAGAAAAGTAAAGATTTTTTATCAGAATTCAGTCCTAAGTTTGATTTTAAAAATTGACTATAAAAATTAATTCTCAAGCAAAATTCTTGAAATTTCACCCAAAAAATTATAAAACTCTCCTATTAACCAAATCTATTAGAATTTTGTTAAAAATAAATACATTTTGTGCCATTTTTTAACCCTAAAAGTTCTCAAAAAAATTTTCTGAGTGTTTTAAATAAATAAAATTAGGTTAAAATTAAAATTAAAATCTTATCTTATATATTGTACAAATATTTTTCTTCATAAATAGACATAATTTAGACGAATATCCCATTAAAATAATTTAATGATCAGTTTATGTTGTGAAAAATATATAAAATTATGATTTACTGCCTTTTTCAATGCAAACTAATATGTCAAATACCTCATGATGTATTCTTAAAGTCGTTTAGTCATATTAAATAATTCATTAAAAAAATAATAATAAAATGCAACTGTGCGCACAACATTGCCATGCAAAAATACATCGTCGTGACCATAAAACTTTGACCTATATGTAACATGAGGTGGTGGTGTGTTGACTAAAGTATTACGAGCATAAGACAAATTAGATGAAATTTATACATTAAATATGAGGTGTTTTGTTCACGTTGGAGTCACGCAAAAAGAATGAAATATTGCAATAAATTGTTGTGGTTATTGTAACGAAGGGTGCAGCACCCAAAATCACATGTCAACTGATGATTTAGATGAATTACATATTTATAGACGTCAACAGATACTCCTCCCCTATCTCATGCACAAAATGTAACTAAACAGAGCATTTTCTTTTATTTTTTTTTTACCAGCAAATATGGAAAGAAAAAAAAGAATGATGTGTCTTTTTTTATTATTATTATTTTCTAGCAGTGAATGGGGCAATATTGGAGACATTGGTGGACTCCATTTAAGAACAAAGACCTTTCTAATCAACATTGCACTCTCACAGTAGAGCAACAGAATGTATTGTATATATACAACATAGTTATTGTATGAAAGTAGAACTCAAAGTTTAGTGTTCTGGGGGAGGGAACCATTCGCTTTTCTCATTGCTACTGCTGCCATTTGAAATTAATAAAAGAATATGTTTATATAGAAAAGAAAAGGAGAACACTGCAACCTATTCGATTTTATATTCAATTAGACAGAACACATGTTATTCTTTCCAAGCATTTAAATTTGTCTCCACTAAATCTATCGATTTATTCGCCTTCATCGGGTCCAATTCAATTTAAATTTATTCCTTTTTGCACAAGCAGAAAATCTCCAGCATGAAAATTACGAGCTAATATTCAAATTATCCCGCGCGCAACATCTGTCACACACCATCATCCAATTCACCTCGTACAGAAGCACGCATTTATTTGTGTCATAAATAAAAAGAGAGGGTCCCACCACTATAGGCGTATCGTACAATGTATTTTATATAGTGCAAAATGATGCCTAATCTGTGCCAATTGAAAGTAAGAGTTGTAAGAAAAATTGCGCCGCACAATCTAAGAATAGTCGCCGCGATATAAGAAAACTTATGTCATCGCACAGAGCTTTTCAATATGTTTCTCTCTCTGTTGTAACATCATGTGTCTTTGAGTTTAATTAATAATTGACTCAACACTCATTCTAAATTCATTGTCAGATACATTTTTTTTCTATCGAATATTCTCACACTATATTGAAATTCTATATTCATTTTTCACGTAAAGCATTGTATATAAAATCTATAGTAAAGAAATTCTGAATTAAACACCCATTTTAGTGTTTTAGATAATAGGTGGCAACACTTTAATAGCACATTCAGAATATTTTTTTAAAAATTAGAAAAAAATATTCAGAAAAAATTACATTTTCAAGACAAAATACGAAAATTAATTCAATATTTAATTTTTATAAAGTTATTAATTGTTTTTATTATGAATTGTTGCAGAGAGAAGGCTTTGACAGTTGTAGAGCATGTAGTGAATAATAAAGATGTCATTGAATTGCCACCATTTTGATTTTATAAGAATTTTTATTTTTAGCTCTGTTAGAAATTCTTTTAATTTATAAGACGTTAAAAGTGAATTAAAAAGAAAGATTTTGAAGTAAAGATTTATGGAGACTGAGATTACTAAGCCATTCAAACTGACTTGGCCGTTTTCTTTTACAATGTAACAGCCCTCAATCAGCTATTTTTATTTGTAGAATTGTAACGTTTGAATTTTTGTTGATTCTTTTTTGCATTTAAAGTGTTTTTTCTGATATTAGATTTTTTTCTAACATTTGAAACCTTTTTCTTGACATTAGACGTTTCCTCTTAAATGATTGATGCCTGTTATATCATGTGTCCAACCTTTGAAAAATTTCTTAAGATTATTTTTTTTAGAAATAGTCAAAAATTCTATTTGTAATTTGATTTTCGTGTAAAATTTAGCTTGGAAATAATTTTTACGATTTTTAAAAACAAAGACACATTTAAAGGTGTTTAGACATCCAAAAACCTTCTCTGTTTACGCTTCCGTTCAATTAAAGTAACTCTTTTGGCTTTAAAAAGAAATTTAATCAAAGAAAATAATTAGGAAAAGATTATTAGAAATCTTGACTAGATCAACATTCAGTTTTCATTTTATTTCAGACACAACAATTCAATCTGAAACACAGCTAACTTAAGACATTCATAAACAATAAAAATAATTGCTTATAATTCAATTTCATTACGCAAATTAAAATAAATCTACCATTTAGAATAAATTAAGCGCCACAGTTTAGACGCCAGCGCCACTTGCTTTCCTGTGACGCAAACTTAAACCACATTCAGCGCCAAACTCGTCAAGTTACTATATTCTCTTAAGCACAACGCTATTTGCGGCTTCATCATTGAAATAGACACCTTTTGGCATTCAATCAGCCTCACGATAAGATAAATTTCAATTTAAATCGCAATTAATTCTTAACTTGATCAGCGAAAATGATCAATTAGATCAATTCACATGTGCCTTTCAGCAAACACAACACGATATCCATTTGGTGTTGTAACTTTTTTTTCTATACATATAACAATCTTTTATGGACTAAATTTAGATTTAGAGAGAGAGAGCCCAATTGGCCTCAACTCCTCGGCTTCCCCACGCATAATTTATGTATTTTTATTTCAAATAATAATGCATTAGTTAAATTGAAAAATTACCCAACACTTACACATTTTATATGCAAATTAAATAGAGCAAAATGTTGATTTATTGCCGATAATTGCTATAATATTCGTCAATGTAGTTAGTGAGATAAAATAAATCCAATTTTCTCCTTATTTTATCGCAGAAGCAATTTTTCTATTCTTTTTACCATAATATAATTAATTACAATGTCAGGGTGATGGGGAAAAGTTGAAAAAAAAATTAAAAAGAATTGCATTACTTACAGCTTTTAAACATTCCCATGAGATTGTCCGAATCTGCACCGTGATGTAGCTCAAAAAGGGATTTACCCAGCAATTGTTGCGATTGATAGCCAAGAAGTGATTGCATCCTAGAGTGGGAAGAGAAGCCAAAAGAACAATTTCAGATTAAACAGGGTTCTCACTGTGGAATCCACCCCATGCCATTTAAAAGCCCATACTTTTCATCAACGTAGCTGAATTTCAAATCAAGCGAGTGCTTCGTCAAGAATGTCCTCGAGCCGAGTGGAATTTCAATATTAGACGGATGTGGCATTGGTCTCCCAATGCCGATAAATTCACGTTTTCCATCACACGAGCCATTCGTGGCAATGTGCCCAGAGAAGTGGATGACTTTGTATGAAGCACTTTTGATGTTGACACTCCTTCCGCGGCCTGTTAGTGTACATTTGAAGCGGATGAAGATGCTTCGCGGTACGGTGCTGCCATTTCCATCATCAGCAATGTTTTTCTTAACATTCAGCACTTCACGCAACTCCTCGTGGTCACATTGGTGACTATAGTCCCAAATTGGTTGCCCCAGAAGGTCATTCTAAATTTTTTTTTTTTAAATAAAAGAAAAATATTTAATTGATTTAATCAAAATTAATGCTAAAGAAATTCTTCAAAATTTCTTTTTGTGTCTCAATAATTCCTCTCTGCACTGTACTACACTCACCTGTTGCAGACCAAGAATATCAGCAATATTCTGGGAAACATACGTAATGTCTCCTTCAGTTGAGAGCGCAAGAAGAAAGCCATCTAATGCTCCCAGAATCATTTTTTCTGCTTCAAAGTAATTAGGCATAATCACTGCACCTTTCACGTCGTTTTCATTGTCATCAACAGCATCATTTTCATGCATTTCCGCAGCTTTTGGAACTGCAAATGAAGCCCAAACGTTAGAAAAATTCTTCTAAAACCATTTTACAGTCAAGACATCAACCGAATGAGAAACTTTGCTTGATTCTGAGAGAGAGGGAACGATGGAAAATGTTCGAATTGCTCTCTCACTTTAACTTGTAAGATGTCTCGCTCTCTCATGATGTGTCCAAATTACAATACATAAACTTTATTTAATTTAAAATAAAATAGTTTTGTGGTGAAAAACTTTGATTAAAGTTTATGTTTCAAAAGTTCTTCAAAGTTCTTAAATACAAAACTCTGATTCTCCTTATTTGTCGTATAATAAATAACCCAAAAATGATTGTTTTACGAAGAATTAATATAAATAGAGATTCAAATCAAATCAATCCCTAATTTTGCCCAAAAGACACTTACATAGCTCCAGCATATTTCGCACTTTGAGGAATGCAATTGAGAGTCGCATAATTGACGCCTTATCGAGCTGATCAACTTCTTCCCGACGCAGTGGAAGAGATTGCGCCAATTCTGAGAAGATTTCTGTCTCTCTCGACCGGCGAGTACGAGCTGCATCCCGTGACTTCTCTTTGCGTTTCTCATTGTTCCTGCAAAAAAATGTTACAAAATTAGACCAATTGAAAATGTAAAAAAAAAAAACGAGCCAGCAATAAAATGTCGCGACGAATAAATTGGAAATTTTTTTCTCAGGCAGCTTCACGCACTTTTCCCCCATTGTTTGGCGATATAGAAAGTCAAGGGCTTTTCGGGGGAAAATCAGAGATGTTTTGATAAATTACTCAACAGAATCAGAACAATTGGATTTTTTGAATCGTTTTCTGATTTATGTTATACAGAAAGGGGAGATTAAAACCCATAAAAATGATCATAAATTTTCCGATATTTCATCACTAAGCTTAAGTGGCGAAAAGATCCCCCCGAAAGTTAATTACAAATGGCCTCATTTTTCATTCTAAAAATCACCAAAAGTGATTGAGAATGATTTTATTGACTCTTAAGAACGATTTCCCAAGGTAGGTCTGTACTTGATGGGATTTTCAGTATTTTTAGACGAAATAAACAATGAAAATACTTAATATCAAAGGTAGGATAATCACAAAATTAATGTTTTTAATGCCTAAAAAGAGTTTATTTCAGCAAACAAGAAGTCAGAAAAAATAGGAAAAAAAACAAAATAGGGTATCCAATACAAAATAAAACATCAAATATTCGAACTTGGAATAATCCAAGAAGTTTTCCAACGAAGCTTCTTATTATTTCACGGAGGATACGGAGTTTCGAATCCTCTGAAATTTTAAACGATAATAAGAAGATTTAAAGCTTCAAATGTTACAGAAAAATACTTAAATCGTAGCTTTGAATAATTCAGAAGAGTAATTATTCGTGACTTTCGGTTTTTGTCAAAACAAATTAATTTTCCCCAAGAAAATTATCAATTTAGCCAGAGCTTTCAACCCACTTAGGGATCGAAAGCTCTAGCTAAATTGCTGCGTTTTCCTTGGGGAGACAGTAATTTCGGCTGACAAACACCGAAAGTCACGAATAATTACAAATTCACTGTCAGGAAGAAAAACAGATTCAAGAGAGTATATCCCAACTCGAATTCGAAGCATTCGAAATATGAAATATTCCGAAAAGTATTCGAATAGAAGTTGGAAAACCCAGATATTCCAGGAAAAATTCGAAGTTTCGAATAATTCTGTACCCACCGAGATTGACAAATTCACAAATTCCAAATAAAGCTTTAAATACATACCCGAAAGATTTCAAATCAAAAAGAATTCAAAGATTTGATCATTCCGAGCATTGAAAGCCTGGAATATTCCAATAAAAATTTGAAGCTTAAAGCTTTGAATATTCCGGGAGATTATAGAGGAAGGTACCAAAATATTTCAAAATTTTTGAATCGAAACTTCCAATACAACTGAAAATGTATTCGCAATCAAATGAACCTTAGTAACAACTACAAGAAAATAATACTAAAAACAAGATTCATCATAAATCTAGTTTTATTATCATTTCCCAAAAATAGATGTAAAAGTACACCAATTGAGAAATCAAACTAAAAATCAACTGATATTGCGTAAATTGCAACCACCTGCAGACAGTGAGGAGTCACCCATAAAGCCTTGAAGTCCACACAATTTATTATCCCGTCCATGCCTTTCTCTGTGCGATAAGATACTCCAACCGAGAGGCGTGCTGTAGTGTAAGAAATCTTAATCACGAGAGTACTTAATCGCATAAATCTAACTGCTACTGGCTTTTATTGCTCCCCACACTGTTCATAGGCCCACTTTATTGAGCCCAGAATTGAGATTATTTTGCCAAGATTTTTCAACGTGAATTTGATTAATCTCTTTGACTGCACGTTTTTTTTGAGGACTTTCATGTGATACCCCAAAGAAGAAAAATTCCAGAAAAAACCACACCACATGTTTCGGTGTCCTATATTGGGATTAGCGTGCCAATTTTCAATCGATTACTGTCACACGGCATTATGTATTGCTTTTTAATTGAAGGATTATCCACCACGATACGTTGCTTCGTTAGCACGAGGAGAAAATGATATGTGTTAGGTATGTATGTGTATGACTAACCATTAACTTTATCAAAGAGAGTCATTAAATATTCCCTCTGCGGCTGAAAACACGTCAATGTGTGTCATTATGGATTTATAGTTTATTTCTGTTATCACCCCGCATTATAGACTCTTTTTTTTTTCGGGTGCCCTCATATCGCGAATGGCTGATGGAAAAAATCCACCGTCTTTGCAACAATTTTGCCAATCAGCCAAAAATCATTGAGGAATCTTTACCCGAAAAAAAAGCCCCCAAAGCAAATACAAGACCCTGTGAGTGGTGGGTAATCAAATTGTGCGATCATTGGTTGAGATATAAGCAAGCACCCAGACTATGATGCAGTGAATGCATCCAATGCACACCACGTATATTCTTATCAACTTTGGAGTTACATAAACGTCCCCTCTGGCTGATAGTGGCATTGAATGTTGTGACTTCTCTCTTGGACGACAACGATAAGGGACGATTTTGTAATTTCTCCCGCAATCCAAATGATACCTTTCACTTTTCTTCATCATCAATATCCACACCAATTTGTACTTTCTCTTTCTCTTTTCTTCTTTATTTCTTTGTATAGATAATCTCCACCATAAGATACGGGCAAGAGGAAGCAACTGATCAACACAAGATGTGTCTGTAGCAAAAGAGGTTCATTGTCACCCACAAAAGTCTTTCCTCTTATGCAGAGAATGGCGTTAGAAAAGAAAATTCATTGTACATGTGAGGTATGCTTATCAGACGTGGCAAAGCACGTAGAGATATGATACGATGTATTGGAAATGTTGGTCAATTTACTCTCAACATAATTTATGACACCACGCGAATATTCAAAAGAATAGAAAAGCCAACACTTGGCCAATGTAGGGGATAGGAAGCTTAAAGAAGCTTTGATTCATTCAGAGAATTATTAATTCTTTGACTCGTAAAAATTTAATTGAAAAATAAATTTTTGAACTTAAAAATTTCAATATTTTATGTTCTATAAGAACTAGGAAAGCTAGGTCTAAATTATGTTCCAGCTTAAGATTTTTATGGCTTACGTTTCATTAAATCAGATTTGATCAGGCTAGACCTAATATTTTTAAGCTAGGCTTCAATATTTAAAATTAGTCCTATTTTTTAGGATAGCTCTAAGTTTATTAGAGTAGGCTTGAATTTCTTAAACTAAACTTTAGTTTACAAATCGGGCTGTTTTCTAAAGCTAGATCAGACTAAAGTGAAACCGAATCGATAAAAAGCATTCAGCGTATCCAAACTTTAAAACCTTTAAAGCTTTGACCTTAACAAACATAAGCCGGACTAAAAATCTAAATTTCGGTTTAAAACAGTTAAATCTGACTTAATAACCGGACTAAGCCTAACTTAGTAGTTAATTTAACCCAACGACGATTACAAATAAAAATTCGTTGGTTCGAATCTCACAACTAATCTTTATTTTTTACAATTTTCTAAAAAACAAACACAATTTAAATCTTCAGTCCATAAAAATTATCAATAGCAATAGCTGTGAAATCTTACACAACATTCTAAAAAATTGAACAAGCATATCGCGTCGACAAAACTTTATGCATGTCATCTTGTCGTTTCCGCAACAAAGGCATAATATCGTGAAGTATGGGCTAATTTGTATTCAGACAGAAGCCCCATTTACGTATTTGGAGCTAATTAGTTATTTTACTCACATAAAATCTTCCATATCGATCATATTGGCAAACGGACAAGGTGCTTCTCCGTAGAAACCATAGCAATACGCAAAATTCCACGGCCTTGGACCCTGACAGGGAGCATAAGATACAGGAGGACTGTCTACTGGATGGTAGAAATTTCCTTGAGTATAAAATTCCCCGCCCTGCTGCCCGGGATTGTACTGTCCCCCATATCTGGGTACACCGTATTCATTCACTTCAAAGCTTGGAACTGTTTGAGCAGAAGATTCCCCAATTTTCGGATCTCCGTAGTAAAAATTGCTATCCATGTCCCCAGGATTGACATAAGGATACCCTGGATTCACTGCATCAAACCACCCATTAGCATTCATTGCTAAACACAGACAATCCCAGGCTAAACGATCACACGAAGAGAACCCAATGACCGCACTTTAAAGACTAATTGATAAATTTTCTGCAAATTCGCGTTTAATGTCGCCAAATGTGGAGTCCAAGAGCACCTTAAGGTCTAGCAAAAAAAAAGTCCCTATAGCTGATAAGTATCGTCACAACCAATCACTGGCCAATCACACACCTCCCCAGTCATAGCAATCGCAGGGGAATTGAAACTGGAAGTATATAAAACACCTCCCGACTCTTCCAGCCATATAATATTTAATTTTCTTTCCCAGTTTTTTCTTGCCCAATTCGATGGATTATCTATCACAATTGTAAATCTTCGTGTCCAGTGACGGCGCTGGCACATTAAATAAATTTACTTTATTATTTTAACTATATATACCATCACTTAAATGACGATAAGAAACATAAATATTTGCTTCTGAATATTTACACAACTCCATTAATACAATATAGCGGAAGAAAGAATATTATTTTCAATTTATTGTCTCGATTTCTTCTTAATAGTATGTCTGGAGACAATTTGAGCTGTATTGTAGAGATTTATGTTGTTTCAGTTAAAAATTATTTATCATAAAGCAATAAGTAAAGTTGAGTTTTGTGACAGAAAAAATATAGATGCCTCCACTATTCGATTAGGCCCTCTAGTGAGATTTATTTTCGTAAACAAATAAATTAATTAATTACATGACATTGTTATTCTTATAAGTTTTTCAATCACTAAAGAAGTAATTTACGCAAAAAATAGATAAGACAAAAAAAAGATCCTATAATTTATCACTAGATGGCTGCAAGGTTCGATTAAGCCATCTGGTGGGAATTTTTCTTCAATCAATAAATTCTAGTATTTATCTAGAATTCTAAAAGTTTTTTTTTTTTATTCTAATCCTATCACTCTGAGTCTAAACGATAACAAAAATTAAAAAAATATATATTTTCCCACCTTCAATTTCCATTGAATTTCATCTCAGATTTGTTTTTCAACAATTAAACGATCACGCTCTTTTATTTTCAACTTTTACACAATATTATGCATTTATTGCTTCACAAAAGATATGATTCTAGATAGCACAAAATGTTTTCATTGTCCCTGACCTTACAAAAATGTAAGAATCATCTGATGTTATTTTTTTTTAAATACTGATAAGATTCTTTGAGTTTCTCTGTCAATGAACACACTTTGATAAAATGCCCATCTATAGAAATGTTTGGTTGAGAGATATTTTATCAATGTGAGAGATAATTTTCTCTGCGAATTCTTCACATTTCCTCTTTTTCTTGACAAAAAAAACGAATATTCAAAAAATCATTCTAAGCTTAGCACCACCATTTAATCATCAACATGTCATTAAATTTGGTGTATTTGTATTTTCAGGTTGTGCAGCATTTGATAGAAGTATGAAGGAAAGAAAAAAGACAATTCTAAAAAAATATCAATAGTCTCTGTGACCTTACTACGGATCACCAGAATATTTTCGTAAGCAAATAGTGATATATATTTTTCATGAAGTGAGAGAATGAAAAACATCACGTATATATCGAATGATTTAATAATATATAAAAGCATCGTCGTTTCCATCGCTGTTCGCGTCTTTTGGTTAAAGCGAAAGTTTATATCAATGTGGGTCATAAACTTTGGATCTTTCTTTAGATGTTTTGTAAATCAAATATTCTTTAAAATCAAGTATTCTTTTAGTTTAAAATGTTTCTGTGTTGTTCTAGGAATTTTTTAAAATATATTTTTTAAAACATATTATTTACTTCTTATTCTTCTTCTTTTTATGTTTTACGTCATTTTGATATCCACACAGCAACATATTATTTATATTTTTACCTAACATGACACATCCGTTTTGACAGAATATCATTGACAGTTGTAGTTTGACAGATGTCAAATCATTTAAAGTTTGACAATATGAATGAAAAAAACATGACACAACCTTATTGACAGAGCATTTTTGACAGTTTTAGACATTTGGTAGATATCAAATCATTTACAGTTTAATAGAACATTTCTAAAAAAACATGTCATAATCTTTTGACAGAACATTATTGACAGTTATAGACATTTGACAGACGTCAAATAACTTTAAGTTTTAAACAACTCCCACGCAAAATCCGCCACAACGTTAAACTGTCTACTTGTGCACAAGAATAAATTGATGAGTTTATAAGATAGAGGTCAGGTGGAGTATGTATTGAAATGAGAAAAAAATGCTTTTAAATATCAAGGGAGTGTGTATAATAATAACCGCAGTAAAATATTCAAACAAATACATGCACTATTTACATCGTTTTTTCTTTACATTCCCCCCAATCATTCACTCGTGCTGAATGAAGAGAAAAATAACATAAAACCAGTTTCAGCAAGACTTTATTTTTTCCCACCAAATCCCCCCACTAAATTGATGATTTTTTTCCAGCAAACTCTTGTAAAAAACATTAACCATTCATTCATCTAATTGTCGTCTACACGTGCCAAAAATGACGCAGTGTTGTTGTGGTCAAATTTCTTCAACTTCCTTCAGTTCTTTCTTCTTAAATCGTGCTGAGATTTCCCAAGAAACGCCAACACATTCGTGAATTTTGCGTTCCAAAGTGCGTCAATTGAATGAAGAATGAAGAGAATTGATTTATCAAATGATCAATTAAATACGCATAATAGTGTCAGCAAGATGCTCAAGAGAATAGTTTTACAAGCTCATAAAGAATCATTTTGCCATTTGCAAAAATAAAAATCGCAATTTTAGCATTTAATTGGATACAATGATTCCAATGGAATGGATGGAATAGGCATATTGGAATACAATTTGTTGGGAATCGATATGTGTGGTGCCTACAAATTGGAATTTAGATTTCTATTTCATTGTTTATTTGTTTAAAAGAAAAGGAAAGAGGTGTGTACAAGGAATATGACTTCCTAATTTTTCTTGTAGTAAAAAACCTTAAAGAATAAATTTATTTTCAAAATAAAATTATATTATTCTCTGATTTTTGAGGAATTTTTAAGAAGAAAAAATTTGTTATGAAATAATTAATTGAACCATTTTCAGAGAAATATAAACAAGAGACCACCTCACACTGAGAGAGATCTATTTACATAAATTAAGAAAACTAAACCTGCATAGTTTATTGTGCCTTCAGTGTTATCAAATTGTTAGTGAAGTAAACTTCCAGTTAAAATGTTCCAGAATTATCATTTCGTATTGAAATATTATTACAAAAACAAAAATTACAAAGATTAAAGGGATTACAGTGTTGTGGGTGAAGTGGAAAACGTGGAAATCGGGAAGAAAAACATCATTCGACTAAACAACGAAAATAAAAACATTACAAAACATTATTATCTGTTTACAAATTAAAACTCTTGGCCCTGTAATGATTAAGATAAATTCGAGACTCAAGTTTGAAGTTTATTCCTCCTCATGTTTTCATTATTTTTCACGTAATTTTTTTTTCATTTATCAAAACAAATCTCCAAAAAACACTTTAACGTCCTAAAGTTAAATTCCTATCCAATAAAGAAAATAAATTGCAGTGATTAAATAGAAAACAACGAAGGCAAAACAGACAATACATTCGCAATGTTTTTCATGAACTTTTTTTTGAGGCCTTGCCACGAGCAAATTTAATTTCCTCACCAAATAAACAGGGAATAAAGACAAAGTAAAGCGGAGAAATCTCCATGAAATCGATTAATAACCTGGCTAATTATATGCTGGGTACCTATTCTCTTTTACCAGATCCAACAAATAAGGCAAAAGTCATCAATAAATAATCTTTAGAAAAAAGGAATCTTATTCACTTTTCAATTGAAAATTTTATTAACGATATGCCTCAAGGAAAAATTAAAGTCACCGTTTTAAAAGAAAAATGTTAAGAAAGTAAAAAAAAATTGTTCTCCTAGTTATTAAATACTTTCTAGGTTTTTCAATCAAATGACCTGATTAACATAAAGTTCAAAATTAATTTTATGAAAAACGTGATAATTATTGCCTGAGGGAATCCCTGCCTTTCTATTTATTAAACTTGTCGATAAACCACTATTACTGTCTTTTATTTAAAATTGAATTTATTGCCTAATTAATTAAAAATATTTTTTAAAATAAAACCTTATTTATTTAAATTAAAAACATGAAAACAATAAAAAGAATGTAAACATTGACACGTTCAAAAGGATCTAGTACGTTGTTAAACATAACATCTTATGTTGGAGATAAGGACTTGGCGAGGAAATTGAATTCTCTTTTGCCAAAGTCCTCCAAAAATATTTTTTTCTTTTTTTAAACTTAAAACTAACTTATAAATAATTACAGTTAATTTTTTTCTCTTTTTGCAGATTCACCTCATTTTTCGCAATAGCATCGTGCCCAAGAAGTGTTCTGCACATGAAGTATAAAACAATGTAATAAAACAGAGAATAAATCCCTTATTGGTAATTTATTCCATCAACAATTCTTCTAAATAAATTCCTCAAAATTATCTCTAATCAAATAAAAATTAAGCAACATTTTCCAACTCTTTAGCCATTCCTTTTAAATGTTGGCAAAGAATGTGGAAGCAGGTATAGAAAACATTGACATATTTTTAATGATTTCCTAGAAATGGGCAAAACTCGAATATTAATGCTATGACTATGCTTCAAATCACAAAGCACTGCTTGTGCGAGATTTATGTTTCTTATGCTAATTTAATTGAGTTAAAGCGACGACGCTTTATTCTAAGCAAGCACTCCCTTTGCGAGCGCCTAAAACGCGCATCTGAACATTCAGAGTTAGGTATATTGTTGTTGTTTTTAATAATTTGGCACTTTATCGCAGCCATCCACGGGAGATAAAGTACAGTGTGGTGCGAAAAAATGGGATTCTTATGCATAAAATTAAGAAAGTTGTTCAAATTTCTCATATTAGGTAGATAGTTCTAATAAGAATCTAATAAGAGAACTTGATCAAAAGATTCTAATATGTATAATTTTCTGAGAAAATTGGAGAATATCGGAAAAGCAAAGGGTTGAGATGTCCTTTAAGACTTTTAAACCTATAAGATTGCTAAATTATCCAAGTTTTCTTCAATCGTTGATAAATCTTAATGTTGTTTTTCTAAATAATTTAGTTTGTCATAAAATACGTAGAATTTTTTTATTATTATTCTAATTTTAGCTGACATCATTTTGGACATCGATTCAAGCATAAATTTTTTAAATTAACTTTATTTTTTAATATTTTTAAAAATGTTAATTCTTTCTCACACCAACGTTTAAAATTACTATTGAATGAAATTTTTTTAAACTTGAATTTGTGAACGTTTTTCTATTACTTTTAATTTCTCTATTTTAATACGATCAGTTCATTTTCATTTGCTTTAATAAAAATATTTTAAAATAAAAGTAAAATTTTCTTTATTAGAATTACCAGATTTACCAAATCATGTCATACCTGATGAAGGAAATAAACATCGTCGGGACGTCATAGTGAAGTTCTGAAGCTCAAAATTTACAAATTAAATGAAAGTATTAAAATAAGTAACTCTCGTGGTCATTATTATATTTCTTAGATTTCTCATTTTTTAAATAATAAAAAATCTTTATAAATTTGCCCAATTTGATCACAAATCTTCGTTAAATTAAATTAACAAAAAAGGCTCAAAAGGCTCAAACAAGCCAAAAGTTCTGAATGATAGATTAAATGCCTTCTCTAGTGCTTTTGTCAAAGATCTCAGAATCTTAATTCAATCAACAAACTAATTAAATAAAAATTGATTGATTTTGTAGAAAGATTACAAGGCAAAGTGAATAAACCAAAAGTTCTCAAGAAAGATCTTTTAGAAGACCTCTAAATGGGATTCCCTATCTTCAAGGTGAAAGGAGCAATAAAAGGAGAGAGCCCAATAAAAGAGTTGTTACGTAAAAGAAGAACCCTCTTGTGAGGGACCTCCTGTGGCGAGGAGAAACTCCATTGTACTTCCCGGAGGCACATTCCACGAAGTAGAGTGACCAGATAAAAATAAAATGTTGATTGGATTGAATTTTCTCCCCAAATTACAATTTTTGAGTGATTCCGTGCAAAAGATTGTGCAAGAAGTGTTTGGATGCAGAGCTATGTGGGGAACCTGTTTAGCTTGGTCAGCAAGTTTGAGTCTCTTTATCCTCACAAGCAGAGTGGTGTCAAGCCACAAAAATGCACGGGAAAGACATAACATCAATGCCACGAGCCAACAGACATGGATTTGGGGAAGCTCCTCCAGTCGATTGGGGCCACTTGAGTGCGCGATGGCAAAGGTCTCGTGATGCCCGTCTCTCTAAATTGCCCCACAGAGATGGAGTGGAACCGAATAAAAATGCACAGAAGCAGCAAACACGAAAAGATGTGGTGGAGTGTGTGGACTTTGGACCCAAGAGCCAAAGTGAGTCCGGAGAACTTCTGAAATCTCCTCTTCATCTGGCTCTGGGTGCATTTGGGTGCAAAGAAGGGCATACGGGAAGTTGCCCAGAAGATGCGTAATGCCATGACAGTGATGTCCCTGGCCCAAATTACCCAGCAACTCACGGACAAGGGGGAAATATTTGCGATAACCCCTGCGTCATTGAATGCCCGAGTTCGGGCCATCTCCGGAGACGCCATTTAACACCCAGAAAAACTTTCCAATTCACTCCCCCTCCCGGATGGGCCATCCCAAACACACCCATCACCTACCTGCGCTTCTCCTTGACGGGCTTTGCTGCCTTTCCCTGTTGCGGCAACATCTCCTGACCTCCTTTTTGCCCAGAACAAAATCAACAAGGGGGGTTCACTTTACGTTTTTTCTCTTCGTGGAAACTTTCCGTCCGCACTCACATGAAAATGGGAAAATCCACACTTCTCAGAACACTGCCAAGGAAATGTGAATCTCAATCATACAATAAACAAACTCCTGCACTTCCGCCTTTTCCTTTTTCTTCACCTTTTTCACGCACCTTCTTTTTTTTCAACACAATTTTCACCAATATTTACTGAACTGCCCGAGATTGAGGTTGGAATGGGAATGTTAACTCCAGAGGGAGTTGCTGTCTCTTTGCTCTCCTTGAGTGAGACGACAAATAACCCTCACTGTGTGTGGGAGGGAGAGGTGAACAGCTAACTTCTCTTCGCTCCCACACCTGCAAAGCTCGCATTTTTCATCTCACTCGAACGTATTTTCAAGAATCTTTAAAAACTCAAAGAAAAATTGAAAAATAAAAAATTTTATCATTAAAATAATTTCTACTTTTTATTTTAAATTTCTCTCTCAATTTGTTCGACTAAACTTTACCGCGAAAGAAGACAATTTGCGGTATATTCTTTATTAGTCACAATTTCTAAATAAACTTAGGAGTCTTTTTTTGCACAGAATCACTTTTTTCTCTCTACTTCCCCTCCGGATGCTTCGGCGGGACTTTCCGGAGGCGGCCGCTCTTCCGTTGCACCCTCAAGTAACTCATCTACCTTCATTTGAGCCTCTCCTTGAATGCCTTCGTCATCCTCATCATTGTCACCGCTCTTGTTGTACACAGTTGGGTATTTGGAGAAGCACGACTGCATCTGGGAGAAAGCCTCGTAGCAATCTGATCCCTTTGGCTCCACTTCACTGCGAAGGAAAATTCAATAAATTCCCAGAAAACTCCTCAAAAGGAATGAAAAGAAAAAAAAACAAACCTGTAGTGGAAGCAGGAGAAAGCTTCCCTGAATTCCACTCCACACGGTCCCGTGGCCATCCCCCCTAGGCATGGGCAATTCCAATTAATATCCCCATTGGGGAGAATTAGCCCCGGCGCTGGATCTGACTCTGGGAGTACAATTTTACTCGGTCCCGCGAGATCTTCCTTCGTGGCAAAGATAACTTTATCCTTGCCCCCATTGAATTGCTTGCAGTACGACATCCTGGCGGATGAATTAAAAATCCTCACAGCGTACCAGAGAGAGCAGAACCGGTGAGACACAGTTCACGTGAAAGCGGCACGGAATCTCCTGGAATTTCGCAATAAGCGTCAAAGCTGTCCGGACTTTGACGTAGTCCTCCTTTGGCACTCGCAGAATAAGCTTGAGACTCTTTGGGTCAAACTTTAGCACATCCACCGTGGTACAGCCACCAACTTCACCAAAAACCTCCTCAAGAGACGTGAGAATTCCTCCCTTTACGAAAACCGGAAGAATTGGATCACTCGGGATTGTCTTCAATTGCCTGGAAAATAGAGCAATGCGTGAGAATTTATTCTGGTGGGATGCACCAGGATGGGGACTTACAGCGACACGTCAAGGTAGACGTAAGCACTCATGCTTGGAAATAGCAGAAAGGAATCATTTTAGGATTTTTATCACACACGGAAAAACCACCAAAACACAAGGAATATTGAGGTTATGTTGTGTTTTCGATGTTCTCTCTTAGAAAGTCTTATTTTCGATGTTTTCTTGTATGCGAACGGAAATTCTTCCCGGAAGATCTTGTTGAGCTCTTCAAGGGACCTTTTCAGGCTCCCGGGAGGAATAAATTAAACTCAAAATGATTAAGAAAAAGTAAATAACTCCCCTTTATTCAAATTCAATTGGTTGGGAGGCTTAAAATTCCATGAAATAACACACAAATTAAGGCAAATAAGTTCAAATTAAGGGGGGATCACTCTTTGGGGTCCCCAATGCCGTCAGGATTAATGGCAAAGACTGCTTCGGATTCCGGAAGGTTGGGGGAATCGTAGATTTTGCATATTCGCGTCTCTCCGCGCCCTTTTCGCAGGTAGAGGCGTGTTGTTGAGGCATGAGCAACGACATTCCCTCCAACGGGTTTCTTCGGATCGGGATTGAACATCTGTGCCCCATCGACGGTGGCAACAACTTGATTCGTAATGACCACAGCAACGCCAAATTCATCAGCAAGTCTCTGGAGGGTCCTCATAAATTGGCCCAAATGCGTCTGCCGATTGCACAGCTCCCCGCGGCCTTGATAGTCCGTCCGGTAGAGAGCTGTGCTGCTGTCTACGATTAGTAGGGCATACCGGGATTCCACCATCATGGCAGCTGCCTGTGTGAGGAGTCCCAGTTGATGGTCTGAATTGTAGGCCCTTGCAAAGGCCACATTGTCCAGCACTTCGGTTCCATTGAGTTTGTAGCGCTCCGCCACGGAGAGGAGTCTGTCGGGGCGGAAGGTGCCTTCTGTGTCGATGTACAGGCACTTCCCTTCGCCCCCACCTTGACTAACGGGCAGCTGGCACGTTACGGCGAGTGTGTGGCAGATTTGAGACTTTCCTGTGCGGAATTCCCCGAAAATCTCTGTAATTGATCCCGTTTCAATGCCACCGCCAAGCAATTTATCCAACTCCTTGGAGCCTGTGCACAGCTGAATGATGTCAGCGCGTCTCTGGTAGTACTCTGTGGCTGTTGTGAATCCCATTGGTACCAATTTTCCAGCCTCAGTGAGGATTTTATCAGCCTTTGCCTCGGAAATTCCCTTCACAGCCAACAGGTTCTTCTTTAGAGCAAATGCAACTGCTTCCACTGTATAAAAACCCGCTTCCTGGAGCTTCTTCACATCTCCCGTAGTAATCCCCACTGAGGTATTCTGCAAAAAATTCAAAGAAATTAATAAAATGTTAGAATTTTATCCGGAAAATGAAGATTTTGAGGTTAAAACTTACAACCAGTTTAGCAATCATTTGGGGCCCACTTAGATCATCCTCTTCCTCCTCCTGAGCAGCTTCAGCAGGAGCCGCGGCCGCCGCTGGGGCTGCTTTGGGGGCTTCTGCCACTTTTTGCTTCTTCCGTGCCTGTTCGGACATTCTCAGACAATTTTTTGTGCAAAAAAACCGCAAACTTTAACTGAAAATGATGAATTTTCCTCAAGAAAAGCAAAATATTTTCCCTCCTATTTTTCACGCAAGCGCAGAAATCGCGACAGCTGATCGAAAAACATCGACAATTAGAAATGTCAAACTTATTGCAACTTTTTGTGAAATTTTACAATTTCGATAATTTCATTGAAAAGTTGCAATTCCTTGTTTTAAGGGTTTTATTTTCTTATGTTTTTTTTTTAAGGTAAAAATGCTTTTCATCATGAATTTTCTTTAGCTTTTTAGTTTTTAATTAATTTTTTTAATTTCCTTGTATTGTTTCGTCAATTTTATTAGAATGTTTTCAATGAAAATTTCCATTTTTTCATAAATTTCAATGCCATTTTCAATTCCTTAATATGTCACCATTGTTTTGCAAAAATCATCGATTCAATTCAATTGAGCGCATTATAAATGCGCTAAAAGGTCACCAATTCCTGACTTTTCCTGCCCAAGTAGCAATGTCCGAGGACAAGGGTGAGTTGAAGGAGTTTTTTCTTCATCCCTCAAACTAATTGATTCCTTTCGTTGTTCAGGAAATCCCCCAAAGGATGAGAAGAAAGGAGGTGAAAAACCCTCAACGTCGCGGGCGACGGAATTCGACGTGGAAGCCATCCGGAACTTCCTGGCGGAGAAATTGAGCCTTCTCTCGAGCGGTGGTGGTGCAGATGACGAAGCAGATGCCAGGAGGGCACCAAAAGTGCTCGAAAAGGTGGATTTTGATGGCCTTATGCAGCACTGGAAGGAAAAGGGCTTCCGGAATATTGTGACAATGGTCGGGGCTGGGATTTCCACATCAGCTGGTATTCCGGACTTTAGAAGCCCCGACACGGGACTCTACAGCAATTTGCAGAAGTACAATCTACCCCATCCCACAGCTATCTTCGAACTGGACTACTTCATGGACAATCCACAGCCTTTCTTCACGCTGGCCAAGGAGCTCTATCCTGGCACATTCAAGCCCACTCCATGTCATTACTTTGTGAAGCTTCTGCATGACAAAGGATGGCTCCGGAGGCACTACACGCAGAACATTGACACCCTCGAGAGGATTGCTGGGATTCCGGGGGAGAAGATGGTGGAGGCGCACGGGACATTCTTCACGAATCACTGCCTCGGATGCCGCAAAGCCTTCACGATGGAATGGATGAAGGAGGAAATCTTTGCGGACCGTGTGCCCACGTGCACCAGCTGCAATGGGATCGTCAAACCCGATATTGTCTTCTTCGGCGAGAACCTCCCCATGGAGTTCTACGAACTCCCCCAGAAAGACTTCCGCGACTGCGATCTCCTCATCATCATGGGCACATCGCTGGAGGTACAACCATTTGCCTCCCTGCCGGACAAGGTGAACGACACGTGCGTCCGGTTGCTGGTCAATCGAGAACTCGTTGGGAATCGTGACACCATCTGGAGCCTCTTCACGCGCAGCAGCGCTGGGAAAATGGAATTCGGAATGCCCGAAAGTCGACGCGATGTCGCCTGGCTGGGAGATTGCGATGACGGTGTCCAGGCAATTGCTGACCAGCTGGGCATTGGTGATGAACTCCGCGATCTCGTAAAGCAAGAACACGCCCGGATTGATGCAGAATCCACCGAAGAACCCAAAAAACCCGCTCAACCTTCAAAAGAACCCAAAGAAGAGACTTCAGAGCCCCCCAAGGAATCAAAAGAAGCGGAAAAAGGCAAAACTGATTAAGATTTCATTTTATTTTGCGCAGGAAAATTCATTTTAAAACACTGAGAATATAAAGTTTCAATCGTTCCTTAATTAGTTTAGTAACTCCGGCCGAAAAGTGTGAACGCCATGGGCTTGTTCTTGCACTCTGGATGAATGCACTTGTCGGCATCGGAGAGCTTCTCTGGCTGCTCAAAGGGGATACAGAGTGTCTTGGCACCCATTGAGGGGGCTCCTGGTTCCACAAACTCCGCATTTTCTCTGTGAAAAAAAAAGAAAATTTATTTATTTCTTAAAACTCCGAATTTTTAGATTTAAATTGTGCGAAAGTTTTCAATAAAAAATTCTTTAGATTAAAAGGGTTTTAAAATACATTACAAGTCTTTAAAAATATTTTAAAAAATCAATCAAAGAAAAATGGGAAGGAAAATAAATGCATTAAGAGGCAATTAAAGGATGGGAAAAAGCGCAATTATAAGGAGATTCCAGCGACGTTTCGATTAAATAAATTTACAAAAATTGCAAATTAAACTCCAAGTTGTTTTACTGAATTCTCCTTTTCTAATGTCTTTAAAATCTTCCGACTTTTGCAGTTTTTCTTGGATAAATAAGATTTTTTTTAAATAAAATTTATATCAAAATTACAAATAAAAAAACGTTAAGAATTAATTTTTAATTCACAAATTAGAAGATTCTTTGAATATCTTTGTGAAAGAAGAAGAAAACGCGTAAAATTCCAACCAAATATTTTTTGGATCATTGAATCCATAAAATCTAGCCGAGACACATTTTTTGCTATAAAAATATAAATTTTTGTTATTTAGTTGTTATACTTTTAGGAAAACAAAGAGAATTAGGGGTAACTGGGGTAAAATAGTGAATTTGAAAAAAAAATTAATATCTCAAGAAGCAGTGGGAGCTAATCTGTCTAATTTCGTCAGTAGTTGCACTTCCTACCCCTGCCTAAGCCTAGAAAGTTTCATAATAATTGATCCAATATTTTGGCTTTTATTTGAAAAACAAATTTTTCGAACCTCAAAGTTACTCTGACCACTCAACTACAAATTCAGTTTTGGCGAAATTCTCTGCAATATTTTTGATCCACATGCATTTTTAGACAGAGTAACTATTGCTAAACACGAATTTAATCTGATTTTCCGAAAAAATTTTCCGAGTTTTCCCGTAAAACACTGATAGTAAAAAGTACCGCTTGGGGTAAAATGGTGAATTTGGTGTTTTTTTAAAATAACTTTTTAAATTTTTGAAAAAATAATTTCCCTTAATTAGTATAACTATTATATACAATTTGGGATGTTTAATTACTTACTATTACCAATTTTTATAAACTAAAAAAAATAAAAAAGGCAATTTCTTAACTTTAACGTTTTTTTAATTTTTTGTATTTTTTATTAAAAAAAAGTTTTAATTGGTACACAAATCTCTCATTCTCAATAGATATTATAGTGCCTTGCCAAAATAATTTCATTAAATTAAGATTAGCGAACAAAAAACGCAATTAACCATTTTACCCCAGGTTTTTTGGAACAGGTAAATGTGTAAGGGTTTGGAAAATGGCCTGAAAAAGTATTTTCCCATAGAGATAGAGAAAAATCGTCTGAGACAAAGTTGTAGCCCGAAAAATTTCCTTTAAGATAGCTGTCATGGGAAATCTCAAATATTTCCATGAAACTCAGGAAAAAATATCTCCCAAAAATTCACCGAATTACCCCAGTTTCCCCTATAAAACTTCATCAAAACATCTTTTTTAGCATATCCAGGATGTATTGTGCTTGATTTTATGGTTAGTGTTTGTCTAGACTAGACTACATATGTTTTATAAAAAATAAAAGAAACTTTCTGGTCTTTTTTTTTATACAATTTAAAGCGCTAATTTCCAGACTTCAAAAACTTTCCTTTCAATGTTTTTTTTAGTGTTTAAGTTAGATTTAGAATTACTCTAAAAATTAAAATTCTTATAGGCTGATTTGATGGTTTATGTCTAGATTACCTTAAAACATTTTTTTTCCTTAAAAGAAAATCTTAGAATGATTTTTTTATATTGAAAAGATAAATAAGTTTTCGTAGATTTTTTTCAAAACTAATTCACAAAAATCCTATTTTTTTTATAAAAAAAAATAGAAAATAATAACTATTTCGGCTTTGAATCAAAAGAAAAACTTTTCCTTTTATAAGGAGCTGTTTTTTTTAAATCATTTTATGGTTTTGTATTAAAGAAAAATAATTATAGTAAGTAGTCTTAACACCTAAAATCATTATTCTGATTAAAAAAATTATCAAAAAATAAAAAAAAAGATCTTTCGGGGGTCATTTCAAGAGAGCGAAATAGAGTTTAAAGAACATTTCTTACGTCTTATTCCTATTTTAGATATATCTATACCTAATATGGAAAGTTTTATAGCACAAAATGCGTCTTGGCTGATTAATCCAAAAATACGAATTTTCCAAAATCCACGAATTGTAAAAATAAGGCTAAAATAATGTTTTCTACTGAATTTAAGCTCTAATTTTCAGCTTTTTTATGAGTTTCAAATTAATTCTCTTTACTAATCCTACTCACCCTCTTTTAGAAAAAAATATTCACATCCTAATCTTCCAAAAACTCCTTTAACACTTGGAGGACCGAACACTTTTTACCTACGCGGAAGATCAAAATGGTCACAGTGTCCATCATAATAAAAAGGTCAAATATTAAATGTTTTGTTAATTGTAGATCTGCTTATTGAATGAGGATTGAAAATTTAATTAATGCTTAATCTATTTCAAGTATTTATGCAGTCAATTTCTAAATAATTTATCAAAAAAATTGAAAATGAAAAAAAAGTTGCGTAAAATCAGTGCAAAATTGCCAATTCAAATAAAATTTTTTGCTACAATTTTGCTAATTTTCTTAATGCGCCTGAATAATCACTTTCTTCAGTTCTCTAAGTAACTATCTGACCACTTCCGGCATTCATAAGTAATTGAAATTCCCTACAAATAGACGTGATAATTATCACGATAGGTCTAATAGATTTTAATCTATGACGATTTAAAAACTCCAAATGGCCACGGTGTCCACAAAAATCCTCCAAGTGTTAAGAAAAAAATCAAAACATCGCTGAAATCGAATCCAAAACATTTAAAGAAGAAATTTATTTTCATCACTCACCTCTGACTGTCTGCCTTGATTTTATCCTCACACGCTGTGTCCCCGCAGAATGGCGAGAGGATGATGTTCTTTGCATCGAGATACTTGACGAATTCATTCCAATCGCGCGTCAACTTTTTGTGATCATTGAGATCCTTCGTTGCCTTTGCCAGCATATTCTCGTGAATGTTCTCCAGGAGAGCAGCCAAGTCTGCCACTGCTGTGGCCCTCTTGATTGTTATCTTCTGCCCTGTGTCCCTCCGGACGGCCACAAATTGCTCCGCTTTGATATCCCGGGGGCCAATTTCAATGCGCACGGGAACCCCTTTGAGTTCCCAGTGATTGAACTTCCATCCGGGTGAGTAGTTGTCACGGTAGTCCCCTTCAGCGCGTATTCCGCCCTTCAGCAGCTCCTCCTCGAGGGTTTTGCAGCTCCCATAGAGCTGATTCTTCTCCTCAGGCTTCATGCCGGCTATTACGCCACAGGGAACGACAATGGCTTGAATACAGGCCACATGGGGTGGCAGGACGAGCCCCACATTGTCAGCGTGCACCATAATCATCACCCCAATTGTCCTTGTTGTGATTCCCCAGGAATTCTGGTAGACAAACTCCTTCAGCTTCGTCTCGGGATCTTCGTAGACAATTTCAAACATTTTCGAGAAATTCTGCCCAAGATGGTGACTCGTTGCCCCCTGAATGGCTCTCCCACTGGCTGAAATGAAAGCCTCAACGGTTGTTGTGAATTCCCCTCCGGCAAATTTCTCCTTCTCCGTCTTCCTGCCCTTCACTACGGGAATGGCCAGGAGATCTGTGTACACCTTGGCGTACAAATCTAGAATCTCATAGACTTCATCATGCGCTTCCTTGGCCGTCATGAAGGCTGTGTGCCCTTCCTGCCACAAGAATTCACGTGTCCGGAGGAAGGGTTGAGGATGCTTAAATTCCCACCTGACCACATTATTCCACTGATTGAGGCGCAATGGCAAATCCCTGTGCGATTGAATCCACTTCGCATAAGCCGGATACATCACTGTCTCCGATGTGGGACGAACGGCAATTGGTTCAGCCAGATCAGATTCCCCGGACTTTGTTACCCACGCTACTTCCGGTGCAAAATCCGCAATGTGCGTCTTCTCCTTCTCCAACACGCTCCGTGAAACAAAAATGGGGAAGTAGCACTCTTTGACGCCGAGTTTCGTGATCTCCGCATCGAACCACGTCTTGATGGCCTTCCACACGGCAAATGACCAATGCCTGAGGATGTAGCATCCGGAAACGTCATAATACTCAATTAGTTCTCCCTTCGTGATGACCTGGGAGTACCATTCTGGGAGATTTTCCTCCTTTTTCGCCTCCATACCCAAGCGGGTGACTTTCTTCAATCCCCCAGACGTTTCTTCCGGAGGTGTTCCCTCTCTCGACTGGGATTCCCCTCCTTTGGGCTTCCCATGGAATTTCCTACGATTATCCTTCTTTTCAGCATTTGAATCTTCCTTCTTCGGTGCTTCCTTCTTGGGAACTTCTTTCCTCCCACCACGATCTCCTGTTGGGAAATCCTTCTCATTTATCTTCTTATACTCAGCTTTGAGATCCAAAAGAATCTTCACGGCAGCATCAATGTCTCCTTTTGGAGCTTTAGAGGACTTCAAACTCCTCACCAAATCCCCTTGAGCTGTAATCTTGGCAGTGAGCTCATCCCCACCATCGGGAGTCTTCTCTTTTGACGCCATTTCTGACTTACTTTCCGGGACTACACACCCTGGCTTCCAATCCTGCCCTGTGGCTGTCTTGTAGTTCTCCTTTAGCGATAAAAGGATCTTCACAGCACCCTCAATTGCTGACTTTTCTGCTTTATCTCCCTTCAACTTCCTCACTAGATCTCCCTGCTTAACAATCTGAGCATTAATCTCCTGAGGATCGTTGCTCTTCTCCCCAATTGATGAACTTTCCTCCTTCTTTGCAACTTTCGGGGCCTCCTGTGGAGGAGTCTCCTGCCCTGGTTTCCACTCAGTTCCTGTCAACTTCTTAAATTCCCCCTTCAAATCCAGCAAAACTTTCACTTCCTTCGTGATTTCTTCCTTTGACGCCTTCTTACCCTTCAGATCACGCACCAAGTTCCCTTGAGCCACAATCTTTGCATTAATCTCTCCAGCGTCCTCTGCAGGAGCTGCGGAAGGAGCTGTAGCAGCTGGAGGAACACACCCAGGCTTCCACTCCTGCCCTGTTGCTTCCTTGTAGTGCCCTTTGAGGTGCAAAAGAAGTTTCACAGCGTTCTCAACATCAGCTTTGGGAGCTTTGTCGCCTTTGAGCTTCCTCACGAGATTTCCCTGCTCAATAATCTTCTCATTCAGCTCAACTGGATCAATTTCTTTGGGCGACTCCGTGGCAGGTTTAGCTTCAACTGGGGCCTGGAGAAAGAAAGTTAATACAGTTGATAAAGTGGGGGAATCATTTCTTAAACAGACAGAATGCAAAATAGGGTCAACTTTCAGAAAAAATACTTTTTTTAAAATTTTTTTTTCGTTTTAATTCTAAAAATTAAAATTGTTTAAAAACTTTTTAATTTTTTTCTAAATTTTGTGCAAAAATAGGAACAAAACGTTCCTAAAAATCGCAAAGGCAGTGTAAAGGTCTCTCCACGTAATAAAACGTGGCACAACGCGAGTCTTCCTTTCACTTTTTCATTCTTCTTCACCCAAGGGGTGTTTATCTGCCGAATATTTTGATTGTTTTGGCGAATAATCCGAAGATTAGCGAATAATCACAATATTTCTAAAGATCTGAATATTCTCATTTTCAGCTAAAATTTAGTACTTTTTTCAAGTTTGAATTTACTGTTCTTTGGGTACTTTTCAGGATTGAATTTAGTACTTTTTCTGTTTAAATTTAGTACTTATTCCGATTGAATTCAAACCTTTTTTTTTCAGTTAGAATTTACTATAAGTCTTGAATTTGATTGAGTAAAAACCTAAATAGTACCTACTAAAATCTAGCTAAAGAAGTGAAATTCAATTTAGTACTCTTCTGCTTAAATTTAGTACTTATTCCCATTGAATTCAAACCTTTTTTTTCAGTTAGAATTTACTATAAGTCTTGAATTTGATTGAGTAAAAACCTAAACAGTACTAAATTCTAGCTAAAGAAGTGAAATTCAATTTAGTACTTATTTGTCTTTTTAGTACTTATTCCTATTGAATTCAAACCTTTTTTTTCAGTTAGAATTTACTATAAGTCTTGAATTTGATTGAGTAACAACCTAAATAGTACTAAATTCTAGCTAAAGAAGTGAAATTCAATTTAGTATTTATTTGCCTTTTTAGTACTTTTTCCGATTGAATTCAGAACTTTTTCAGCAAGAATTTACTATATTTTCAACTGGAATTTAGTATGTTTTCTGCTAAAATTTAGTACTTTTAATTATTTAACTTACCTTCTTAAGATTGAATTTTTAAATATACTAAAATCCAGGCGAAAAAGTACTAAATTCAGTAATTAAAAGTACTAATTTCTAACACAAAAAATACTAAATTCAAGTTGAAAACATGGTAAATTCTACCTGAAAAAGTTCTGAATTCAATCGGAAAAAGTACTAAATTTAAGTCAAATAAGTACTAAATTGAATTTCACTTCTTTGTGTAGAATTTAGCACTTTTTCGGTTTTTACTCCTCAATCTCTACAAATTTGAGATTAAAAAAAAGAAAAGTTTCTTCTGCTGAATATTTTGATTTCTTTAGCAAATCATCCGAATATTTTCGTTTAGTTAAACGCCCCTTGTCTGAACCACAAAATGCTTCAATCAAGATAAATGTTCAATTGAAAGGTATCTAAGAAAAAAAGATGGATGACTTACCGCTTGTGCTTTGGCCTTCTTCGCTGGGGCTGCTTCTTGCTTTTTAGGTGGCCCCGCTGTTGGCATTTCCTTCTGATGCCCATCCGGAATGGCAAAGAGCACCACTGGAGTCTCGAGATTCGTGTACTCGCTCTTTGGCGCATACGCTACGTCCACACGGAAGAAGCCTCGTCGCTGAAGCTGAATAATGTCACCCTGTTTGAGTTTCTTCAGCTCCGGATCTCCCAACATTTCAACTTCCGTGCGTGTTTTGCCGCCAATAAAGTCTCGGAAGTCTTCATCCTTTCCCAGCACCCCTTTGCTGATGATATGATCAAAGTACACGCAGAATGTTGGGGGGTAGTCTGTGGGTGGAAGCTGTGCCAACCACGTCAACTTAACGGTCTTCTTGTAGTCTTTATTGTCGAGATTCAAGCTCGCATCCACCGAGGTGATCTTCCCGTCGCTTTTGTTGATTTTGTTAATCAGCAGGTTGCCCCAGTTGATGAAGGTGGCATTCTCACCCTCCTGCAGCGTCTCTGCGTCCGCGTAATCAATGAGAATTTGCGGCCCCAGATCGACTTTCTTCATCCCAACTTGTTCATTCTTCGGATGAGCTGGAACCTCAATTGTTTCCTTCTTAGCTCCGGCAACATTCACAACAACTGTGTTACCTTTCTCAAGGACAGTGTACCGCGGAGCAATGGGATCGATGACTTTCTTATTGAATGCCCAAATCTTGTCCCATTCCATGAAGACAACGGACTTGCTGGATCCCTGGGCAATGATGAATTGCTTTAGCCCCTCGACCGTCATCCCGCGGCGGAGGATTCCACGCACAGTGGGGAAACGTGGATCATCCCAGCCATCAACGAGGCCCTCATCGACGAACCACGTTAGTCTGCGCTTCGACAGCACCGTGCTCATCATATTGAGGCGACTGTACTCCCAAATTATCGGCCTACGCAGCCCCAGGGCTTCAATGAACCAGTAGAATTGATCATCGCGGTCATGATACTCCATTGTCCTGCAAAATAACCAAAAAAAAATCCTTCAAAACTCCTTTCTTTTGAAGATTTCTTTTTGCAATTTTTACGACCATCACTGTGATCGTTTCGGGTTTCTTTGCAAAGTAAACAAGAAAGTCAATCATAACGCGTCCAGTTATAAGAGTTGGTGTCCCACAACGTGTAAAAGTTTGTTTATGCGTTGTAATGCGATTTGTGAGCAGAATTAGTAGGCAAATTGATTTTTTTTCGTGAAATTCAGTAATTTGATGCAAAAAATGGTCATATCTCTGGTTCTATAAGACCTACAGAAATTTCTTGACTAGTTATGGAAAGGTCTTAAAATAAGCCAGAATATGGGATAAATTTTGATACTTTTCAAGGTCACATCTAGAACACAAAATGGCGGCTTTTTGTTTTACTAAAACAGTTTTTGGCGTTTTTTGTCTCGAAGAAGTGGTTCTAGAGGGTTCTGATGTTCTAGAAAGTTGTAAAGAATTGCAAAACCTTTAATTTGATACTAAGACGAGCAAAATCGGTCAAGCAGTGCAGGAGATATGGCTCTTAGAACTTTTCAAATTCAAGATTTTTTCAAATGGCTATATCTTCTAAACGGCGACATAAAATTTCTTCCTTTTTGGACTGGTGAAAGATATTGAGTCAAGCTACAACATATCAAAATTTAAAAGATTTGCCTAATGGGGATTCGAAGATATTACCCCTTAAAGTTAGGCAATTTTTGTTTTAGATTTTAGCGCCTCTTGCGGATGTTTTTGGAACTTGAAATGTTCTAGATAGTTGTAGGGCTTCGCAATACCTTTCATTTGATACCAAGATGGTCAAAATCGGTCAAGCCGTTCTCGAGATATATCGAAAAAACACTTTTTGCTTTAGGCCGCCGGAATTATAACGTAACCAAATTTTTGATCCGGCCGGCCTGCCGGTGGTCCAAACTTTGTCTTATATCTCGAGAACGGTAACAGATAGAGACTTCGGGTTTGAAGTTTTCTATAGAAATGTGGGTGTACGTGGTTCA